>NC_087065.1:56640010-56796053 GCF_963678635.1 Symsagittifera roscoffensis
AGAAGTTTTTGAGTTACTCACCCTTTCCAAGCGAGCTTACCCAAACTTACAATGTCGCCACACAGTGAAACTGTCTTACACAGGTTAAAATCTTCAGTCGTGTTTAAATAGGTAAATATACTCACCTATGTTCTCGATATATATATATATATATATATATATATATATATATATATATATATATATATATATATATATATATATATATATATATATAGTCATAACTAAAATCAACAATTTCAACAACTTTAACAATTGCAACAATTTTCAAAGATTGGTCTGACCAAACTAGATCAAAACAAAAAGTTTAACAAGTTAAATAATCAAACTTGGATGTTTAGTTCAAGTTTTAACACGCAAAGACAACCAAGTTTTCTCTCCTTCTCTTCCTTTCGTGTTCACGTCTTCACTTATCCTCTTCGTTCCAAACGAAACTGTAACTGCTATATTGGAGAAAGGAGTGAAACAGTTTTGACTTATGACTTTTAATTTTTTAAATGACATTGTAACATTCGCCCGGAAGTACATATCGACGGAAAATAAAGCTAGGTTCTGAAATGTTTGGCTAGGTTCTACGCAAAGCTCTACATGCTTTTTACTGTCTCTTCCAAAGCCAGTTCTTTTTGGTGGTCTTTCTAACATCGGGTCGACAAAAACGTTACTGTTTCCGGCTTCGATCAGAACGCTCTAACTAACTTAATGACATGCAAAATATTGAGCTCATGGCTGGGTCCCCAGACCACGAGGTCACTCCTAAAAACAGGGCTACTACTATTTATTATATTACTATTGTTTTTGTTCAGTAGATAAAAATCATCATCTTCATCAAAGATGGATCAACCCTTTCCCTTAGCTCCTAGCTTCTCATAGTCTGAAAATGAATTTAGATGTTAATGTAATCAGAAGGTCAAAAGTATCATAGTAACAGAGGTTACAGTCAGGAGACCCTTCATCACGTATTTCAGTCAAAATCATTGGAATTTTCTAGATATGGAAGTGATAATGATAAAAGAAGATGACAAGTGTTTAAGTCCTTTCAATTAAAATCGATACGGGTTACGTTTCTTCAATAAAAACACGCATTTCGACACGAGAAAACATAATATACAAGTGTTACAAATAAAAAATTTCGTCGAAAGTTATTTTGTCAATTATTGTTCCGAGTACGCAAGCGGCGTTCGCAATTTGTAATTCCAGGGAGATTCACTGTTTTAAAATGCTGCCTGCTCTGGGTTCCTCAGTGCATATGCTTAGAATCTTACAAAGCTTGCTCAAAAACAATATATGCTGGGGCCGGCCGCGCCCTGAGTTTCAAAAGCTAGCGATTGAAAAAGATATCCATCATTTACAAGATCTTTATACTTGTCAGTTTTTTGCTCTTCCGCTTCAACGGCAGCCGTACTAGGGTTACAAACAGACCCGGCATTAATCCTACAAGGAGCTAAGGAGTTTACTACCATTACATCCCACAAGAGCTGCTTACCAACAGCCCATGGAACGAGCGTCAAACCGTCTGGTTGCTTCTGATCGGTCCTGTAGAGGTGTCGTGGTTTTAAAACAGACGGAATGTGAGTAGAAGATAAACTCTGCTTTGTAAGGTCATTCAAGTTTGAATGCCTAGTGAATCTCCCTGCCTTTTTGAGGCAAGAAAGACCATGCCAACCATCCTCGGTAACGTCTTTTCCGCACACGCATTTATGCCGTTCGCATATTTTTGAGCCTAATCGGAGTCCTATCGCAATTCTGAGTTGTTGGTTCGACAGTTTTAACCTTAAATTTTTGCACGGGATGACGTTCAACCATTAGGAGCCAAATCTGTCTTGGAACGCGTTAAATCTTTTTACGTCCGTTGGTTCGAGTCGTAAAATCAAGTCTGCAATTTCGCTGTCAAAAATTGGCTCCGTCCAATTTTTTTGGATTTCATTTTCCGGAGCCACTTCAATTTTTCCAAGTTCAAACCACCGCTTAAGCGCATCATCATAGGTTCCATCCACATGCTCCAAACCAAAAATTTTGCTCAAGGCATCTTTCGCTCCTACTGCTGAGGCTAAGAAAGCGGGTAAAGCGAGTAGATGAGCGGAAGAAACGCCCAAGCCACCTTTGGCTGCCGGAAGAACTGCTTGTAAAAACTGGTTATCATCCATTTTCACGTTAGTGACCTTGCATAACGAATTTCTTAGTAATTTATCGTATCGTTCCAAAAAATCATTTTGCAAAAAACAAGGGCTCGTACGCAAAAAATATAGGAGTTTTGGCATGCTAAAGCAATTTTTCAGGAGGTAAAAACCATAATGGGCGTCTAGTTTGTCAATGACATCCGAGATGTTTTCAAGCTCCGTAATTTTTTCGTCGAGCAGTTCTTTTCGGCAAAGTTCGCCGATTAGAGATCCTAAAATGAGGAGTTCTTCTTTTGTTTTTCATTTTATTTTGGGGCATATTTTTCGAAACTGTGTTAAAATTGAATTATACTGTGTAAAAGTAGTCGGTCCCAGAAAACAAAGTTCGCACATCTCAGTGTTCAAGCTCAGGCCGTATATTTGTTCCGATTTCAGAATGTTTTTAAGGTCCCGGAGTACTACCTTATAGTCGTCGGCTAAATTTCCATCATCTAAATGCCAGATGTTAATTTTCGACTCCAAACTAATTCACTAGTGTATGAAATGTTTCCGCAAAAAGAGGTGGGGCTTCAGGATCATCTAGCTGAATTCCGTCTTCTGACATTATGACAGAGCTTCCGTAAAAGAGGTAACTAGGTTTACCATACGCGCAATGGGTGTAATTATACAATTTCGGGCGATTTGACTAAACATGATTCAGCATTGTTTCTCTATTTAGAGAGTTAAAGGCATTCTTAAAATCTAGTTTTAAAAGAACAGTGCATTTTGGATTGTCGTCGCGTTCAATTAGGTTTCAAAACGAGTGCGCAGCTATTTCTGCTCCTCGTTTGGTACCGCATCCTACCTGTAAGTTTCCGAAAAAATTTTGTGGCTCGGAGAGGGCCTTGCTTCCAGCGCAATTAGACACGATACGTCTCAGCGTGTTGCCTATGGCAATCGGTCTCAACCCTCCGTCTATCTTTATGAGGGCGATAAGCTTTGCCCCAAAAAAGAAAGGTTTTTGGGTTTCGGGTATTTTGCCATCTCCAATGAAGTTTATCAGCTTAGTAAGCGATTTCAGAAAATCAAGTCCTGCACTGCCATTCGACTTACTAACAAGATCTTTTAAAATTTGAGGAACTATTTTATCAGGACCTGCTGCTGATCCGTTCGAAAAGGACATTTTTGCTTTGTATAGGTCGAAATCGGTTACGAAAAAACTATCCAACTTTTCTGGATTTGGAGCTGCAAATTTGGCTCGCTGAGGGTGCTTAGACAACAATTTTTGATAGTTATCAGTTGAAAAAGGAGCAATTTTGTCATCCGAAGCAGCCAGCCTTATTCCTCCCTTTACATTTCCTTCAACGAGCTTACTACTTATTAGCTTTATTCTCTGCTCGGGGTCACTCAGAGGCGGGCTTGAAACTTGGCGATGGGGTTTTGGAAGTGACACGTCATTTATTCGAATTTTTTTTATTTATCAAAGAGCTCATGCTTGTGGTCTGTTTGCGTCCACTTCTTTTCGGTTGCTCCAAAAAAAACAAGATCAACGTTAAAAAAATTAGTCATTTTGTAACATCTTTTACATTGTAGACGATGTCTTTTATTTTGTCCAACAGACTTTCCGCCAAGGGAACACGCGAGTCTTTTGGTACTCTCTTGAGTACTCGGACAATTGAGATGGCTGTATTAACAAAATTGTCTAGCACTAAATCATTACCTATTGTTGCTCTATTAACAGATTTTACATCAACACATAAAGGACACTGAAACCATTGATTTTTCTTAGAGTCGCTAAGAGAAATATTTACACAACTGATATGATAACCAACTAGAACAACAATCACATCTAATTCAATTGATCATTCCTGAAGGTTTCAAGCAATCTTTGCTTGTACACTCTTTGTTGTTTTTCCTCATCTTGACGCAGCATAAAGGTAAAAAAAAAGGATTTTGACTGGACTTTAGGGGACTGAACTAACCGATGATAAGCGGTTAGTGGGAATTTTATAAATCAGCAAATAAAAAAAATAAAAGACAATTAAATTAATTCAAATTTTAAAATCGAATTATAAAAATCAAAAACAAGGAACAATCTCACCCGAGCTCAGTAGGTCCAGCGGTGCATCACCAGACTCTTCAAGCCAGTTCCAAATTCCCACCTCCCCACAGAAAGCCACTTGACAGACCCTCCTCTAAAATCCCTCAGAGGGCACCCTTTGATATCAGGTCTTCGTGAGCAGCCAAATTAGCACGAACGTGCACACAGCTGTAGGTAATTTCAGTTTATGGCAAGTATTCCTGAAAGGTTTTCATTGCGAAGTTTGAAAAATGGAATCTACACAACAGTCTTCTCCCAGTTATCTCATAAAAATGAGTTTTCAAGGAAGCTTGAAAGAACCATAAATACTATATTTAAAAAGTTTATCACAACAATTAGGCTAAGAGATGTTAATTGAATTCAACTCAGGACATGACCAGAAGCTAAAAATTTATACAATACAGAGTTTGTGTTCTCCTCCTAAGACCCCTCCAAATTCTGGAATCCGGAGAAATAACGTCCTTATTTCTTCTAGGAAGGCTGGACACGCCGTCCCAACACCCTTCCTTGTTCTCGGGATTCACGTTGTAACAATTGTACCGGCACAATCGTTACAACTGGGAATGGTCTTCTGTCAAAACTTTCAATCACGGTTTTAATTTGCTGTCGTTCTCCCGTTCAACTCAACGAATTCTGTTGTTGTGTTCTGAATACTGTTTTCAGTTGTCGCGAAATTTCTACGTCGTCACGTGTCTTTGTTTTCAAACGAGTTTTTGAAAATCAACAATTCGGTCCAAATTAACCATTCCGCTTTCGTCAAAATGAACGATTAACACCACTAATGTGCTAAAATCCGCTGTTGCAATAAAATTTCGATTTCAAACTTGCATTTTGATGCATTTTGGTCGAATGTCACACATCGAAAATCATGCGGTTAAACAAAAGGTTATTTATTTTGACTTAATCCACCTCGTCGTCTTCAACAAAATGGTACAGTGTCATCGAACAGAATTAGCAAAAAGCTTCAAATCACTTTTATCCACATCACATCAACTGACTGCAGAATAGAAATGGCATCATAATACACTACTATAGCCTTCCAAATTCTTTCAATAATCTGCCATTTCGAGGATATGAGTTAAGATAAAACATTTTTTACGACTTCTAACGTCAATGTCCTGATTTAAAAATTTTTCTCTTAGGTTTAACAAGTGTTGGGACGCAGGAATGTCCTGCAAATCAACAAGCTAAAATTGTTCTACCATGCTTCCTCCCTTCGTAAATTCAGCTGTTTTTGGTCCTGAATATTAAAATTGTTAAACTCGGTGGTTAGTAGGAACAATGAGATCATCTCCTTCTCCAAGCCTTTCATATCACCACACAGTGATCAGTCATCTTAGTTGATTAAAAGCAGTCATGCAGGCTAGAATATTTAATATACTCTGCACTCAAGCCTTTCTAAATAAATAGTAAGTGTCTCTAAAGCCACTAAGTAAAATCACAAAGCTAATTTTTAAATGCAACAAATCTTTACTTTTCAAAGTTCAACCAAAAGTTTTCTTTTCAGTTTCAATTGAAAATTTACTACTTTTGTTTCTCATTCAAGTTTTTGACACATAAAACAATTTTGAGTTTTTAATTTCTTCTTCTTTAATCCTCTGCTCACTTCTTGGTCCCTTTCCTTGTTTTTGTCGTTAGAAAGTTCTAAAGCTTCTGAATTCTTCTAAATTTTATTTTTTTTGCATCTTGTTTTTTCGTCTGCTTGTCATTGTTCCATCTCCTCTTCCTGCGATACTGACTCTGCGCTTTCAGTTTCCGTGTCGCTGTTGGAGGCAGTCCTCCAACACTTCTGCTCTTCTAATATTTGCTTGCAACATGGTAGAGGATCAACGTTAGTTTCTCTGTTTCGGCAGAAGCTGTTGTGGAGGCACAACGTCGCGTTTCTCTCCAGGTATTATTCAACATTTCTTCTCTTTCCCTCCCGTCACATTCACTTGTTCTCAACGTCCTCTTTACTGCGGTAGTAACTGCACTCCGATGAGTGATAAAAGCTCGTTTGAAAGCTCCTGCTACCATGTCCAGCTGATACGCACTGTACACTCTGCTGTGCTTCGACATATGCTTTTTGGCCTTTTCGTATAACCATGCAGTCATGTTGGCTCTAAACCAAGGAATCACTCGTCTTCTGGCCCATATGCTCTTCACTTCCATCAGAATGTTCAAAATTTTGCATTTTTCTCGAAAAGATCTAAACCTTTCAGACAATCCATTTCTTGCATCTGTTCTCTCGTAGGCGTTTCTTGCCGATTGCTCTCCCTCACATGAGCTTCCCGCCATCGTATCGTCATCATAACTCCCACTATCACTATCGTTATGGGCTGTGATGAACCTGGTAAACACATGGAGAGCAGCTCTCCACAGTCCCACATCAACACCAGATTACTGCGCCCGGGATACCACCATGTTTGTAGCAAGCAATGGCAGAGAAACTCATCATGTGTCAGCATGATGCTCTTCCAATAAAGCTTTCCCGACGCTTCCAGCAGTGCTTCCACTTCCATCATCACTGGGTGGATTTCATCATTCTCGTCTACTGCATTGTAATCCGTTGCTTTTGATCCTTTCTGCTTCTGTCTTTCAAAATCACTGAAGTTCCCACTGACGTATCCCATGAACTTCTTTCTCAGTATCGGTTCATTTTGGAACTGCTGAGAACATCTTACATAGCAATTCGTAAGACTTTTCTGACATCCTCGCTAATCTTACGCATTTCGGTACTGAGAAGGCTTGATCCACGATCGTCCTTGTACTCTTCACATCCACCGCTACGAAATGCACTGCGTCTCTGCTTTTGCACACTGGAGCTAATGTTGATCCCAATAATAATCGCGCTCCCGACGGTCTGCGATAATTTTCACTGTGCCGGATGTTCATTTCCGCCTCGATTGCTTCTCTCCATTTTCCAATATACTTTTGCTCAGTTTGCAAAACTCCCGGAAACACTTCTACAGTGATGGCCGTGACCATCTCATGCTTTTGTTCTAGATTCAATAGTGACTCTAAAGAACCAAACATGCTGTAGAGTCCTAGTGCAGTCACTAGATTCACCTCAGTTCCTCCGTGGCTATCTGCAATCTGTTCCCTTTCCGTCTTTGCTTTCGCTACGATGTTTGCAAACATTGTCGTTAGTTGCTTGTGTTGTTTCGTCAGGGTCTTCACACAATCCAGACCTCCACAGATGTGACCTTCAAGTCCACAGACTCTTGCCAGACAGCTACCAGGTTTGACCCAGTCCTCTGGTCCCCAGACAGGAAACTCCACTTCGCTTTCTCCGTTGCTCTTAGGGGCTGTCGTCATCAAATTGAAAATGATGTTCAGGTCACGTAAGTTACAGTCTGCGTTCAACTCCCTCTGCACATATTGTGCGCCCGCACTATCGAATCGGCGCTACGACTCGGACACCATGATGGCTTCCTTAGTTCTCATACCACCACTAGACTCGTTCTCAATAGTTCTTCCGAGAATCCCAATCCAAATTCTACTCGGTTGTCAGATTTTGGCACTGAAGGTGCAGTCACCTTCTCTTCAAGCACAAGTCCCAGTTTAGCTTGCTGGTTAGCAGCGCTTCTTATCGTCGCAATTCTAGACAGCCATAATCTTAGTTACACTGCCTGCTCGTAGTCGAAGAAACAGTCGCGTATGTCTTCATTAATGAAAGGGTTGTAAGCCACCTCTACGATCCCGGATACGTAACTGTACGATTTCTTCCTGATCGGTCCGCAATATTCACTGGACTTCGGCAGTGCTCCTATGTATTCTTTTGTGAGCCTCAGTTCCTTTCTCGAGAATCTCTTTAATTCGTCAATCTTCATCATTGGTTCCAGTTCCACAGGCTCCTTCATGTTCACTCGCATCAGTTTACTCTGATGTATGTCCAAGAGTGCTAGCAAGAGCAAGGCTTTTGCTTTCTCGTCGCCTTCTTTTAGCATCTTGACACAAGTGATCAGTGACGGCACTGATATCTGATCTAGCATAAACCGAATGATAGAGAGCGTCTCTCCGTTTCGCGCACGCCACTGCCGCTCCTTCTTGGGTCATTAGATCTCTTATATTTGTCATCAAGAATACGTTTTCTTCTTTCAGTATTTTTCTTTCTTCTGAGTCATACTCCGCGTCAATCCAATCATGCACCAAGCAAAACTGAGTTGCAACTCTGTTCTCGTGTAGGATATCGCTATCAGAGCATGTATTTTCGGACTGGTTCTCATTCCTTTTTCAAAGTGCCGTAACACCACTGCCCTCCATGGTAGGCTCACTAACTGCTATATCGTTTCCGCGTGCATTTCCGAGGATACTAACGTACAGAATGCCTTTTGCTTCATAGTCGTGCCTTGTATCATTGTCTCCAGGTAACCTTCTATGGCGCTTTTGTCTTTCAGAGCGATTAAGTGTCCTCTAGCCGAATTTCTGTAACCACCAGTGGGCTCATCAATCGAGACATTTTCTGACACTGTCAATCGGTTGTACTCCACTGGGATTAGCTGTCCTACGACACTTCCCCTTCCATGGTTCATGCTGGATGATTTGAAATCTTTTAGGGTGCTTTCTCCTCATTGACTCAGAATCTCCATTTCTAGCGTGGCTCCAGTCAGAGTGCGGTCACTCCTCTTGGTTTTGTAACTGGCTGATCATAATCCTGGCATCAGAATGGGTGGCGCCATCGTCACGTCGGTCAACTTTCTGTCCGTGCCCGGTAATCGGTCATCACCTTGTCCCATGTCCATGGCAACTTCGATACGCTTTCTCTTGGCTGAGTTAACAGCTTATATTGAGATTTCTGAATCCACTCTCGCTTTTCCGGTCTTCCTCAAAGTCACTTTGCTGCCAAGTTTCAATTTCATATCGTTGATTCTATCTATCACCATTTTCGATCACACTGTTTCTTTTCGGGTTCTTGACAGATACACTACCTTGTCATTATCTTCTTGCGGTGTTGCCATTGTAGGAGAATTTGCTTCACTTTCGTCAGTGGCCGAGTCGATTAGTAACTTGCTCAATTTCAATTCACACTCGTCTAGCTTGTCGAGGATTTGTCGACTCAATAGCCTGTTGAGACCTGTTCTCAGCATAGATTGAGTCCCGGAGCACTGAACTACTGTTCGGACCTCTTCCATGAAGGCAACTCTGTCCTTATTACATCCCGTCCTACTCTAATGATCTCTGTGAGGAACTTCCCACTCCTCTTCGGGCAACGTTCCCAAGAAAGGTACTATGGCAGTTTCTTCTATCCTTCTTCTCCTCTGGGACTCCATTAACATTCAGATAAAATGATCTTGATATTTAAAATTTATTAAAATCAATTTATTACTAGAAATCTTGGAATTTGATCTAAGAATGGACAGTCCAAACTTAGAATGGATCTATTCCTAAGATCTTCGTTCATTCATGGTCACTAACCCCTCCATACCCAGGGTCTTTAAAAATATAACACATACTGCATAACATACATAACATAACACCTCCTACACTCAACCTAAACTCAGCCTATACTCGAATAGTATTTCTTGTGTAAGTATACTTGTATGT
This sequence comes from Symsagittifera roscoffensis, assembly GCF_963678635.1. NCBI lineage: Eukaryota > Metazoa > Xenacoelomorpha > Acoela > Convolutidae > Symsagittifera > Symsagittifera roscoffensis. Next base: position 56,649,734 of record NC_087065.1, read on the forward strand.
TCGTGTCAGAAAAGATCATGTGTATCAGTGCATACAGCAACCGTGGATGTATTCGTCCTCGGTTTGGGTCATGTACCGGAAGCGAGAGTTCTTTCACCTCCCTCTCCACAAGGAAGTCTTTCAATCTCGTCAGGGAAAGAACTAAGTCCTCAGGGCCCACATGCTGCTTCTCCGTCGCCCTCGTCACCAAAAAGCATAAATACTTTCCTGGTATCTGCGAAGCCGCCGGTGCAAGGCTGCTACACCTCCTCTACCTGGTCTCTGCTTCCACAGAAATTCTATGTTCCTATATTCCCTTTTAAAGTCTGCTGCTAATGCTGTCTTAAAACTCATGTCCGCTATGAGTGCTATCGCACATGTTCTATTTGTAAGTATTAAATCGCTAGCTGTTAATATTATGCTACTTGAGTGATTTTTTGGTAAGTTAAAATATGACTCAACTACTCTCCCTATGTCCGGTTTGTTAGGTTCCTCGCCTATTTATGCTTCTAGATCACCTGTCTCTCTTGGTATTTTAAATTTGTTTATTAAAATTTTTTCAGTGTGGGTAAGTCGTCCCCGTCGATCGCATACCGGAGGTTAAACCGAGGTTAGACTCGAGAATAAGTAATTGACCTTCCTGGGCAGCCCAAGAAGGCTCATCCCTTTCGGCTTTAATGTATTTCATGCTCTCACGGTCTACACCTTGAATCTTGACACTGGTCTCCTTGGGAATCGACGTCATTTCGTTCAACCATTCCAAGACACGAAGGTTCGTCAAATCCTGTTCGTATGATTGCTGTTGCTCGTCGTCGAATTCTACCTCGGGTTTTGACCGGTCCTCGATCCATTCCTCGTCGTGGTCGTCGACTATGTCTTTGTCCTGTGACACAATTATTTACTCTAGACCCACCAATTCTTCCACTATCTTCTTCAGATCTATGCTGTCCACTACAAAGTCATCTCCGTAAGGGTTATATTTCTTCCTGAGTCTTGTCCTATCACTCTGTCGTGTCTGTATTGCAAACGCTAGGTCTGGTTCCAAGTTCTTGGGGACCTCTCTTTGTTCGCGGTCTTGCGAGTCTCTTCTGCGTAGGGTAAGGTTTCTTCATTAGCTTCGATCACCTCATTGGGGCCCAGGTCTAGTGGTGGACTTGATCCTTTTCCTAGGATTTCATTTCCATCATTCTTCTCCCTGGTGCCCTTCTCATTAACCTCGCAGGCTGGGTCCATCATCAGATATTACCCTTGTCTGCAGGTATACACCAATCTTCCATAGATGGGTTGTGTGGCTTAATACTTTCAAAGTGAGCGGTTCGGCCGGTACTCATTCTATAGAAACGTCCCTCCTGGTGCATTTCCGTAATCATAAAGGGTCCCCTCCACTTCTTTAGGAGTTGTTTTTGTTCCTTTTGGAGGTATAATGTTTTGAAATACCCATACGTAATCACCTAACGAGTAAGCCTTTGCACCGGCTGCTTTTTTTGTTGAACGTTTTCCTCTGCCTTGCCTGTGCCTGATGAGTGTTCCGTCTGCACAAGTCGTTTAGTTCTTGTTGACGTCTAATCACATCCCTTACGTAGAGCTGTGGTGACGTTTTCTTCCCCTCGTACTCTGGTTTAAAAAAAGTTGAGGGCAAAGACTTCACAAGTCCGGATAACATTATGTGTGGACTAACTCCAGTGGTGGAGTGTTGCGTGCTATTATAGGCTCCTATCACCTGTGGAAGGTATCTGTCCCAATCAGTTTTGTACCTGGAGCGAAATACACTCAGCATCGACACCAGCGTCCAATTTTGCCTCTCGACTAAGCCATTCGTTTGGGGCTGGTATGTAGTTGAATGAGCTTGAGCCACCTGAGAATTGCCAGCTGTTCCGTTGTCCGATTGAAACGTCATCCAACAACCGTGTCTCGCTATCCACGTATTAATTAGGTGATTGCACGTCTCTTCTGCTGAGGCAGTTATGCAGGGCGCGGCCTCTGCATATTTCGTGAAGTGATCTATCATGACCAAGACCTGATTGTAGCCACTGTCTGTCATACATATCATCTGGTGGTCAATCTGCAACACCTCGTTGAATTCAGATGACTCGATCAACTGTTACGAAAACCTCAATTTCCTTGGGTCTTTGACCTTTTGACATGACAGTCATGCTTTTACCCACTTCTAACATGCCTTCTTCATTGCAGACCACTCAAAGCGCTTCAGAATCCTTGGTACACCTTATCAATTGCCTGGTGCCCCATCTGATCATGCGACCTGAATAAAAGTTCTGTCTGATAGAGTTGCGGCAACACTATAGCGTTATACTTGTACAGGACTTTGTCTTCTTCTCTTCTTCAACATGCCACAATTCCGTCCTTGTTCAGATATAACCTTCCCTCTTTCTGCATAAAGTACTGTCCCAGCATGCGGTAACTGTCTTCCCCCAGGTCACTTTTGTCTGGAGCTCCGTTTTCGATCAACCTTTTCAGGTTGCTGGTCATGCGGTCATTTCTCTGCGCTCTTAGTAGGTCCGAGAGTCTGTATCTCGCCTTCAAGTACGTCTTCATGACCCTCAGTTGACTATTCAGCTCATTGGGCTGATGCGTGTCATCTTCCATCTTGACGCACCAAATTTTCGCCAATGGCTGTGTTTCTTGTCTCAACGGTTGAAGATCACCCTGGCTACCTCTTTCTGTGGCAAAAAAACTTATCGAACGTTTCGATACCGCTATTGTTTCCAAATCATCCGCTGCGTTGTCAGAGACTCTTTCTTTTGGTATCAGCTAACGATCACTGTCGATTTTTCCTTGTCCAGATCTCTTGCTCGAGTCTCCACTAGTAATGTGTGGATCGCTAGCTCTGACAGTTCCAATCCTGTGCTCGAGTTCCTGTCTGGGTATGTATCGATTCCTGAATTCCTGGAATTGTCATCGAATGAAGAGTCTGCGACGGAGCACGTTTCTTCTTCCGGGTCAGTTTTGTGCGCTCTGCTTATCCAATTGAACTCCTCGGACAAAATTTTATCCTGCGGATCTTGTTGTTCACCATCAACATTTTCCTCTACATCAGACTCCCCGGACAAACTTTCTCGTCCCGGTTTTTGTTCATGAACTTGCCTACTCTCTCCACCATCCTTCACCCCGGACAAATGATCTTGCTCCAGGCTTCGTTCAACCTCTTCGCATTCTTTTTCCTGGTCTTGAAAGGTGACGGTTTTCTTTTGTGTACCGTTCTCCTGTTCTTTCCGTTTATATGATGTACTTGTCAAAACGTTTTGGGATATCGAGGATACTAGTTGCTGAACTATTGTCCTACAATCCCTTTCATTTTCCTTGTGTTGAGGTCTTGAAGGCATGATCTTCACTTTCTCACTGACTCTCAGTGATGCCACGGCTGCTGTCCACTCGGGGTCTTCTGTAGTCACTTCTCTCTCTAACAATCCCTCCAGCATCCGCATCACTTGCGGTGTGACCTGCACCGTTTTATTCAATAATCAGAGGCTGTTTATATTCATGCAAGAGAGTTCCTGTTGGATCAGGTTTGAGCGCAGCAAAAGATCCAAGGGCACCGGGTCCTTCTTGGATAGAATCTTCATCTCTGCTGATTTCTCTACAGGTAACTCAGGATGATCCGGAATTGGATGTCCAGACTTGTCTAACCATCTCGTAGCTCTTCTTAAGTTTTTTTGTCCAGAAACGAGAACCCTTCCTTGATTTCCGCCTGATTGGCTTGCTTCTGCTCCGATATTTCATAGAACTCAGTCTTCTTGCTGAGAATGTCAGCATTCTGGTGTTTGTCACTTATCCTGTGCTCGATTACCATGTGGTAGCCATCTAATCTTATTATCCATCTATCATAACTCTGGTCCATCGAGTACGTCTTCATCCAGGATAGCGCTCTGTTGTCCACGCGTAACTTAAAAGGAGCGCTCCCCAAGTTTGCGCGGTGCTTTTCCAGGAATGTGACAACTGCAATTTTTTCTGCTTTCTGTGCACCATATTTCATCTCAGTGTCACTCAACACCTTGCTGCCATACACTTTGGGGCAGACAACAGTTCTCTTATTCCATTCTTGCTCCTGATGTAAATTCCTGAAATAGCTACAACCGATGCATCAGTGTCAAGAACGTACATGCCCTTCCCCGTAGGCATCCCTAGCACTGGCGCTTCGCACAGATAACGCTTTATGCACTCAAACCTCTTTTCTTTGTTGCGCATCAGTTGCTGCATGGGGTACACCTTGTCTGCATATCCTTTTATGAACTCTTGGCAAAAGTTGGCAAATCCAAGGAAGGTCATGAGCTGTTTGTCCGTCCTGGGTGCCTTCCATGTTAACACTGCTTCCACTGCTTCCGGGTCCGGCCGCACGCCATGACTGTCTACCATACTCCCCAGGTACTTGATTGAGTCCCTAATTTTTCGCATTTCGGTGGCTTGCATTTCAAGCCCGCTCTTTTCATACAAATGAAGACCTCATCCAGTCTGTCTATGTGGTCAGATAAGGTAGGTGTTGCAGTGACCACAAGATTCCCGTATTTCTTCGTCACTTTCGTCAGAGCCTGAGCCATCAGCCTTTGAAAGGTCGCAATTGCCCAATTCACGTGCGAATCCAGTTTTCTCTCTGTCTTTCTTTCTTAGAGGGACCTGCCAGAAGGCAGAACCCAAGTCCAGTGTGGTGAAGAACTTGGCGTCGTCCAGTTTTGAGAGGTTTTCTTCTATCCGCGGTATCGGATACGCATCTTTTATTGTCAATGCGTTCAGGTAGCGAAAGTCGCAACAAAATCTAAGCTGCCACCCTTCATTTTTTTAGCCATGACTACCGCGCAGGCCCAAGGCAATTTCGAGGGTTCTATTATGTCGTACTCAAGCTAAATTTCTATTTCCGCTCGGCACGCTTCCGATTTATGAGGCGTCATTCGCCTTGCGCCTTCCCTATGGTGAACGACGCCTTCCTCAAATTCGATTTCTTGCTCACCTACTTTTCCTCTCAAGTCTTCTATCTCCGGCAAAACCGGTCTGCCGGATTCTAGTTCATATGACGAGGGGCGTTCTGGAAATTTCGAGCAGCTCGACAAGCCGTCATCCGTCTCGGATTTCATTGAAAACAGTGTATTATCAGATTTAATTTCATGATTTCTTTTTAAAATTGTGTCTTTATTGGCATGATTAGGGCAAGCCCTTTACGTCATATCTCTTCAAGTTTTGTGTCTCTTCATAGTCGGTCCTCATCGGCAAAACGTAACCAAGTTTGTTTCCTGGCTGGATTGAAACCGTGGTGTCCAGTGTGTTCAATAACACACTGACACTCAGTCCGTTTCAAGTTTTTGAAAAGCTCCGGCCCAAAATTACTGAATTTTGAATATTTGGGTTGGGTACTAAACAAACCTGTTTACTATCACTTAACGAGTTCAAATTTTTCATCCTAAAAATAGCTACCACAGCTTGTCCTGGCTGTAGTCTATCTTTTCTATCTAAAAAAAATGGCATATTATTTTCATCCGTTATTATTCTAATAATTGGTCGCTTTACTTACTTGATCCTTATTAAGGCGTTGTTCAAATCAATCATCACATCGAAATTCCTGACAAAATCTCAGCTCAAGGTGAACTGGTCGGAGTCGTCTAAATTCTCTACCATCAGGAAGCTCATCCAAAGATCCCGTCCTCCCATGTGGAGGACTGTTATCGGTGTTCTTCTATCGCTTCACGTTTGGATGCCGCTAATCGGAGATTCGTCAAAATTAGGTCTTCCCTCGTGCCATGTTTTTATTGGCATCATGCTTACTACTGCTCATGTGTCCAGTAGTCCTGTGACTCCGATTTTCTTCCCATTGGTGTCGAGCAGATGTGCAGTCACATCTGCTTCGTATCCTATGTGAGCCGCGTTTTGCTCCATCATGTTGTCGTGGCCTATCCTACGGACATCAAGTTCTTCTTGACCCAAATAGATCTATCCTATTTGATCACTGTCTGCGGTCACGTAGATCTTGGTATAGATACTGATCCCGTCCACGTTCAACATCACTCGATATGGTCCATAGGCTTCCACGTAGCGCCCGTGAAGTTTCTTTATTCGAGGGCCACCCGTTGTTAAAAGCGCTCGCACAGCATTTGACTCAGTGCGTAGCTCTACCTGTCTGAGCTAATCTGCATATGTGTCCAAATGCATAATTTTGAATTCTGATGGCTCACTCAGATTTCTGATCATCTGGTGTCCCGCTACCGAGATTATTGATTGTATCTTACTTTCCTGTGGCGCCATACCGAACGTCTGCCCGAAGATCACATTTAGTTTCATGCTCAAACTGCTTGGTGCTTTCGTTTCCTATACCTCTGTCGCTTCAAAGGCATTCAGCTTCTCCTGTGTTTTCCCGTTCTCCAGTTCAAGGTTAACTTTCTGTTCGATACCCTTCGTCACCAACTCCTGCTGCACTCTAAAAAAGGCAATTCTTGCTGCTGCCTTGCAGTCTACTTTGAAATTGTCCGCTGCAGTCACTGGTTCCGGTTCACTTATTTCTTCCGTTACTGCCTGCATTTTCTTTGTTGCCAGCTCTTGTGGCGTCTCTTTTCTGCGCGCCTCTGCTTTACTCAAGAGGCGTGCTTTGCTAGCTTTCACGCACGACAAAGGTTCCTCATTCCTAGGATGCTTAATTTCCACCACTCCATCCCAAAATTGCGGACAATCCGATTTAAAATGACCCTCCAAGTTACAAAAGAAACACTTCGGGCCGAATTTCGCAATTACTCCTCTCATGAAATCTTCATGATCGACTTCTGACGCATCTTCATCCTCGAGGCTAAAGCTTATCGCCCTCAAGCCTTGTTTGTAGGTTGGGCATGCTGATACATGATGGTTTGTTGAACTTCACTTTGCACAAGAACGTCTCTTGTCCATATCGTCCTTTGATTTGTACGAGTTGTTCCCTTGGTTTGCTGGTCCATTGTTAAAAATGCCATATTTATTTTTTGTAAAAACCAGATATCACTGGAGGCTTTAGTGAGAGATATTCCTTTGACTTGAGTCTCAACTCATCTGGTGTAGGCGCATTGGTTGATAGCGGTTTGTAATGTGTCGCCAACATCGTTCGAAGTTCGTCATTTTTTACACCGTCGATGAATTTTGAGGCAACTGCTAGGTTCATCCTGCTGTTTGACTCATCCGGTTGACTGTGCCTTCTAAACATCTCCAAATCATCTAAAAACTTGTCTATCGTCTCGTCTTTACGTTGCCTCCGTTTCTCGAAGCGCATCATACTTGTACTCCGGAGCCAAAACGATTTAACAAGTTTTCAAAGATTTTCTCAGCTCTGTCTCGCTGGTATTGCTTTTTGGCCATCACGCAGTTTAAGGCTGTCCCTTCTAGGTTGCTGGTGAGCGCAGTGCATTTTTGTCTATGTGTCAATTCTTCCCCTTCAAAATGCAGTATCATGACTTCTATCCAGGTGTCAATACAGCCGTCAGATTCGTGTTTATAACATCTTGGTTTCTTAAATACTCTTCTGAACTTTTCACTACGTTCACTGGTTTTAGATAAATTCGTCAGGAAAGTTTCTTCCTTCTTCTGTTAGGTTGTTCGTTGAAGTTCAATCTCGGCTCCCTACTAGGTTCTCCTGAGTTCGCTTCACGATTCCTCGATCCATTCCTGTTTCCTAGGAGCTCATCCAACCTATCCATTAGAGCCTGAGTGCGCCTCTCCATCATTGCGTCTATTCTGGTGTCAAGAGTCCCAAGAGTCTGCTCTTGCTGAATTCTCAACTTCTCCATGTCGTCTCTCAAGCGTGTCTCCCTTTGCTCAGCTTCCCTTAGCGTGACAACTTTTTGGCCAAGTATTCATCCGTCTTTTTTTTCAAGCGTTTTCCACTTCTGCTAAATTCTTGTCTGTTGCGGTTAATCGCCTCCCACGGGTTTCTCTCTCGACGTGGACTGGCCTCTCTAGTTCACTCATTCTCAAAGACATCTGCTCGTTCTGTGCTCCTATGCTGCCCACTATGTTGGTCAAGGCTTCTGCGAGTGATGCTCCGTTGTCTTCGGAGGTAGCTTGGTGCTGGTCGAGACTCGAGCCTTGCTTCTTCCCCTCAACGTTTCCCCATAATTAGCTTCTGAATCCACTGGTGGATTACTTGACCTTTGTGTTTTTCCCAGGTTGCACTTCCCAATTCATCCCGGTTATAAAATCTCCTGACTTATTTGTTCCATTTTCCGACTTGCTTTTTGTCCTAACCACACCAAATTGGTCCATCGATCCAGTCTCTCTATTGGTGTATGCATTATTCTCCTGCATACTTGAACTATTGTGGCTTATTTGACTTTCGAAGCGGTAATCGTCATCCTCTTCTTCCTAGGTTTCTGCTTCACCGACTGCAGTCGCTCAGAAAATGAGGAGGACGTTGTCGGTTTCTCCGTCATCCCATGCATCGTAGTGTTATCAGTTGGTGATCTTGTAGTCGCCACATTTTCAGTAGAGATGTCAGACAGTTCCGACATCTCCTCTCTATCTAGAGTCCCGGTGGAAGTGGCAAAATCTTGGCCTTGTTCTACCGGGGTAGATTGACTTGCCAATCTACTGTTATCAATCCCTTCCGTTCCACGTCCTGTCCGATTCTCATCCAAAGCAAGATCCGGATGGATCTCTACTTCTAACGTTGCTTTTTGTCCTTCGGAGGTCTTTTGACTCCGAGTTTCAACCATTCTGCCTGAAACTTTCTTCCCTTTGCTGGTCCGGGTGCGTGCGATCCTTTCCGAAAAAAGGTCGTTAATTGACTTTCTTTCTTTCTTTGGTATAAATTTACTAGAGCTATCACTTTGTTTAGGTATCCTTGACATGTCTAGATTCATCTTCTTCTTACCGCTTATACACTCAATCCGATTACTAAAGTTTCTATTGTTTGACTACTGATAATAATAACAGAACACAATAAATTCCAAATCTTTCACTTAAACAGTGACCACGATTCCTTGTTAATTATCACAGTACAGCGTGTAGACAGTTTATTCACAACAAAAGAGTAATGGTTATTCGATATGAAGCTAGCACAAAACGGTTATGATATCAATATATTTAAAAAAATAGTGTACTCACTACCCAGTCAAGCACAAATATTGTAGATTGAAAACCAAAATTGAGAAAAAAATAATAAAAAATATTTTCAAAAAAATGTATGTCTATTGCACTTGGTCTGTCGCAATTCAATAGTCGAAGTTGTATCTAAAGAAAGAGCTTTCCTTGTTCAGTGCCGCACTAAACAGACAAAACTTGGGGCAGTAATTCTCTCAAGTGGGCGTCTGTTGCACCCACCGAGTACTGTGTTACCTATCTGCCTTCGGATTGCCCGAGCTAGGCCTACTAAATTTCTCAAGGCAATCTCTTTTGCAAGAAAGACGAAATGGATTTTAATCCACACAAATCAATGTCGAACTCTGTTTTTAGTTAGGATTAGATTCGCGAATCTCCGGGTTTAGACTTTTGTTTACTTAGTATGGTTTTTTCAAGCTTTTTTGAAAGGCAAGTTACCAGTGCAGTCACTAGTTTCTAGCCTGATTCCTAAAATCCTAATATTCTTTGCTACATATATCACTCCCTACTACGAACCTTTTAGGATCCTTAGAATCACGTACCTTATACGTAAAAAAATAATAGATTGGATATTGCTATGACCCCTCCGGGTTAACGAAATAGGACCCTTCCGGATTAGGACCCTTCTGGATTAGCGAAATTAGGACCCTTCAGGATTGGTGAAAATGAGACCTTCCGGATTGGTGAAAATAGGACTCCTCCGGATTGGTGAAAATTATGACGCTTCCGGATTGGTGAGATTGGGAACCTTCCGGATTGGTGAAAATGGGCCCTTCCGGATTGGTCAAAATGGGACCCTTCCGGATTGGTGAAAAAAGGACCCTTCCGGATTGGTGAAAATGGGACCCTACCGGATTGGTGAAAACGGGACCCTTCCGGATTGGTGAAAATGGGACCCCTCTGGATTGGTGAAAATGGGACCCTTCCGGATTGGTGAAAATGGGACCTCTCCGGATTGGTGAAAATGAGACACTTCCGGATTGGTGAAAATGGGACCCCTCCAGATTTGCGCAAATAGGACCCTTCCGGAATGGTGAAAAGAGAACCCTTCCGGATTGGTAAAAACAGGTCCCTTCAGGATTTGTATTAATAGGACCCTTCCGGATTGGGGAAAATGGGACCCTCGCGGATAAGTTCTCCGATGCTATTATGCTGTAGGTACTAACTAGGAAGGGTGTATTCTTCGTCCCTAGACCCTTCTGGATTGAAGTTAAGCCTCTTATCTATCAATTCACCTTATATGTGAAGGGTCTTAGAAGTAGTCTAAATTCGACTCAAATATGGTTTTCCGGGTTCTTTAGCCCTCCCTTTTGGTCGAGAACAGCTTAAAATTGCCTTATTCAACCGTTGCTACAGTTTGGTAGGGGTATATGGGCTTTCCAAAGTTTTTTTTTTACAAAATGTTAAGGGTCTACCTTCACAAATAGGTGATTTTGCTAAAAACGATCTTAAAAACATTCTATGCTTATTTTTTTTCAAAAAACATAGACTCTATGAGTAAGTTCGCTTGATTTCTGATCTAATGGTACTAAAATTAACTAAATCTGTCCAGTAGATTCAAAGTTATTAACCTAATTGTCTTCTTCTTAAAGTGCAGAAGTTCTGTAACTTACAGGTTCCACCTATTTTTTTTCGCAATTCTTGTCTTATTGTTTTAAAATTTGTTAATCCGAGCTCAGAAGGCCTCTACTTTTCTGGTTCAATTCAAAAAAAGCTAATCTAAAACGTTCCAGCTGAAAAAATTTGCCAAAAACGATGCTATTTGGACCTTTCCGGATTGATGAATCCTTTAAAGCAAACTCGTTAAATTCGATTCCACTGGAACCCGGAAGGTTATTGGCAAACGGGTTTTGAATACCTGTCGATTGGCTAATGAGTGTTGTCTGAGCAACAATTTTTATGGGCCTAACGCAAAATTTTCAAAAATTTTCTTTTTTTGTAGCGTTTCGTTTTTACAAAAATCACGAAAATTTGGTCTTTTTAATATGTTTCTTATTGAAAAACGGTGTAGGAGTATTAATATTGGCAAAATTTATAGTAATACTAATAAAAATATACCCCTCCAGGTTTGTTCAATAACCAAATTAAGGTGCTTAACTCGGAAATGTGCAACTCGGTGAAGGGTCCTTCCAGTGCAGTCACTGTCGAGCCCCACAGATTGGTATCTTAATTTCTCTGCCAAAGGGGATACAAAACTTGTTAACGATACCCAATAGTCGATTGCTGTTGTCCTGGAGCCCCTTCTTGTTGCTCTTTTCACTGCTTGCCGGATCAGTCTTCTTCACTAATCCCGAGACCCTTCCGGATTGAGCGCAAATTAGCATTAACGTCCTAAAATACTCAAATAACCCTACAGTACAAGCACCAGAAACGGGCCACAATTTTGATCGTAACAATCCTGTTTGATGTAAATGCCTGTTACAACAATATATCTAACAACAACAAACGGGAGGGTAGCGTCACATTTTGTCTGGGGGAATGATTTCTACTGATTTTTTTTTTCTGTTTTTGTTTTTTCTCGGTTATTTTATCTATTTTTTGGCTTTTCTTGGGGACTATACTACTTTTTTTTTGGTTTGTTATGTATTTTTAAGTGTTTTTGTCATATACCACTCAGGGAACGACGTGACTGCGAATCCCCCCACCCTTCCTGGTATGTGCATTTTTGGCTTTAACTATGTTAAAAAGCTATATTCGGGAATCCGGAATGCTTTCGCGTTCCAAACTACCCTCTCGGCCCTGTAATAAGGGCCTTATTGAGAACATTCAATCAGCGCGGAGTGCTCGTTAACGGTTTTGCCGGTCACGATGTTAAAAAAGAATAACACCCAGGAGCACCGGAACATGTATGTAACATTCGCTCGGAAGTACATATCGAAGGAAAACAAAGCTAGGTTCTGAAACGACTGGCTAGCGTCAAAGCAAAGCTCTACATGCTTTTAACCATCTCTTCCAAAGCCAGTTCTTTTTGATGGTCTTTTTAACATCGGGTCGACAAAAACGTTACTGTTTCCGGCTTCGATCAGAAAGCTCTAACTAACTTAATTACATGCAAAATAGTGAGCTTATGGCTGGGTCCCCAGACCACGAGGTCACTCTTAAAATCAGGGCTACTATTATTTATTATATTACTATTGTTTTTGTTCAGTAGATAAAAATCATCATCTCCATCAAAGATGGATGAACCCTTTCCCTTAACTCCTAGCTTCTCTTAGTCTGAAAATGAATTTAGATGTTAACTGAATTCAACTCAGGACATGACCAGAACCTAAAAGTTTATAAAACACAGAGTTTGAGTTCTCCTCCCAAGACCCTTCCAAATTCTGGAATCCGGATAAATAACGTCCTTATTTCTTCCAGGAAGGCTGGACACGCCGTCCCAACACCCTACCTTGTTCTCGGGATTCAAGTTGTAACAATTATACCGGTACAATCGTTACAACTCGGAATGTTCTTCTGTCAAAATTTTCAATCACGGTTTTAATTTGCTGTCGTTCTTTTGTTCAACTCAACGACTTCGGTTGTTGTGTCCTGAATACTGTTTTCAGTTGTCGCGAAATTTCTACGTCGTCACGTGTCTTTGTTTTCAAACGAGTTTTTAAAAATCAACATTTCGGTCCAAATTAACCAATCCGCAATCGTCAAAATGAACGAATAACCCCACGAATGTGCTAAAATTGTCAATTTTCCTACTCCGCTGTTGCAATAAACTGCAAAAATAATGCGGTTAACAAAAAGTTATTTATTTTGACTTAAACCACTTTCATGGAAAATAAATCATAAGAAATTCTTTTCATCTTTAAACATCGAGACGTACTATTATAATAGGTTATGGGCGATTGAAGCTTCCAAGCACCAAAAATCTTGATGGATTCCGAGCAAAAGAAACTGCTCTCTTTCAATGGAAAATCCGAAAATTTTCCTGTATGGTGTGAACAATTTCTAGCTTATATTGAAGAAAACAAACTAAATGTAGAATCTGAAAAAATTAGCAAAGCCAACAGAGATGCTTTTTAGAGGAAGTTGTATCAGGAAATGATTATGCACCTCAATGATGCTACTTTGCAGATGATCATTGCTAAGAATAACAAGAATGGATTCGAAATATGGAAACACTTGCAAAAACAATTGGACAGATTCAAACAAGCCAAATCATTGTGCTTTGGCAAGAGTGTCTGAAACTCAAGAAAAACGGTGAATCGATGATAGAATTTCTAAACAAAATGAACAGCATTGTGATCAAACTGCAATCTGCAGATGAAAAGATCAGCGACAACCTGAAAATAGCCATAGTTCTCAAAGCATTGCCCCAAGAATACGACTCATTCATAGCTACAATACAGTTCCAGAAGATATCGTATCTACAATTGAAAGAGCGACTGATTGAACGATCTCTTGAGGGAGCTCAAACAAACAAGATACGAGTTCTACGTCCTTTGCGGCTCAAGCGATTCATAGAACTGGCCGAGGACGATACAATGGAGGAACTGGACAAGGAAACAAGAAAACCTTAAACTGTACAAAGTGTGGACGTAACAATCACACTGCTGACAGGTGCTATGCGAAGCAGCATGTAAGCAAGCAAAATTCGAGCAACCGTCAAGGCGGTTTCTCTGGGTTTGCACTAGCTGCTACTTCAAATGGGTCGATGGATATTGTGATACACTTTTGGTGCACGAACCATATCATTCCAGAGAAATCAATGTTCAAGACGCTTTCTATGCTGGAAGGGGACTGAAGTGCGATGTTTATTACTAATGGGGATGGGACGCAATAGCGAGCACATTGTGTTGGAGAAATTTGCCTCCCATTCTACGATCGTAATAAAGCTCGTTTAATCTCCAGCGCGCAAGTACACGTTTAATCTCCAGCGCGCATTTTATGTGCCGAGATTCAAATTTCATTTGATATCAGTTTCACTTCTAGTTAAGCAAGGAAACACATTGATTTTTAACCAAAATCCGAATAATCGTGTGGGACAACAAAAAGCTTGTTTTTTTGAAAGAGATGGTCTTTTTTGGTTTAAACATAGTGCAGAAGAGCCGAATAAGTCGGCATTGTCGGTTGCTAAATGGCATGCAAGGTTTTTACATGCAAATTGTGAAACATTGAAGAAAATTACAAATCAAGCAGTAAAAGGCATGGTTATTTCCGGTTCATTGGCAACCGATAAGTGTTCAACGTGTTCAGAATGTAAAATATCTACGTCTGACATATCTAAAAACCCTCAAGTTAGGGCAACACGAAAATTTGAACTAGTCCACAGTGACGTTTGTGCACCTTTTCCGGAATCATTGCATGGAAACAAATATGCAATATCTTTTATTGACGATTTTTCATGATATGCAACAGTATATTTTATGGCCTCTAAAGGCCATTCGTTAGCAAAATTACAACATTTTTTTAAAACGATGGTCCAACCTTGTAATGTAACTGGATTTACACTCAGGTTAGGTAATGGTGGAAAAAATATTTTACGCAAATTTCAAAAGTTTTGGAAGAATAACAGCATTGCACAGCAATTTACCAGTCCTTATTCTCCTCATCAAAATGGTATAGCCGAGCGGTATTGGCGTACGTTTCTGACAATGCAAGAGGTTTTTAATTATCTTCAAAGTTACAAGAATCTTTTTGGGTAAGGACAGTTGATACTGTAGTACACACAAGAACAGGTGTAGTAGCATCTGATATTAATGATGATAAAACAGCCTACGAAATGTTTTTGGGAAAGCAACCCAGTGTTCATCATAGAAAAGTTTTTGCTTGCTTATGTATATCAAAAACTAAAACCCACCAGCGCAAGTTATTACCCAGAGGCAAAAAGGCAGTTTTTAAAGGTTATGACGGGCAGTTTTTAAAGGTTATGACGGTTGAAGTCCTGCATATATTTTTTATGGTTTTGTGAAAGGGAAATTTTATCGCTCTCGGAATGTGACATTTCACGAAGAACAAATCCCAGGTCTCGATAACGGATCAAGGTCTGCTATTGTTTTGTCTTTTCCCCAAAATGATCCATTGGGGGCTGTCACAGATTCAGTGGGGGTCAATAATGCACAAACAATTGCAACTGATGCAAATGAAGTATTGCCTATTCTTGAACAGACGTTATTAACGACAGGGGGAGCTACTTCTACAACTATTGGTACTTCTCAAAGAGTATCTTCAGCATCTAGTCCTCATAAAGTGCAAATGGAGATTCAAGATACTCCAATCTACTTAGATACACGTGAAAATTACACAACCCACGATGAATATGATATGTTTGATGCCCTTGAGTCTTCTCCGCACACTCCAACTGCAAAATATTACTTCCCCCACTCCTGATATTTCGATAAAAATTTTACCAAAACGTTTTACAACATCCAAATGAAGAGAACAATCTGTGAGTGATGAAGAACATTCTACTGCTTTGGGACTTGACATTCCTACAACTAATAGGATTGGTCGGGACTGATTCGAAGACTTGTATGGCACTACGATTATGATTTTTCTACTGATGAAAACTAAAATATGGCAATGGCTGCTAGCGTCAATGGCATTGTCCCATCACTTAGTTATGATGAAGCAATTTTGTCAGCTGATGCTGAAAAATGGCAAGCTGCAATGCAAAATGAATATAAAAGTCTTGTAGAAAGTAAAACATGGGTTCTTGTGATTTTTTATTTTCTTGAAAACGAAAGGCAAATGGGTTTTTGGTGTAAAGCGTAAAATCGATGGTTCAATTGAACAATATAAGGCACGCTATGTGGCTAAGGGATTTAGTCAAGTTTATGGGCAAAATTATACTGATATTTTTCCACCTACTATTAGTATGACAGTTATTCGCTCATTAGTTGCCATTGCAGCACAGCATGGTTTAACAATGCAAAAAATTGATGTCAAAACAACTTTTTTGAATTATATTTCAGAGGATGAAATTTTCATTGAGCAACCTCGTGGTTTTGAGTCTGGTGAACGTGATGTATGCAATCTCAATAAATGTACTTACGGTTTAAAACAAGCGAGTCGAGCTTTGAATCAGTTTCTAACAACAATTTGATTAGAACTTGGTTACTTAAGAAGCTCTGTAGACACCTGTTTATTCTATCATTTTCAGAAAATGTGTTTCATTGCTGTGTATGTTGATGACTTGATAATTTTTGATGTTGACGAATTTTCAGTGCAAGAGCTGATTGCCAATCTTGGTACGCGGATGCGTATTGAAGATAAGGGTGTTGCCGAATGGTTTTTAGGAATAAAAATTCACGTTGGTGAAAAACGTATATTGTTTTCTCAAGAAAGATACGTCAAATAATTAATCGAAAAGTGGAATATGCAAAATTGCAAACCGGTTTATGAACCTGTGGTTACATCTAAAAAATGCAACTGATGATAAAAGTCTAACAGATCGTTCCCTTTTTCGGCAGTTAGCGGGGGCGTTATTGTCTTTAGCTGTAACACTTAGGCCGGATATTGCTCTTGCAGTAAACTTAATCTCTCAAGCATGCAAAATTCTAACATTGCAGCAAAAAGAGTACTACGCTATTTAAAGGGCACGAATTATTTCCTTTCTTATTCACGACATGATTACGGTCTAAGTGTTTTTGCGTAGAGTGATGCCGACTGGATAGGCGGCGTAAAGACCAGAAAAACTGTATCTGGCATGGTTATGAAATTAAATGAGTCTGACTCACCGGTTTTTTGGCGAACTACTAAACAACGTTCGTTATCATTATCTACATGTGAATCGGAATATATGGCTCTATTGGCCTTGGCTCAGGAAGTTTTGTTCCTGAAACATGTTTTTGAGAGAGTTAACTATAAAACTACTCTCCCTATTTTGTTTAGTGACAACCAAGAAGCAATCTGTGTAGCTCATAAAACAGCTTCAAAATCGAGAGCCAAACATATCGACATTAAAGTATACCTTGTTCGAGAACAAATTCGCTCTGGTAAGATGACGTTAACATATCTTCCTCTTACAGCTATGGTTGCGGATGTTCTGACAAAAGGGCTTCCACGTGTCCGTTTGGCGCAGATATGCAAGCTAATCTTCGGAAGTGCGGTTTGAGGGGGTGTGTTGAAATACTCGTCTGTGATTGGTCAATTTTTAGACATGGTTGCTTAGAACCGAAAATGTAACTGCTATATTCGAGAAAGGAGTGAATTAATATTCACTTATGACTTTTAACTTTTTGAATGACATCAAAAACAATGCGGTTAAACAAAGGTTGTTGATTTTGACCTAAACTATTTTCATGGAAAATAAATGATAATAAATTCTTTTTATCTTTAAACATCGAGACATACTATTATAATATATCCCTGGAGGGGGGGGGCGTCCCTCCCCCTCTCTAATTCAACCCCTGAAAACAAATAAAATCAAAGCGATATTCAAGAGATATGAAAGCTCAACGGAACTGGTTCAGTGAATTCAAAGGAAACAAGGTCAGATGAACAGTTTCGAGACTCACAAATCCCAATAGAACATGAAACTTTGATTGACGCAAATCCCGAAGTTAACCAAAAAATTGATTTCAAATCAGCTCTGACGAGCAGTCTGTCCAAAACAGGGGAAGAGATAAACTGAAATATCCAGGTAGTTAAACTAATTACGTCATTCAAAAAAGAAGATTTGTGTACTAGTGATAACAAGGAAAAGACTTACAGGACTTGCGCTTCTGAATTACTCAAGCAATTCCATTTAAATTGTAAAGAAAAATCTCGATTTCTAATAAATCTACAACCAACAGAGTCAAACTTTAAACTTCGACAGTTTTTAAGCTCCTCCAGAATCAGAAAAGTTTATCTCAAGCATAAAGAGTCATGGACGGCTACTGTTGGACAAAACTGTATTCTCAATGGGATTCTGAACAAAAATGCCCAAAAATATCTAACTGAAATTGTCCAGGGTCAAAATCGCAAATATGCGATTTGTTTGTAATGACCTAGCTGCTGTGAAAGTTGTGCACCTACCAAGTCGACCTAACTACCGAGCAATTTCGCACAAAAAAAATGCAGAATGAATGATTCTGGTGAAAAGGTTACACAGATCAAGCTATCTGTAAGTGTCTATCAGAAATGAAACTCAGGAGAATCTTGAGCCTCTTTTTTGAGTAAAATCAAAGAGAATCAAACTCTTGGAGTCAAAAATTAACGTCTAATATTTAATTGATGGAAGTTTAGCCGACGACTATAAGATAGTACTCCGGTACCTGAAAAGCCTTCTGAAATCGGACCAAAGTTGAGGCCTGAGCCTAAAGTGACGCCGAGAAGTGCGAGTTTTTTTTTCAGAACGACTACGAGAACACAGTATAAGTCAATTGTAATACATTTTCGAAAAATATGCTCCAGAAAAAAAACAAAAGAAGAATTCCTCATTTTAGGATCTCCAATCGGCAAGTTTTGCCAAAAAAAATTGCTCTCCTGTAAATGATTTTTAGGAACGCTACGATAAAACCCTAAGAAACTCGTTTTCCAGGGTCTTTAAGGTGAAAATGGATGATGACCAGTTTGTACAAGCAGTTCTCCCGGCAGCCAAAGGTGGCTTGGGCTTTTCTTCCGCTCGTCTGCGAGCTTTAAACGCTTTCTTAGCGTCAGCAGTAGGACTGAAAAATGTTCTAAGCAAAACTTTTGGTTTGGAGCAGTGGATGGAACCTATGATTATGCGCTGAAACGTTGGTTTGAACTTGGAAAAATTGGAAGGGTTTTGGGAAATGAAATCCAAAAAAATTGGACAGAGCCAAATTTTGGACAGCGAAATTGCAGACTTGATTTTACCAGCGGACGTAAAGAGATGCAACGCGTTCCTAGATAGATTTGGCTCCAAATGGTTGAACGTTATCCCGTGAAAAAATTTAAGGTTAAAACTTTCAAACCAATATTTCAGAATTGCGATAGGACTTCGACTGGGTCAAAAATTTGCAAACGGTATATATGTGTGTGCGGAAAGGACGTTACTCAAGATGGTTGGCACGGCCTGTTTTCCCTCAAAAGTGCAGGGAGATTCTCTAGGCATTCAAGCCTGAGTGCCCTTATAAAGCAGAGTTTATTTTCCACTCACATCCCGTCTCTTTTAGAACCACGACAACTCTACAGGACCGATCAAAAGCGACCAGGCGGTTTTATGCTCCTTCCATGGGCTGTTGGTAAGCACCTACTGTAGGATGTAACGGTAGTAGACTCCTTAGCGCCCAGTAGGATTAGTGCCATGTCTGTTTGTGAGCTTGTTACGGCTGCCGCTGAAGCGGATGAGCAAAAAATTGACAAGAATAAAAACTAAGTGGATGATGGGTATCTTTTCCAACCGTTAGCTTTTGAGATTTAGGGCGCGGCCCGCCCCAGCACAGAAGTTTATTTGTGCAAGCCTTGTAAGAACCTAACCATATTAGGCTGAGGAGCCCAGAGCAGGCAGCTTTTTAAAATTGAGAAATTCCCTGGCAATACAGATTGCGAACGCCGCTTGCGTACTCGGAACACTAAATGACAAAATAACTTTCGACGAACTTTTTTGTTTGTAACACAATTATTTTTGTATATTATATTTTCTCGTGTCGAGTTGCGTGTTCTTTTTGAAGAAACGTACACCGTATCGAGTCTAATTGCAAGGACCTCAACACTTGTCATTTTTTTCATCATTATCACCTCCATATCTAGAAAAATCCAAAAATTTTGACTGGAATACGTGATCAGGGAAACTTGACTGTAACCTTGGTTGCTATGATCATTTTGATCTTCTAATTATCCAGCAAAAAGAAAAAAAGAAAAAACCTTAAAAAGGAAGAAAAGAGAAAAGAAAAACAACAGTGCGACACGGTAAAAACAGATTTTGGGGCAATCCAAATCTAAAATCCTTAACTAGTAACAATGAAGATCTTCCGCAGTTTGACACATGACTTCTGGAATAAAAGATTCACTGTTGTTCATCCCCACGGTCACTTTGAAGCAAACAATAGAAAAAAAATGTTTTTTTTTGCCCTTGAACAGTTATTCAAAAGATCTGAACATTTGCAGTTTTCTGGCTCAAAAATTGTCCGTTAAGCGATATTTGGATGATTTGCTCAATTCGACAAAAACTACAGACAGGCATATCTGAAATAGAATTCGATGATTACCCTTACTTTCCCAATTGACACCAAAGATTCAATTAAAAAAATTCAATTAACCCCGCCCTTTTGAGAAAACTTAGAGAAAGCTCTCCGCATTATTTCTCAATTCTTTGTCGGAGAAAAGGGAAAAATCCAAACTTAAAAAACAGTGAATTTTTTAAAAATGACCCCACTGATGAACAGTTCCAAAAAAGGCGAAATTGCTATGTTTTTTCTCACTGTACGCATTTTGTCTGTGAAATCCTGCAAAATTATATTCTTTCCTGAAAAACATGCTTTTTTCCACAGAACAGCACTAAAAGGAATCTCATGCTTCAAGAAGCAAAACATTAAGCTATTGACAGCTTATCCTTAGTTTGTTTGAAAAATAAGATCTTCTTTTTGATTTCGTTCCGGCTGCAATCAATGGCGATGAATAATGATTGTTTCGACAGCTTATTTTAATGCAATTAACAAATTTGCTTCTTCTAATGGATTTTAAGTGAATGAGTTTAGTTCAAAAGACTACAAACCTGTCATTTTTTAATCCAATATGATGACAGCAACAACGCAACAATACTGAGTCCAGAAGATGCTAGAGTTGGTAGATTTAAATCAGTGAAGCATCAATTTTTAGATAAGTTTTAGTTTTTCGACTTCGCAGAGGAAAAAGAACGAAGTGATTATGCCCATTATGATAGTAAAAAAATAGTTTTGAGCATTTACTCTATTTTTTTTTAGTTTTGATAGCTATTATGACTATGTTTAAACATTCAGATTTCGCTATCCAATCATCACTTAATTCATGTTTACAAAGGACCACAATTTTTTTATTGCAAACAGGACCTAGCTACTTATTTTTGAACGAAATATTTTTGGATGATAATGCGCGTCTTACCAAAAAAAATTCGCAAAAATTTCCAAGCATAGATTCTCTTGACGAATACGGTAATTTCAAAATGAACTTTAAGATCTGCTGGGAAACAATCAAAACAAAACATTTGAATGTCACAAAACTTCGAGGTTTAGCACCACGAAAAGCCGTTACATAATTTCATTCATTCTAGAAATATTTTCATTGCTGGATACATTGAAAAATTTATGTTTTATAAGCAAATTGCAGAACAGAGAGATACTTATTTGAAATTTCAAAAAACAATGAAAACATTTTCACTACAGTTGCAAGGAAGCTCCAAAATTTTTGAACAACTGGACATAAAAAAACTCGTGTATTTTAAATAAAAAAGACGGTACCAGTTTCTCGACAGACGATGACCTTCTTCGTGAAAATAAAAAATTTTCTAGTGATTTGTAATCAAATGATTCAGTGTTTGTTTTCGATGTTACTATTACTTCTTTCATTGACAGTAACAGAAAAAAGAGAGAAAAATTACTATTGGCCATTTACCAACCTATAATTTTCGAAAAGAAAATTAAAAAATTGAATCCAAAAAATGCTCCAGGATCAGATGAACTAATATCTGGCATATAGAGGAAGTTTTATGACTAATAATGTATTTTAGAAAAGTTTTTTTTTTATTTTTTGTTTTTTCACTCGCCAAAATTCTGCTAGTTTTCCACTTGCAATGCTGAAATTGCTGCCAAAATCAGAAATTCAAATATGATGCAAGGTTTTAGACCAATAATTCTTTTGCACTGTGATGTTAAACATTTCGCAGATGTCGTATGCGAATGCTTTAAAAAGATTTGGGCGATATTGTCTAAGGACAAAATTTAACTGGCCGCTAGATGCATTAAACGTACCGAAAAGTGAAAATGTCAATTTAACCTGAAATTTTAGCAAAAAGAAAGAAATGAGTAGTAAATTTTGAGTTTTCGAAAGGTTTTGGCAGAGTCGACAGATCGCTAACCCTAAATCTTCTTGATGGTTCTGCATTTTAAGGCATAAAAAATTATACCTGAACACAAAATCAATAAATCAAATAAGGGTTCCTGACATTCAGAGTATGTTAGTTAGTATTATTTTCGCGTTTTAAGTTTTGCTTTTTTCTAAAGCAAGTTTTCTAATTTGAAGTAAACCAGTTTAATTTTACAATTTTGGGGGAGAAAAATCTCTAACTCGGAAAAAATAAAGTTCTCCAAATCCGCTGCTCAAAATTCTCACTAATTATAAACTTCAGACTCTATAAACAACATATTGCTAAGATGGAACAGAGTAGTACGTTTAGATCATAACACAAGAAAAAAAACTTTATCTAAAATAGATGCAAAAAACTTGGATATGTTTATCCAGATTCGTGCCATGTTATTTAAACTCGTTTGCAAACGTTCCAGCAGCAAGTTTTCGAAAAAAAAACATATTAAATGTGTGCCTTCAACAAAAAAGGCAAAGCTTCTAATGAAAATAGACAGTTCAAAAAAATTTTCCAAAAACCAAGATGAACAAGAAAAAAAATCGAACCCAATCAAAAAATAATAGCCTGACGTTCAAAAACGAAACCTTGTAAAATGAGAAATGAATATATTATGATAAGACTTTACCATTATGTTTGTTTGTAAGTCTGTTACGGCTGCTGCTGAAGCGGATGAGCAAAAAAATGACAAGAATAAAGACTTAGTTGATGATGGGTATCTTTTTCAACTGCTAGCTTTTGAGATTGAGGCCGTGGCGTGCCCCAGCACAGAAATTTTCTTGATCAAGCTTTGTATGAACCCAAGCATATGTACTGAGGACCCCAGAGCATGCAGTCAGAATTTCAAATTTGATGCAAGGTTTTAGAATAATTATTCTTTTGCAATGTGATGTTAAAAACTTCGCAGATGTGGTATGCGAACGCTTTAAAAGATTTGAGCGATTTTGTCCAAGGACAAAATTTAACTGGCCGCTAGATGCATACAAGGTTACGAAAAGTCAAAATGTCAATTTATCCTGAAATATTAGCAAAATGAAAGAAATGACTAGTAAATTTTGACTTTTGGAAAGGTTTTGGCAGAGTCGACAGATCGCTAACCCTAAATCTTCTTGATGGTTCTGCATTTTAAGGCATAAAAAATTATACCTGAACACAAAATCAATAAATCAAATAAGGGTTCCTGACATTCAGAGTATGTTAGTTAGTATTATTTTCGCGTTTTAAGTTTTGCTTTTTTCTAAAGCAAGTTTTCTAATTTGAAGTAAACCAGTTTAATTTTACAATTTTGGGGGAGAAAAATCTCTAACTCGGAAAAAATAAACTTCTCCAAATCCGCTGCTCAAAATTCTCACTAATTATAAACTTCTGACTCTTTAAACAACATATTGCTAAGATGGAACAGAGTAGTACGTTTAGATCATAACACAAGAAAAAAAACTTTATCTAAAATAGATGCAAAAAACTTGGATATGTTTATCCAGATTCGTGCCATGTTATTTACACTCGTTTGCAAACGTTCCAGCAGCAAGTTTTCGAAAAAAAAACATATTAAATGTGTGCCTTCAACAAAAAAGGCAAAGCTTATAATGAAAATAGACAGTTCAAAAAAAATTTCCAAAAACCAAGATGAACAAGAAAAAAAATCGAACCCAATCAAAAAATAATAGCCTGACGTTCAAAAACGAAACCTTGTAAAATGAGAAATGAATATATTATGATAAGACTTTACCATTATGTTTGTTTGTAAGTCTGTTACGGCTGCTGCTGAAGCGGATGAGCAAAAAAATGACAAGAATAAAGACTTAGTTGATGATGGGTATCTTTTTCAACTGCTAGCTTTTGAGATTGAGGCCGTGGCGTGCCCCAGCACAGAAATTTTCTTGATCAAGCTTTGTATGAACCCAAGCATATGTACTGAGGACCCCAGAGCATGCAGTCAGAATTTCAAATTTGATGCAAGGTTTTAGAATAATTATTCTTTTGCAATGTGATGTTAAAAACTTCGCAGATGTGGTATGCGAACGCTTTAAAAGATTTGAGCGATTTTGTCCAAGGACAAAATTTAACTGGCCGCTAGATGCATACAAGGTTACGAAAAGTCAAAATGTCAATTTATCCTGAAATATTAGCAAAATGAAAGAAATGACTAGTAAATTTTGACTTTTGGAAAGGTTTTGGCAGAGTCGACAGATCGCTAACCCTAAATCTTCTTGATGGTTCTGCATTTTAAGGCATAAAAAATAATATCTGAACACAAAATCATTAAAATTGAATAAGGGTTTCCTGACATTCAGAGTATGTTAGTTTGTTTTATTTTCGCGTTTTAAGTTTTGCTTTTTTCTAAAGCCAGTTTTCTAATTTGAAGTAAACAAGTTTAATTAACAATTTTGGGGGAGAAAAATCACAACGCGGAAGAAATAAAGTTCTCCAAATCCGCTGCTCAAAATTCTCACTAAATATAAACTTCAGACTCTTTAAACAACATATTGCTAAGATGGAACAGAGTAGTACGTTTAGATCATAACACAAGAAAAAAACTTTATCTAAAATAGATGCTAAAAACTTGGATATGTTTATCCAGATTCGGGCCATGTTATTTAAACTCGTTTGCAATTGTTCCAGCAGCAAGTTTTTGAAAGAAAAAAACAATGTTAAATGTGTGTCTTTAACAAAAAAGGCAAGGCTTGTAATGAAATTAGACAGTTTAAAAGAATTTTCTAAAAACGAAGATGAACAAGAAAAAAATCGAACCCAATCAAAAAATAATAGCTTGAAGTTCAAAAACGAAATCTTGTAAAATGAGAAATGAATACATTATGATAAGACACTACCATAATGTTTGTTTGTAAGCCTGTTACGGCTGCCGCTGAAGCCGATGAGCAAAAAAATGACAAGAATGAAGACTTAGTTGATGATGGTATCTTTTTCAACTGCTAGCTTTTGAGATTCAGGCCGTGGCGTGCCCCAGCACAGAAATTTTCTTGAGCAAGCTTTGTAAGAACCCAAGCATATGCACTGAGGACCCCAGAGCATGCAGCTTTTTAAAACAGAGAATCTCCCTGTCAATACAAATTGCGAACGCAGCTTACGTACTCGGAACTATAAATGACAAAATAAATTGACAAAATGAAAATACATCTAAAATATAATGACAAAATGACAAAATAAAGGCCAATATTCTGCTAGTTTTCCACTTGCAATACTAAAATTGCTACCAAAATCAGAAACTCAAATATGATGCAAGGTTTTAGACGCATAATTATTCTTTTGCAATGTGATGTTAAAAACCTCGCAGATGTGGTATGCGAACGCTTTAAAAGATTTGAGCGATTTTGTCCAAGGACAAAAATATTATTTTTTAACTGGCCGCTAGATGCATAGAACGTTACGAAAAGTTGAAAGTTGAAATGTCAATTATTTCTGAAATATTAGCAAAAAGAGAAATATTTGTAGTAAAATTTGACTTTTCGAAAGCTTTTTTAAATTTATCTTCATTTTCGCCATTTTTTTTTCAATTGCGAACCCTTAAAGTATTTTCGCCATTTTTGCAACTTTATATCGAACAGCATACTCTCTTGTAGCATAAAAAATTCGGCAAATAGACAAAATTAGCTTCACTTTGCTTCACTCTTTATTAATTTAAAGAAGCGAAGGATATACCAACGAAATTCTACGAAATCTAAGGCTGCGTCCTTTAACTGGTCTCCAAAAGCTTTTGATAAAGAAAACGTTGATAATCTATAAGTTTTGGTCTGTCAATATCAGTTCTTATGTTTCAAAGTTTGAGTAGTACAATCCTCGCCTTAATTTTTTTCCAAGTTTGGGATTAATTTTCCTAGCCCTAGCAAAATTGTAATTGGAAAGTAAAATTACACTAGATTTAGAGCTTTTATTGTTTTTTATATTATTTTAAAGACTTGTTAAGCAACAACCATGTTTCATATAAAAACAATGTTAGATAAATATATTTTCCCATATACCCATATTATATAGAATTGTATCATGAAAAGTTTTTCTTGTATGACGCACAAACAGAGCTCTCGACAATGTTTTAATGCAGCTTTTATTCTGGCGAAAGTTATATTGGGGGTTTTATTGAAGGTTTTGGGTAACCAAACGGCCTTCTCTCGTTAGTTTTATATTTTGAGTTCAAAATTATGCGGTCAAACCTGAAAGACTAATTCAACCAATCAAATTCAACTAACATTGTCAGACAATTCAATCAACATCTCCAGCTGATAAAATTTAAATCGAAATGACAAAAAATGAGAAATTTTGCCATATAGCAACTTAATTTGAAGGTAACTGCAAAACTTCACCCAGGCAAGAAAAATTTAGTTTAACGGCTGCAATTGAACAAAAGTTAATTATTTTTGGTCACATTTGGCTAATAATATGATAATCTTGTTATTTTATTTAAACTACTAGATCAAACAGTCAATCAAGTTCGAGAACTTTTTTTTCATTCCAAGATGAAGAACTGTTGTTCATGAACCATTTGGTGCCCAAAAATTGAATTAAATCGACAAATCTAGTACTAACGATTTTGAGTCATCAATTGATTTGTAAAAGCTGAATTATTTCTTCAACCAAGTTAATATCATCCCGGAAAAAAATTTAGGGGAACGATGTTAATTTGATTTCAAGTTGGATATTTCAACCAATCAGAATCAAGTGTTTTACATGCATCATTTAGCAATTTTAATCCAAATTTAGCGTTTGGTTGGAAGTTTCCAATGATGTCTATCTGAAGGGGAATATTAACTCGATCCCCTCCTGTAAATTTTTTTCATAAGAAATTCAGAGTAAGCAAACGATTGAGTAGCCATTGATATATTGTTAGCTTTTACCATACGCTTTGAGGGCACACAATAAAATGTTTTTGCAGTGTTTTTCAATAAATTTTTTTTATTTTTAATGAATCACATCAATTTGGCATGAGGCTCAATATTTAAGTGACTATCAAGCGCAACATTCAAGAAGCTTTGATCAGAAAGTCAAATAATCAATCAGAGCGCCCATCAAAAATTTTAAACCTCAACTATTATAAAATTCTTTTCGAAAAAAAAGAAGAAAAAAACAAAACAGGGCTAAACAAAACAAACCAGATAACACTTTAAGTCTAAGCAATAGCTGAGTAGTCTTTAACATATTCATTTGCGTTTATAAGTTCATTTCATTCTGAAAGGAATCGACTAGAAAAAACAGCTTCAATACTTGGAAAAACTATCATTTCTGGAAGCGATTTGCACAGTTTTGAATATTTCATTTTGCCAAGGCTTGAAAGGATTGCTTAAGAAACACATTAACATTTTGCAAATTAACTTGTTCTATAGAATATCTTGAACGATTTTGAAATTCATAGAGTTTTTTTACCAAAAAATTTGGTCTAAGAAATCGCAAACCGTTTCGGTCATTGCTTCAATAACTTGCATAGGAAAACTTGAACTTCTCGTAAAACGATTGGTTCTATGAAATAACCTATAAAAGAAACTTGTTTCAAATTTGCATGGCTTCGATAGCTTAATTCGGAAAAACTTGAACACTTTGGGAACTTACGCGGTCAATTTGAATTAATGAATTTTATTTCTGGCAACTTAGAAAACATATTGAAACTTTTCAAAATTTCATCTCTTGAATGGCTTCATAAAACAACTTGATTTGTTTCAAAATTGAAAAGCTCGATTAACTTGCATAAAAAGTTTTAAACCTTCAGCGAACTAATTCGCTCATTGAAATAACTTGATAAATTAGAGAAGTTTCGTAGCTTGCTAAGCTTGCTTTAAGCCACTTAAATATTTACCAAACTATAATTTTCGAAAAGAACCAATGTTTTGCGAACCAATTTACTCTTTGATATGATCTGAATTTTCGTTGTTGTTGCTGGAATATGTTTTGTTGTTGGAATAACTTGCTTAGAAAAACTACAATTTTTACGAACCGATTCGGTATACGAAAGAACCAAGAAAATTTCAAAATTTCATTGATGAAATAGCTTGCTGAGAAAGTTTCAAATTTTTGCGGCATGATTCGCTCTAGAAAATTTTGCTTTCGATTTGCTCTTTGTGGTTTGATTCGTTGTTTAAATAATTTGCTAGGAAACACTTAAACCTACTTTCTCAAAAAAATAATTCGGCCTATAAAACAATTTTATACTAATCGTAGGTTTCGTTATCTTGCTTATAAAAAAGTGAACGTTTTGCAAACCGCACACTCGTATAAGTAACTTGAAGCTCTTTAGATTGTGTTTTTGGAATTTTTAGCTGAAAAAACTGGTCCACGACAAAACTTCATAATTTGTGTTAACTTGTGTTTTTCAAAATTTTTCAAAATTTACTTCGTAAACCAATTTGGTCATTTTAATAGTTTAAAATAATTCATAGGTTGAATAGCTTGCATAAGAAAAACAGGAACGTTTGAAAACCGATTCAGTCCATGAATTACCCCGGAATATTTCTGTGCTGGAATAATTTGCATAAAAAACATTTGAATTTTTTGCAAACCAAATTAGTCTACGAATTATCTTGAAAAAAATCAAGGTTTCTAAGCTTGAATGGCTCGCCGAAGAAAAACCTGAATTGTTGCAAACCATTTAGTCTATGAAATAACTAGAAATAAGTTAAGTTGCATAGCCTAAAAAAGTTTGCTTGGAAACACTCTGTACACCAGATCGGTCAGTGAATAAACTTGACTTAATCATAGGTTGAATAGCTTGATTTTGTTAGTTTTGCGAACCAAAATACTCATTGAATTGCAACAAATTGCTTGAAGAAAAAAATTGCTTTTTTGCGTACAGTTTCAGTCTACAAAATAACTTTTCAATAAGTTTTCAATAAGTTTTCAAAAAGAAACTGCCTAATAAAAATTGAGATTGTTCATGGGTTGAATAGCTTGCTTCAGAAAAAAATTGAATTTTAGCGACCCAATCCAGTCCAAGAAATAACTTAGAAAACTAAGTTAATAAAAAGAAAAATTAATAAGAAACTATTAATAATAAAAAATAACTTTTAAACTGTCATAGCTTGAACAGCTTGTTTGGAAACGCACTGCAAAGAATTTTGGTCTATAGTGCTGTTTTCAATTATCTGGACAAAACGAACAAACTTTGAAACTTAAAACGAGTTTTCACTAAAAAGGATTAAAATTAACTAATAAATGAATAGATCAAAAGTTGCTTAAAAATTCCTTAACAATGAAAAGGTGCAACTTTCCTCAAAAATTGTTCACCTAAAATGTTAACCATAAAATGGGTCATCTTGATTTAATAGTTGCTTAAGAATTACGCTGAATCTACCAAGTTTATTGATAAAAAAGATATTTAAAAAATGTTTTTGCACAGCCCATTATAGTTCTAGAAGAATGGACTTCCCAAAAAAAATTGAAAATGAATGATTTTAAGTCAAATTTTTAGCTCTTTGTATTCTAAAATTGACCTTCTTTGTCTATCAACCAAACAAATTTCTTTTATACAGCTTTCTGGAAGCTTTACCCCTCTAGAACATTGTTGGGCTGTGCAGGAGGCTTCTGTGAGATGTTTTTCCATCGGTCAATGGAAGATTTTTCATCGGGTAGTTTCAATGTAAGTTATAATTAGTTAGAAAAAAGCCAAAATTATCCATATTTGAGGTAACTTTTAGTTGGGAACTTCACAAAATGAGTTGAACCAAACGTATTTTGTTTAAACATTTAGCTTCGTTTGTTCTGTTCACTTTTCTTCTAATATTATCCCAAAATTAGCAAATTGGGTTTGAAATTTAAAACGTACTTCGTTATGCCCAATTAATTTAAATCAGCACTGGATATTAATTTAAAATAATTGGCAGGGAGAATAACTTGATAAGGAAAAAATTGAATTTTTCTAACCATTTTAGTCGAAAAATCAACTCAGAAAAAACAAGGTTTACTAAATTGAATATTTTGCTTGAAATTACTTTGCAAGTTCGTCTACAATTAAACGTGATGTAATTCATAGGTCAAATAGCTTGCTGAAGAAAACTTCAATCGTTTTGCGAACCAATACATTCGTTGAAACTACCTATAACGTTTCGTAATTATAGTAAATTGCTCAAGGAATGAATATGGAATAACTTGGAATAAGTATCATTGCTTTAAAACTTGCTCAGAAACATTTCGCCAACTAAATCGGTCTATGTAATCATTTGAAACAAATTATGGGTTCAATAGCAAGCTTATGAAATTTTTGAACGTTTTGCGAACCACAAGTTTGTCAAAACAACTTGAAATTTTGGAAAAATAGGGTCTTTATAGTCCAATTTTGTCTATGAAATAACATCAAACATTTCAAAGCTTGAATAACTTGCTTGGAAACAGTTCTCAAACAGATTCTGTTTAGAAGAAACCGAAATAATTCTTAGGTTGAATAGCTTGCTGAACAAAATTTGATTATTTTGCAAACCAATTCAAATAACAAAAAAGCTTGGAAAAGGTCAAAATTGCACAGCTTGAATACCTTGCCTACTTGATATTTTTTCGAAAATTTTTTCTAGAGAATTTAGTCTATGAAATTACTTGAAAAATTTCAAAAATTCATTGCTTGAACAGCTTGCTTGGAATCACATCGCAAACCGAATTAGTCTATGAAATAACTTGCTTAGGAAAAATCAACGCTCAGCGCTTCAACAGCTTGTTCAGCCCTTCAACAGTTAGCTCGAAAATACTTTGTTCTACAGTGGTGATTTTGATTATCCAGACAAAACAAACAAACTTTGGAAACTTCAAATGCGTTTTCTTCAAATTGGGTTAAAATTAGACAAAAAGAGATTGGAATGAAAGTTTCTCAAAGTTTTACAAAAATAAATATGCTGCAGTTTTTTTGAAAAATTCATAACGAACATTTTTCTTGAAAAATGGGTCATTTTGGCTTTTTTCTAATTAATTATTATTTGCCTTGAAACTACCTGGTTGATTGATGAAAATAAATGTAAATAAAAGCTTTGTGCACAGCCCAACAATTTTCAGAAAGGGCACAAAATCCAGAAATCTACATAAGGGATTTTGATAGACAAAGAACGTCAATTTTACATAATGAATTATTAAATCTTTGCTTAAAAGCCAATTTCAAATTTTTTGAGAAGTCTTACTCTTCTAGAACTTTGTTGGGCTGTGCAAAGAGCCTTTTTTGATAATTTTCTAAATCAATCAAATTGGTAGTTTTAGCGTAGTTCTTCAAAACCAAAATAACTCAATTTATGGGTGAAGTTTTGATCAAGACTTTCTGCAGAATATTGCATTATTTTAATTCCGCTGAATTTCTGAGCAACTTTTGTTCTCTTCCATGTTTCCTAAACTCAAGCCAATTTGAGAAAAAGCGTTTGAAGTTTCAATTTTTGTTAGTTTTGACTGGATAACTTAAATATGATTATACCTAACTAGGCTGGGTCAGCGTTTTTTTTGAGAAAAGTCAAAATTATCCATTTTGAGGTAAAATTTGGTTGCGAATTTTGAAAAGTTTTTAAAAAAATCACAAAAGTTTTTTGCTATTTCCAAGTATGTTGTAGAAAGATGAAACTTCCAAAAAGCTGTATAAAAATATTTTTTTGCTTGATACACAGAAAAAGTGAAGGTTACTTCGTTTTTGCTTGAAACACATTAAGAAGTTTAAATCTTCCAGAAAATTGTTGAACTGTGCTCTAAGGTTTTTTTGATATCACTTTTTGTTGTCAATTGACTTGGTAGTTTTAGCGTTATTCTTGGTTAATTAAAGCAA
Organism: Symsagittifera roscoffensis; assembly: GCF_963678635.1. Lineage (NCBI taxonomy): Eukaryota > Metazoa > Xenacoelomorpha > Acoela > Convolutidae > Symsagittifera > Symsagittifera roscoffensis. The sequence continues at coordinate 56,681,437 of NC_087065.1, forward strand.
AAATGACCCAAAATTTTGTTTAAGGTTTTCAGAGAAAAATGTTCATCATTTTAGTTCTCGTGAAACTCTAAGCACTTTTGATCTTTTACCTCTTTGTCTAATCTCAATCAAAATTGACAAAATGCGTTTGAAGTTTCAATTTTTGTTCTTTTTTTGTGGATAACTCAAATCAGAACTGGATATGAGTCTATCTAGCTAGTTAGTGTCAGTATGCTTTTTTTATTTGATGAAAAAATAAAGTTACCCATTTTTGAAGAAAAATTCGGTTGCAACCTTTGCGAAATAGTTTCCGTCAAAAAATTTCGGTGAAATGTTGAGAAAATTTTGTTTTGTTTACTTTTTCTCTAGTCTTATCTCGATTTGAGAAAAATGGGTTCAATATTTCAAAAGTATTTGGTTAGGTCCGGTTAGTTTAAATCAGCACTGCATATTAAATTGAAACAACTCATAGCTTGAATAAGTTTAGCTTGCTTGAGTTTTTTTTCATGTGATTCGAACCAGTGCAGTCGTTGAAATAACTTGAAATATTTCAAAAATTCATAATGGGAAATATTTTTCCAAAAAAGTTGAGTTTTGTTGCAAACCAATTCAATATATGAAATAACTTGGATTAAATCAAAGCTTCTTAAATTGAATAATTAGCTTGGAAACAGTTCTCAATCAAGTTCTGTCTGGAAATCGAAATAAATTGTAGGTTGAATAAATTGCTTATAAAAATTTGAATGTTTTGCGAACCGATTCAGTCAGTGAAATAACCGGAATAGTTCAAAAAGTCAGAGCTTGAACAGCTTGCTTGGAAACACTTCGCAAAACCATTTCAGTCTACAGTGCTGATTTAATTTACCAGGACAAAACTAACAAACTTTCAAACTTTTGACGGATTTTTCAAAAATTGGTTTGAGATTAAACAAATTTGATCTGAAAAAAAGGTGCTCAAAGTTTCACTTAAAGTATTATGATCCATTTTTTTGAACAAATTCGCAACCAAAAATTTATCTCAAAAATAGATAACTTTGGCTTTTTTTCTAATTAGTCAAAAACCTGTCTGGTTGATTGGTGAAAATTTGTATATCAAAGAAACCTCTTGCACAGCGCAACAATGTTCTAGAAGGGTAAAACGTACGAAAAGCTGTATAACAGGATTTTATTTTGGTTGATAGACAAAGAAGGTCAATTTTAGAATAAAAAATCTGAAGCTTTGCTTGAAAATTGAATTTCAAACGTTCTCGGAAAGTTTTATATTCTAATTGTTGAGCTTTGCAAAAGGCTTTGTTGACATAAATTATTTAATCAATTAGCTTGGTGGTTTCAGCGTGATTCTTTAGTAATTAGAAAAAACCAAAATGACCTAGTTTATAGGTAAAAATTAGTACAAGAATTACAGAAAAGTTGTAACATTTTAGTGCTGGTGAAATTCTAAGCAACTTTGATCTCTTCACTTTAAGTCTAGTCTCAGCCCATTTTGAAAAAAAAACAAGCGTTTGAGGTTTCGATTTTTTTTCTTTTTGTCTGGATAATTTTAATCAGAATGTAGATTTGAGTATGCTCAACTAGATAGTTCCAGCGTAATTTTTGATTGCTTAGAAAAAGCCACAGTAACCCATTTTTGAGGTAGATTTTGGTTTCCGAATTTTATAAAAAAATTGCACAAAATAAATTTTGAGCAAAATTTGATGTTTTCATTTTTTCTCTAATCTTATCAAAATTTTGAGAAAAATGGTATAGATATTTTGAACGTGTTTCGTTAGCTTCGGTTAATACAAATCTGCACTGCATATTAACTTGAAACAATTCATAGGTTGAGTGGCTTGCTTCAGAAAAAATTCAACGTTTTGCGAAGCAACTCAGTCAATGAAACAACCTGTAAAAATCAAGGTTTCATAAATGAAATACCTTGGTCAGAAAAATTTATTTTGTTTGAAAAGTTTGCAAAACAATTGGGTCTCGGAAACAACTTGAAACGTAGGTTCAATAATTTGCAACCTAAAAAATCTTGCAACCTGATTCTTTCTATTAAATAACTTGAATTCGTTCAAAGTTTCAAAGTCCCAACAGATTGTTATAAAAAAAAATTTGAGCCGAACTGCTTCATAATAGGTTTTGAGATATTCTATAGCTTTATTGCTGAATTATTCAAGATATTTACCATCTGGTTCGCTTCTTAAAATAAGTTGAAAAATTTCAAAATTTCACCGATTGAAAATTCAGCTTGTAACACTTCGCAAACGTTTCGGTCTATTTCTTAAAGTGACATAATTCAGACGTCGACCTTCCTGCTTAAGAAAAAAAGAACGTTCTGCGAACCAATTTTGTCCGTGAAATAACCTGGAATGTTTCAATTTTTCATAGTTGAAATAAATTGCTCAAGAAAACATTGAAAAATTTTGCAAACCAAAACAGTCTATGAAATAACCTGAAATAATTCTAATTTCCATAGCTTGATTAGGTTGCTTGTAATCATTTTGCAAAACAATTCAGATTTCAATAATTTGAAATAATTTGAGGTTGAATAGCTAGCTTGTGAAAAGAATGATTGTTTTGCGAACCGATTCGGACAATGAAACAACCTGGAACAACTAAAGGTTTTTATAGCCTGATAAGTTTGCTCAAGAAAATTTGGTTTGCATGAAAATTTTGCGAAACAATTGGGTGAAGGAAAAACTTGAAAATCTTCAAAAACTCATAAATTCAATAGCTTGCTTAGGAAAAGTTTGAACTTTTTGCGAGTCAATTCAGTCTAAATAAATAACCTGGAATAATTTGAGCTTTCATAGCTTAAATAGCTTGCTCAAAAAAATTGTTTTAAGTGAATTTTTTTTTCAAAACAATTGAGTACGTGAAAAAACTTGTAAATTTTTTAAGTTGCATTGCTTTAATAGCTCGCCTAAAACTTTTAAACTTTTCACAAACATACTTTTTCTAGAAAAGAACCTAAAATTATTCAAAGTATATTTAAAAAAATTCTTTTGTGAACAGAATGGCTCCATTGTATCTTTTTGAAAATTTCTAAAGATATTAGATTTGAATTAAACTTTTGCAATTCTGCTCGCTCAAATAAGAATAGACTGAATATATTGCTTGGAACTACTTTGCCAATGATTCAATCTATATAAAAACTTGAAATAAATCTTGAATGAATAGTTGCCAAACAAAATATATGAACATGTTGCGAACTGATTCAGTCTAAGAACTAACCTGGAGTAATTCAAAATTTAATTGTTGAGATGAATCGCTCAAGAAACAATTGAAGTTTTTGCGAACCAAAACAGTGTAAGAAACAACCTGAAATAATTCTAATTTTAGTTTGCATAGATTGGTTAACTTGCTTGCATTCACTTTGCAAAACAATTCAGAAAATAGTTTGAAATAATTCAGAGATTGAATAGCTAGCTTGTGCAAAATATGAACATTTTGCGAACCTTTTCAGACAATGAAGCAACCTAGAACAATTAAAGGTTTCTTAGCTTGATAGGTTGCTCAAGAAAATACTTAATTAATTCGCAAACTGATTTTGTCTATAAAAAACTCGAAAAAATTATGGTATGGCTTGAATAGCTTGCTTTTGAATAACTTGAGTTTTTGCAAAACACTTTCTTCTAAAAAACTTGAAATACTGCTAAGTTTCATATGTTGAATAGCTTGCTGGAAAAAAACTTATAAATTTTGTGAAAAATTTGCTCCAATAAATATCTTGAGACTTCCTTGGAAATATTCAAAGATTTCGCAATCTAGTTTATTTCATTAAAAAATTGTATTTTTCAAAAATTCAGTAGTTGAATATCTTGCATACAGAAACTAAAATTTTTTTGCTGTCTGACGCGCTTTTGAAAGTATTTGGATATTTTTGAAGTATCAGGACTGAAATAGTCTGCATAGGAAATCTTTCTCAAAACGATTCGCTCTGAGAAACAATGAGATTATTTCGTCGTAATTCATCGCTCGGTTAGCTCGCCTGGACAAACTAATTTTTAATGAAAAATTTTGATCTAAAAAACTCAAAAAAACTCAATTTTCCAAACAATTTTTATGTAAATTTGGAAGTTTAAGGCACTGATTTGCTTTTTGAAACCTGATGTTCTTCAAATTTCAAAATATATTGGAAAAAAATGCTTACAAAAAATTAGTGTTTTAGTGTACTATTTCAGTCTGATTTCATAGCTTAAATAGCTTGCTTAGAAACACTCCGCAAACCGAATTGGTCTATAAATTGGCTTGAAATAATTTTTGAGTGAAATAGCGTGCTCAAAGAAAAACTTAATATTTTGCGAACCAGTACAGTCATTGAAATAAATTGAAACATTTCAAAGTTTCGTAAATTCCAAGAAAAAGTTGACTTTTTAAAACCAATTCAGTCTATGAAATAAATTGGATTAATTCAAAGTTTTTAAATTTAAACAACTTGCATGGAAAATCAAAATTTCAAAATTTCACATCTGGAATGAATTTTTGATCTTCTGCTCAGGGAACTGAAAATTTTGCAAATTGATTTAGTCTTTCAAACAACCCTAAAAAGTTGAAAAGTTTCTAGCTTTAATAGCTTGCTTTGCTTAGGACAACTTCACTTAGAATTTTACTTAAAAACATTAGGTCAAAGAAACATATTGAAATATTTCATAGTTCCACAGTTTAAACAGTTTGCTTGGAATACTTCGCAAACTCACTTCGTTTTTTAAAGTACGTGAAAAAAAATCATAAGTTGTTCAGCTTCTTTTTGGAAAATTAAAAGTATGCGAACCATTTGACTCTTTAAAAAAACTTTAATTTATTGAAAAAAAACTTGAAAAATTTGAAAATTTTGCAAAGCTACTTTGTGTATTAAATAACGCGAAACATTTCAAAATTTCATTGTCTGGATAGTTTGCTTAGCACATTCAACATGAAAAAGTTTTAATAAGACTCAGAGTCTTCTAACTGAAATTTTACTTTTTAACAATTAAACATTTTGCAATCTGAGTTGTTTTGGAACAACTTGAATTATTTCAGTATTTCATAGTCTGTTTAGAAAAACGTTTTTTTTGTGAACCGGTTTAATTTATAAAATCAAAAAATTACAAAACTCATAATTCGAATGGCTTGCTTAAGAAAAACTGGAACAGTTAGTGAACCGACGTGCTTCATGAAATACCTTGAAATCTTTCTTAGCTTAAATACTTTGCTTGGAAACACTGAAGCATTTCGCAAAGCAAATTCGCTGATGATATAACTTAAAAAATTTTATAGATTAGATAGCTTGCCTAAAAAAAATTGAGCTTTGCAAACTGATTGGGCCTATGAAAAAACTTGAATAATTTCAATGTTTCAGAGCTTGAATAACTCGCTTAAAAAATAAAGCTTTTCGTTAACAAATTTAAATCTTAAAATATGTTAGAAAAATTTGAAGCTCCATAGCTGAAATATTTTTGGAAACATTTAAAATTTTGCAATCTGTTTGCTTCTTTATAATAATTCAATTTTTTTATAGCTTGAGTATCTTGCATGGAAAACTAATGTTTTTGCGGCTTGATTCGTTTTTTGAACAAACCTGGAGTTTGTCAACGTTTCATTGCTTAGATTGCTTGCTTACAAAAGTCTAAGTTTTTCGTGAACAATTTAGCCTTAAGAAATATCTTGAAATCCTTCAAAATTTCAAATCTTCTATAGTTTGCTTAAAAACACTTAAAGATTTTGCAAACACCAACTTCTTCCACAAAATAACTTGAATGTTTATTAATTGAATAGCTTGCTTGAGAAAAATATGAGCTCTGGCAAACCAATTAACTCTATGAAAAAACGTGAAATAGTCTCAATTTTCATTGCTTGAATAACTAACCTATGAAAAATTTATACTTTTCTACGACCGATTAACATAATGAAAAAATTTGAGGATTTGGAAAGTTTCATTGTTGAAAGTTTCTTGAAATTATTCAAAATTTTTGCCATTTGGTTTGCTTCATGAAACACCTCGAAATGTTTCAACGTATCATAGGAAAACAATTGCATGAAAATATTTTAAAATTGGAGTATTGAAAGTTTCAGTGCTCGAATAGCTTCCATAGGAATTTTATTTGCTAAACATTTTTTTTAAAAAGCAGCTTAGACTATTTTGAAGTTTATCGCTCTAATAGCTAGCTTAGAAAAACTAAATTTAACCAAAGGTTTTGATCTAAGAACAACTTAAAATAATTCAATTTTTCTTGGCTTCAAAAGTTTCTTATGTTAGCCTTGTTAAATTTACGGGCACTGGTTAGTTTTTCGAATTAAATTGCTCTTAATAATAATTTGAAATAATACAAGCTTCATAGCTTGAATGAGTCCAATAAATTGCTTAGAATTTTTGCGACTTGATTCGCTCTATGAAACAACTTGGATTATTTCAATTGCTTGTATAGGAAAACATCAAAATTTCGCAAAAACAGGATATTTCTTTTTCATGAAGCAAGTCGGCTTACGAAAACTTTATTTTTTTCTTAAGCAAGCTATGCAAGCATCAAACTTTGAAAAGATTCCAGTTATTAAATAAACTGAATCGTTTCGCGAAAAGTTCAAGTTTTTCATAGGCAAGCTATTCGACTTGAGTAATAAGTCAAGTTATTTCATACACGTAATTGGTTTGCGTTCCGTTTTCAGGCAAGCTATTCAACCTATGAAACTTTGAAAACTTTTAGGTTATTTCATAGATCAAACTGTTGCGCAAAACTTAAAATTTTTTTATTGGCAAGCAATTCAATCTTTGATTTATTTCAATTTGTTTATAAACTAATTTGGTTTGCTAAATATTTAAGTGTATCCAAGCAAACTATTCAAGCTATGAAACTTAAAAAGTTTCACCTTGTTTCATTAAGTGGATTGGTTAGTGAAAATTTTTTATTTTTAACGCAAGATATTCAAACTTTGAATCTGTGAAACATTTCAAATTATTTTATGAAGCGAACTAATATCGCAAAAGGCTCAAACTTTTCAACGAGTATTTCAGCAATGAAACCTTAAAATGTTTGATTTGACTTGATGAATTGAATCGGTTTGTGAAAAATTTACATTCTAATTAAAGATGCTTAAGCTTTGAAACTTTAAAAACATTTTAATTCCCAGCCGACTGATTATTTGTTGCATCATTTAAAAGTCACCAATTCAGACTTTGAAACAACTTAGAAAACTTTCGAAGGCTTTATTCTTCAATTGCGTTCTTGAACTTGAACTATTTTAAACTTCAACTATTTCGAGGCAACTTAAAACAAATCTTTTTAGTATTTGAAATTTTTTTTGCTCATCAAAAATTTGTCAGAAAAATATGGCAAATATGTTCAAACCGTGAACACAATTCGCATTTTTGTATGTTTTTTAGCCAAAAGAAAAGATTTTTTTTGAACAGAATCAAATTGAAAAAATTCTTTCAAAGTTTCAAAAATTGATTGGCTTGATTCAAAACAATTTGCCTATCGATTCACGGTATGGAATGCCTCAAAAGAAGTCATTACTTACTGGGAAGAAAATTTTTTCTTAATATGAATCGATTCAATATAAAAAGACAGATTATATCAAAGTTTTGTCACTTGAGTTGCTTGCTAGGAAAAACTTACATTTTACCGCTTGATTCGCTCTATTAAAACATTTGACGAATTTAAAGTTGCATCGCTTGAGTAGCCTTCTTGAAAAAGTTAGTTTACAAAGGCCTGAAACATCAGTTTTGAATTTTTTAATAATCGTTTTTGGGCGCCTGGGGTAGCGGGAGCGTGGGTGTTGATTTCTATTCTGAAAAGGTGTTCATTATTTTTTTTTTAAAAACGTAAAAATGCTTTTTTGGCCTGTTTTTTGAATGTCGAAATTTTTTTTAAAATTTATTGGGACAAGTATGAGAGAGGGAACTCTTTGTTTTTTATTTGAAATATTTGAAATTTGTGAGATATTAGAAATAAAGTACGTCATGAGTAACGCATAAAAAGCGGCAAGTTTTGCAACTAAGTTGCAAAAATTTTTCTGCTTATAATCTACTATATCCATTTATTTAGGATTATAATGGCCTACAGTCGGTCTGATTTCAATAGATAATAATCGATTGCGGTCCCAAAGTTTAATTACAATCAATTACAATGGAAACATTTGTGACCACAAAAATCAATTATAATCGATTATTATCCATGGAATCTCAGCGTGGGATGCTCAAATGTGATTGGCGGAAAATCACTGATTTTAACAAAGTGTGAAATCTCCCCCCCCCCCCCCCCCCCCCCATAATCAATTCAGAGGCGAGAGGTTGTTTACTTGGTTCCGTTAGATAAAACTGATCCGAAAGCAGTTGCGCATTGAAGTTGCTAAGATGCGTTGTATCTGTCTCTCTCATTCTATTTTGTGGATTCTCGTTATTTTCAATTTAGCAGCATTTACAGCTGAGACGAAACAGCGATTGAGGTGCGTGATCTAGGTGAATTTTCAGGAAAAGCAGCTGCTTTTTTGATGGTTAATAAGGATTCACTTTCATCCAGCCCTCAGAGGGTCCGCAAAAATGTGGATACCGTCAAGAAACCGTCAAGATTGCGGCGTGAGCATTTTTGAGAAATTTATTTGGTTGTGTCTCTGATACATTTTGACAAATGCGCTTCAATATTTGTGTGGGAACTCTTCAATTATACCACCTTTTGCAAAAATGGGGGTTCGTTTTGTTACTAGGTACAAAACTTGTTTGCGCTTCATTGTTGAGTTGTAACAATATAATATACAGGTGGCGATTAGTTACTAGGTACGAAAGGGTGTGTTGTGATTTGTTTTTATTACTGTATATTTTTCGGTGTTGATTTAATTGTTGCTAAGAATCGACAAGTTGTCGATCATTCTCGGTTCATGTTATTTTTAGAAAAGACGTTTTATTTAAACACGTATCTTATTCGTTTCAAATTTTTTATATTAGTTTGCGTATGCATAGTACCGAAAGAAATAACCTACCAAAGTTCTGTCATGGCGCAGTCAGACGAATCAAACTTGAGGGGAATTCATTCAGTCTGCCCAAGTCATATAGGGGATCGACTGACACCTGGACTCAATGAAGCGACCAATTTCAAATGTTGCTAATCGCAAATGATACTCTGGGAATCGAGAGTCTAAGCGGACCGGAGGTCCAAGAAACTCAGATTCCCATCTTGGATCAGAAAACAAGAAGTAAACTGAACATGGAGCCAGTCAGTAGACAAGTAACAGAAACGTAATGAATACATACGAATCCTCAGAAGTGAAGCGGATAAACGAAGAAAAGAAGAGACTCAACGGATTGAGAAACGTAGAAGCAGACAAAAAGTTGAACTCAATTTAATTTTTATTCCTCGAAAGCGAAGGAAAACAAAATGTTCTCAGAAAATTCAAGGGTAAAAATCTTAGCGATATCTTTTAAACAGTTATGAAAATTATAGAAAACTGCTTTTAACAATTGTCATAAAACTACTGATACTGCAATTGGGAGGTACCAGTTTCTAAACCGTGAACAGATAAACATGGAACCCTTCGAGCAATTCTGGAAAGCACTGACTGAATGGATCAGACATGTCTTTATTTCGATTATGAAATTTTGTGAGGTCCAACGGAAGTTTCTTTCGTCAAACATCAGCCCAGTAGTCCAATTTTAAATCGTGTACAAAACAGCCACCCTAAGATTGAATCTTTTTTGAAAATAGGTCTTTTTTTGAAAAAAATTTAAGGGACCTGTTGTTTCTAAACATAAAGAAAACTGTTGATACGGTCCGATGTATGTACCATCAAGGATTCTGTGGAGTGATTAATGCAAAGAACGAGAACGGCCAAACCGACGATGACGATTTTTGGTATTAAGTGTACCAACTAATTATTTGAAAATGTATTAAAAACGAAAAAAAAACTTACTAATCCGACTAGGCTGGTATATGATTGGAATTGGAGACGCAGTTATTGTAAGTAGACTCAGTTAGTCCACTTAGCTCCATCAAACTAAAATCTATCCATTGTATAAACGCAATAAAGACTTGTATCGTGGTTTTACTCCAACAAAATTCTCGAGAAACTCATTGTCTGGACTCAGTTCAATTGGTGGGGTTAAGAGGAAACCCCATTTTTTTAAAATCACATTAGGGCAAAAACAAGAAAAAAACATATAGAGGAACGACAACCTCTCTAAGCTAGAGATAGAAATCACACTGAAGAAATGCATATGCCGACCTGTTCCGTCAGTCATCCACCATTGTGACCAATTCAGCTGTTTTTATTTGTAGACTAGAAATAAAAGGCAAAAATACAAAAATACTCAAAAACGCATCAACCTGAAATGCTAGGGCATGTTCTCCCTTTAAGCTCGAGTTTACCAACTTTGCATAAAACAACAAGGATGACTGATTACTGTGCAAATATCACTGAATGCACCTACAACGCTCAAATAAAAACTACAAAAAAAAACTTTTTTATTGGTGTCTTTTTTTTCTGTGTGATGTGATATAAAAGATCTGAAAAAAAAATTGACATTAGACTTATTCGACAGTCATAGTCAAATAGTCCATTGAAAAAAATTTTTTGAGGAAAATAACTTGAAAAGCGGAAAAACATATCAGCAAAAATTTTTTGATTTTGTGAATTTTCGGATTTCCAAACTGGCGCTAACTTAGTGTTTTAGTTTTTTTTTGTTTTCTAAGCAAAACGAGGAACCTCAAATAATCATCGATATAGATCCAGTTATGTATCGCATTAAAGCACTTTCAACTTTCGAACATCTTTTGCAGTGTCAAGCCAACTGGTTGGTTTTTTTGATTTTGGTCTAATTTCGAGCTAATAAAGTAAGCTGCACAATTACACTAGCTCGATTGGGGCGTGAAAACTTAGGTTTTCACTCTCAATTTGGTTTTTATCAACACTGAGAAATAAATTTACAAATTTCCTAATGTCATTCGAATCACGATTGAAAGGGCTTTCATATAATAGATTGTTCGATCTATTTCAATGGTTTTTGTTTTACCTGATTTTGTAAGGAAAAAAAAGTAAAACACACCCGAATACAAAAGTGCCTCCTTATTTTTTAAATGACTGTTACAAAATGTATTTGCAGAAATTAAACTACTGTTGGTGAAAAAAAATTAGTAAATTTAAGAAAAAATTTCAATCAAAAACTCAAATTTGTTCAATTTAAACTGATTTCACAGGACTCGGGTTAAATTTTATAATCTCTTTAACTTTGTTGTGATGTAAATTGTGATATTATATGGGCACAATTTGATTTTTTTTACATTGATATCAAAATAAAAGGAGCAATGCTGATTTTCTGAATAATTTATATATTTTTGAAAGAACAGCGTTGATATTTCAGATCATGCTTCAGTTTGCTTAAATTCCGCTAACTTCATATTGCACATATTTGTGGTTTTCATTGTAATTAAAAAGAAACGTACGACAGCATCCAGATCGAAGCTAAAATGACACCAAGATACAAGTTTTGTAAGCTTTGTTTAAATTGGTTTCATTCTTCAAAAGTCGGATTTTAAAAGACAATGTTTCAAGAAAAAATTAAAGTACAGATGAAGTATTTGCTAGAATTTTAAGTTAACCCAAAAAATAGACGTTGATTACATCCTTATTGTTCCGAACTTCGAAGAAAGTGAAGGAGTGTTTGTGCTCGCCCGCAACAAATTTTCTTGGATAAAATTGATCATTTGGAACCTGATCTAAACTACATTTTATGATTGGATAAATTAGATATTTTACCAATGTAAAGTATTTAATATTAACCAATCATGATCCATCTAACTAACAATCCACTTATTTGTAAGTGCTGAAATTACTTGTAATTTCAGCACCAGAGAGATTTGAATTTAACTTAGAAATTAGTTGAACTCTCCCGAGTACTTCAGCAGCCGCAGTAAACCAGTATACCCTAGATCTATTGAGCCTAGCAGAGACTAGTTAAACAACCTGAGACTAGATAGTATAAGAGTAAGATTAGGATCGGTATTAGACTAAGAAGTTGCACGAATCTATCCGGCCGAAAATAAGATAGCGTGACGAGCAGACGGTGTACCCTATCCGAAATTACTCTATGAGTTATACCCATCGGTCCTAACTCATCTGGTGCGACCATAAGTCTCGAACAAGACCTTAATAGCTTAGAATTAACCAATAATAGATTAGAATTTAGACAAAACATTTACAAAATGTTATACGACAATAATTTAATCGAAATGTCTCTACGACTCAATAGATCAGAGCCAATATTCCGAACGATAACAGAACTACCCGGAATTGGAAGAAGACCTCGAACCAGAGACGACATACGACAAAGCAGAAACTTACCATATAGTTATATGATAGTTCGGCAAAAGCCAGAACAAACTTTTGTATTTAGAATACTAATAGCAATGAATTTAGATTTTCATTTGCAAACATAAAATTTTGAAGTCAATCTTCAAAATCATTTCAGGCGCTAAACAAAATTATTAATATACAATAACGATTGATAAAAAGATCTCAGATCGTTTTCCTAAATTCTGCAGTAATATACAAAACATGTTTGAAAAGATTTATTGAAAAATCAAAATAAAAATTAGTAGCATGACAATAAATGGTTAGTAATTATAAATCATCCTGTTGTTCCAGCTTCATCACCTAAACATAACAGCATTCATAAGCTCACTAATATCATAAAAATACTAAATCTTTTCTTTACACAAATTTAAAACATTTTAAACTTAAATTCACTTAATTTTAAAATTAGATCATCAAGGCTTATCCTTGGATCTTAAATCATTTTCTATTTAATTAAATTTAAAACTTGATCATCAAGGCCTATCCTTGGATCAAAAAGAACAACTTTGTTCTCCCCCACCCACTTAACTAGTGTCTAACGACCTCAAACGTCGATTCACTATCCAACCCTTTCTAAAAACCCAGGACTAATAGAAATTTTTGAACAAAACTAATCATTCAAATTAGGATAAACAGTGAAGAACTTCGGTTATTCATCCTTCACTTGATCCCCCCTCTTACCAGACCCAGGATAAATCTTAAACTTAGTAAGTTTAAAATAGTATCTAACGAACTACTCGCGTTCTAATTATACCTGAACCTTGTGGATCGATTTACTATTCTCCAACCCTGAACACAATCACTACCCTTAAGTAAGATTAAGTAAGTTAACACCTTAGCTTATACTAGCCACGAGAAAGTATAAAATCATTCTTCGGAATTGATATACTTTTCTCCCCAACCCTGAACAAATAGACCCAGGTTAGGCTAACAAAAAATCGTAAGGACTAACAGTTTAAGCAAATAGAAATCATTTAACAACCTTTTGCATCCGTCATCCTAAACCTTATGTCATTTAAAAACCTAGGAAATAAACAAACAATCGTTTTACACAATTGTGAAATAGATAATAAAAAATACGACCTTGTAATCACACCTCATACACAAACAGTTGGATACATTAGAACAAAACGACAAACATTAAAGAGAAAAATAATAACTAAACAAAGACAAATAACACGAAAAAGGTTTTCAAAAAATCGAAACGCAATTTCAGAATCAGAAACCAACAGTTTAGACGAACTTTATAAACTAAAAGAATCATTAGATAAAAATTGCCCAATTCACGATCAATTATATTTCTCTGACTCAGAAACAACTTCAAATTCATCAAAAAGAGGAAAAAGAAGAATAAAAAAGCAGTATAAACATAAACCAGTACATTTATACAATTGGAATCAACCAATTAGACACATTGATAATTACATATTAACAGTCATCGAACGAAAAAATGAGCTCAACGCACACCCCAGGTGAAGAAAGTCCAGATGATGATGATATCTTCCACTTTATCGTAGATGCAACCACTGATAGAGGACAGCATATATTTTGCAAAAATTTACTCTTAAATTTGTTTGAACCCGGAATCAGTCCATGTAAAACAGAGTTCCCAGATGTAAAAATCAAAAGACAAATTATCGATCACTATCTAAAAGATATATGTAACCTAACACAACAATACGGAATCTACTCCACAGAATTCAGCTCACCAAACCAGAATCATAGTAAATATATAATTCAAACAGACGATCTTGATTTAGAATTCTCAAAAGTATTCTCAGAATATATAAAAAGCATCCAATATCATAACTCACAAAGAGCAAACTCCATATTCACCAATGAAGTTTTTGCGATAATATATAGTTATATCTCGATATTAGAAAACGAAATCCAGATACCAAATGTCTCACCGACAGAAACATCTAAACATATAAGAGTACGACATGAAATCACACTACTCTCTAGTTTTCTAAATATAATTAAAGAAAATTTCACGAAAGATGAAGTTTCACAACATACAAAACACGACTTACAAAAAATCTTGGCATGGTTCATAATAGATTATTTCACACATAATATTGATTTAATTTCACAAGCAAGAAAAAATTTTAGACCCCAAAACTCAAACGATGATACTGCCATCACAGAACAATCAGACTATGTTTGGGACCCCGAATGGTCTCATCCCGCATCCATAAACTTCCCACAATCAATCTCAAGTCAAGCAATAAGTACGATATCTTATGTAAGAGATTATGTACGAGTAATACCATTAACCATTGATGCAACACCAATAAACTATAATACATTTTTACCCGATATGCAAAATAATAGTTTAAACTCTACAGTCATACACAATGAGAACCTCAATGGAACTAGGAACCTTACTCAACAAGATATCCAGACACCATCACACTTCATAAATGAAGAAATCGTACACACAACAACTACACAACAAAGTATTTCACCAATACGTCCAAACTTAACAACACCAAGAAATACAAATCCTTCACAAACACAGGTAACATTACAATCAACCGTTAAACCTTCGGTTGCCCCAAAATATTCACACATGGATTACCAAACATACAGACCCATGACAATACCGCCAAAAACACGCAAAACGTTCACTAGAAACAACTTTGCAGACCATAATTATAATTACACACATCCATCAAAAACAAATTATCAACCACGAAAAAATTTTAGTAATTATACAAGATCTCGAAACTGGGATAACCCAATGGCACCACCTAATTCAGTAAATTTCCAAACAAATTTACATCCTCCACAGGATCGTAGTGAAAACTATCCATTTTTTCAACAAAATAAAAATAAAAAACAAACATCTTATCAAATGGATTACTTATCCTCAGATGATGATTTCTTACAACCAGATATATTTACACCCTATAATCAAAAATATCGTGGACAAGGAATACAGAAACCAAATACATATAATAGAATTTTTTCTCCACAACCAATAGATACACAAAACCAACAACCAATTCAACAACAAAGCCCAATTAATACACAATCTTTTCAACCAATTCAGCAACAAAACCCAATGATTGCAAACTCGTACCAACCAGCACAAATGCAAAAATGAAATACCACTCCCATATTATCTTCAACAACACGAAATAACAAGAAATCAACTTTCAAATTTTTCTCAAATGCCAAATGCAGCAGAATCATTACAAATGACGATGAATCCATACCTTATGGGTGGATCATCAATAACATCAAATAAACCTTTAATGGTATTCACAGGAACAGACCCTGAATATTCTGTAGAAGACTATTTAAATGCAGTCACAGCAAATTTGATTTTAAATATAGGACCTGAACCAATTAATACGCCACTACATCAAAACTGGATACATCGACGCACAGCGTTAATACAAACAACTCTAGATGGCGCAGCCCAAAAATGGTTTTCAGTATTGCCTATAGAAATAAAATCAAATTGGAAAAGGTTTACACAAGAATTTTCAAAAATGTTTGACTCCGAAAGAAACAAACAACAACAAAGAGTTTTATGTAATGAAATTCGCAGATTACCAAACGAAACCATCAAGCAATTAGCAGTACGAATCGAAACACTAGTTCGAAAAGCATATTCATTAAATACACATGACTATAAAAACACAAAGATGACAGAAATCTTAATGATGACCTTAACACCACAATTAAGGAAAATAGCAATAAAAAAGAGAGCATCCCATCCTTCGTCAATTCGAGAACCCGATTTAGATTTTAGAAAACTAGTAGACAAACTAGAACAAGCAGAAATCACAATGAAACTCGAAGAAACAGAAAATCTGAAATTACAATACGTTAACAGAATTGAAACAGCTTCCACAAATATAAACAATATACAGGAATCAGATACAGACCTCGTTGAAAAAATCACTGAAATACTCAATATTTACGAAAAACACCCAAACTTTAAAGGCAAACCATCTTTCAAAAAATGGTGTAATTATTGCCGACGATACGGACATAGTATTTCTGAATGTAGACAAAAACAGCAAGACAATCAAAATAAACCTCAAAAATATAAAGAACCAAATAAATCATTCTACCAATACATGAAAAAAGATCAAAATCTACCGAACAAAACAGTCTACAGCAACAACAGTTCAGGAAAACCACTCCCGAACAATACAAATTATACAAGAAATCAATCACCATATAACTCAAGTTATAGAGGAAGATCACCAGAACGAAGAAACACGCAAAATTCATCACAAAATCACTACAATAGACCAAATAGTCGAAATAACTATTCCAGATCAAATTCAAATACACAACGATTTGTTTCTAGATCTAATTCCCAATCCAGAAATAATTACTACCCAAACAATCAATCACGAAATTCATCATACAATAGGAATAGAAACTACTCCAATAATCGGAATAGAAGTTATTCAAACAACCGAAACCAGAATTACCCGAACAATCAATCAAGGAATAATTCATATAATAGATCGAACTATAACAGACCAAACAATAATTACCAAAATAGATCGCGAAATAATTCACAAAATCGACACTCAAGTTATAATAATCGTTATAGAAATTATTCCCAATCACCACACCGGAATAATAATAACTATAATAATTCTAATAATCGCCACAGAAGTAGTACACCTAAACATCAAAGACATATTAATCAAGTACAATCTAATCCAGAAACAACATCAGACCCTCCAGGTATTGATGACACAGTAACTGATACGTTACAACTCAATCAAATAAACTGTGGATCATCAGATTCAGAAAGCGATGCAGAAAACACTCTCTCCATCAATATGATAAAAGTCGAAAATGACTATGAATCTGTTATATATGAACAACCTTTTTCATCACACATATATGAGAATCAATCAGAACTCCTTCACAATTATTATATTGAACCCGTCCATTCCACACCGACGACGCAAAAAACTAATGAAATTAACACTACAAATCAACCCAATGAGAATGACAAAACAAAATGCTTGAATACAAATCACATCTATCAAAACATACAAAAAGAACAACCCAGAGAAAAAATTTGGACAATACCATTTCTTTTAGAAAGTCCAAGAAGCAAAGAATTTCAACCACCAGATCTTGAAATTGATTTTTTGATTGATTCAGGAGCAGAATCAAATATAATAAACATTCCCACATGGAATGAAATAAAAACTTTACACCCAAAGCTAACACCTCTTGAAACCTCCAGCAAACTAGCAACAGCACAAGGATCAACATTAATAAACTACGGAAAAATTCAATTATTTCTTCTCCCCACAAGAACAATGGAGCAAAACAAAATTTTAACCAAACCATTTAAACAAATATTCCATATCACTGATATTAAACACAATATCATTGGAATACCATTTATCTCTAAATATATACCAACAATCAACATCTTGAATAGTAAAATATTAATCAAAGATAAATATACAAAAACAAAAGACACATCCCTAACATTTTTTCAAAGATTAAATAAACAACCACCATTCTTTTCAAAATTCTATCCAATATATAACCAACAAAGAAAACACTTGAAACCACTATCAGGAAACATATACAATTTTTCAATAAAGCAAGTTCACCAATATGATAAAAAACAAAACAAACAAAAATTTTATATGTCAGATTTTGAATTCAAACCTATTCATAAATTTTTCAAAATCACAATCTCATCAATAAAATATTTGAAAAACTCGAATTCAGATATTATTTCCTTACATGTATACAACAATACACCTTACCAGGTAACATTACCTTTAGGACTTTTAGGCTATTGCGAAACCAACGCTACAATATCACCAATACACGAAAAAGCATATCGTGTAAATAATATACTCCAATTACTAGATATTTGCCAATCCACAATTCTTAATGAAGAATTATCTATAAATAGTATAATAAGTAACGAAAACAGAAATACGGATTATTTCACAAAAACCCCATATTTCAAACCTACATTCAACATAAGTAACTACACAGAGAGTCAACAGAAATTTTTAACAATGTTTAATTTCCAACATTCACAAATAACACAAGACGAATTTGAAAAACTAGCAAAACAGCTAATTAAATATTCATCAGTCTATGCAACATCCAAATTTGATGTGGGCAAAATCAGCTCATCACTACATCTCCCATTAAAACCAGACGCAGTTTTCAAAAAACAAAGAGCAAGTAAAGTACCAATTCACTTACACGATAAAGTAAACAGATTACTCGACATTTTAGAACAATACAATATTATATCACCAGTAAACAAAGAAGAACAACCAAAAGGCAACACATTTATCAACCCTGTTATCATTCTAGCCAAAGGAGAATCATTAAAAATTGTTCTCGATGCTAGATACCTCAACTCACTCATAGATGAATCAAAGTGTAATTGGCCTATTGAACCAATACAAGTTATTTTAACAAAAATAAACGGAAAATATTTTACAACCGCAGATATGAATAGTGCATACAATCAAATGCCATTAGATGAACAATCACGACGCTTAACACAATTTGTTATTGGAAACCAACAATACGAATTCAACCGCTTATTCTATGGAATATCCATAGGACCAGCAGCATTTTCAGCTTTTATGAGCAAAATTTTTCGACCACTAATACTCAAGAAAAACGCAATCACCTATTTAGACGATGTTTTTATGCAATCACAGACAAAAGAGGAAATGTTCAATGTTTTAGAACAATACCACCAAATACTTCAGAACGAAAATCTGAAGGCCGCCCCCGATAAATCACACTTCTTTTTGACAAGAGTTAAATTCTTAGGACATAATATAGAAAGAAAAACAATCACTCCATTGAAATCACGTATAGACGCTATTCAAAAACTCCAACCACCAACAAATAAAAAGAAAATCCAAGAACTCCTTGGAATGTTAAACTTTTTAAGCAAATATGTTTATAAAATGCAATTATATCTACGACCATTCTATAACATACTTAGACAACAAAATAATTTTGAATGGAATACAGAACATCAAGCACGATTTGAAGAAATCAAAAAACTTCTAACTGAACAAATTTCAAACACAATTCCAGACTCAAATCAACCATTTTATGCAATGTGCGATGCTTCGAACTTTGGCATCGGCGCAGCATTATTACAATCACATAATAGTACAAATAAAATGAACCTCATATCAGCAAATTCTCGATTATTCACTCAAGCAGAGCTACGACTCTCAACTCTAATGAGAGAATGTACAGCCATAATATATACACTAACAGAATATGAATTTCTGATACTTGGATCAAAACATCCCACAGTTCTATTCACAGACCATAAACCAATCATCTTTCTTTTTACACAAAAGTCTAATCCAAACCACCGAGTTTATAGATTTCAACTCATTTTAATAAAATTCCCAAACTTACATATAGTTTGGACCGCAGGAAAAAATCTTGCACTACCAGACACCTTAAGTCGAATTACGCCACCTGAATTACTTACACGTAAAACCACAGTCGAAATACCCAAAACATAAAATTCTACCTTGCAGAAAATGAAACATCACCCCGATTGGAATGCAAATATGCAGTAAAAACTGACGTTGAACAATCACAAATAAATAATTTACAACATTTCCCACTTTATTTAGATTGTCAAAATAATCACTATGAAGTTGATCTACTTGGAACATCAATTTTTAAACCAATCCCATATTCACAATGGATAAAAAATAACACCGAACAAAAAAGAATAAAACCACACTCGCATAAAAAAGACCGTTTTCCACTAATTGAAAAAGAAAATTTAACTGATAAAATAAACTTATCAGGACCACAAACAAACGATTCAAAATACACAATAAATCAAGTTTTTGACCTCCATGACCCACTTGACACAATACCCTTATCTAAATTAGAAATTGAAAACATTTTTCTCCCCCCAACAGAAACAATTACAATTTCAACACTGAAACAATATCAAAACCTTGACCCAGTAATTCGACAACTGAAATCATGGCACAAATATAAAACTAAACCTATCAAAGCAGATTCAACTATTCTAGGAAACAAAACGCTCCTCCGATATTTTCGAAAATTCAATAATACAAAAATCAACGAAAACACAGACCTTCTAGAATACAAACTAAATGAATCTACAGTTCCCTGTCTCCCTTTAAGTATGATTCTTATAGCTTTTAATATTTCACATACACAAAATATTAAAGGACACTCTGGATCAGAGAAAACATATTCAAATTTTATAGAAAACTTTTATTTCCCAAATGCACCAATTTGGATAAAAGTACTATGCAATGACTGTATAGTATGTCAACTGAATAAACCTTACCCAAATCAAAAGCAAATAGCACAAAAACAAGATTTTAAAGGACAAAGTTTGTACTTTAATCATCGTATCTCATTTGATACCAAAGGACCAATTTCACCCTCATCCGAAGGAAACTCCTACATTATGGTAATTGTTGACGCATTTACACATTATGTAGCACTTAACCCAGTACCACATTGTAACGCTTATTACGCTTACACAACACTCTATGAACACTGGATAGCAAAATTCGGACTACCAGAAATTTTAGTTACAGACAACGGTACAGAATTCATAAATAATGAAATCATCACACTATGTCATTTATATAACATTAAACACAAACCACGTACATCTCACGCACCTTGGACAAACGGCTTAGTCGAAGGTATGAACCGTTCATTACAAGAATATCTCAGATGTATCATCAATGGCAATGATACAAGATATACCGAATGGTCAGCAGATGTAAAACTATTTCCCTTAGCATATAATTCACAAATCACGACAACTTTAGGAATGTCACCATATGAAATGGTTTTTAACCAAAAGCCACGCAAACCAATAATGTTCACAGCAAACCCTCATAAAAACGCACAAGGTTATTGTCAACCAAATAAAGACTCAATTTGTTATAACCTACCATTACATACACACGATGAAGATCATTTTCATCACCCACAAATTCTTAAATTAGCCTCCGGTACACACACCGAATGGATTTTAAACAGATATAAAAAACACAATGAAATTTACCAAAAAGTAACAAAAAAGTTGTTACAAAGGCAAAATATTAATGAACAAATAAATTCACGCTTTACACCAGCCTCCGATTTAAAAATTGGAACATTTGTTTTAATAACCAATTTTAATACTCAAAAAGGAATTTCAAAAAAATTACAACCCCTTCGTAAAGGACCATACCAAATAATTGCAAAACCCACTGACGTCACATATAAAATCACCGACTCAGACAAAAAAGAAATCGTTCAACACCGAAATAACCTATTACCTTATTATCCAAAAGAATACGCACTCCGCGAACTAACTCAATTATATTCTTTTACAGGTTTACAAGTTATTCAAAATGACCCACATACGGAAAATACAACAAAGGAACAAAATGATATTCACCTCGGAAATCAAAATACAAAATCAACCACCACAAAAAACAATACAAAAAATCTCGATCAAAATACATCTCAAAAAGAAAGAAAAAATAGAAAAATGACAGAACAAATAATACCCCAAGAACAAATCGACAAATCAGAACATAGAGAGTCTTCACGACTTAGAAATCAACCACGTAAAAATTATAAAGTATTCATCCCACAATCAAAAATATTAAAGAAAGTTGAATTTCAAAAACAACCTTAATTATACATTTAATAATCTTTGCACCTCTGAAACATTTTACACTTTCAATTTTCGAGATAACATGCTGACAAACACGCAACGATTCTAGTTCAAAATTAGCCAATAGGATTCATCCAATCCGTCACCTTCTATAACTTTAACACAAACCAACTAGACGAAAAATATTAAACTCCAGGCATATCTATAACTATAACTCTACGACCTCCAGGTCAAAAATAAGCAAACCACTCCAACTTGACAACTAAAATAAATATCACCATAATATCATAACCCTCCCTTATCTAATAAACCAAAGATCAACAATATTTTCCCAACTCAGACCTCAAATACCCCTCAAACAAATATGTTAAATTAGCCTAAAGTAAAAGAACGACCATTTTATTTAGTCTAAAGTATAAAAATCTCAAAAATACCCCAGATCATTTGACAAATGAAAATAAAGACAAAGAAGACCTCCCGATCACCATAAAAATTGCCCCCAACAATTTTTCACAAAACTCAACCCACTTGTCAAAAAACTAATAAATAATCCGACCACACTTGAAAATTGCCCCAAACAACAAAAAATATTCGATCACGAAGTCATTTCTTAAATGCTCTTCTATCAAACAGTCACTAAAATTATCACAAACCTCAAACAATTTTTTACGATACTTAAAACTTTCATAATATTTCTTTTTGATATCCTTGAATCTTTTCTAATACTCTTAATTATTTTTTGTAATATTTTTTTAATTTTCTACACTATATTCGAACTATTTCTCCAGCTTTCAAAAACCCATGATTATATCCACAGGTACGATTTATAAAACTTGTCTAAATGATACGAACTATTTTCAGTAGAACTGATATTTTTCTACTATTTGTAATTTTCATAACATTTCTATCATCCCTCATTTTGACCATATGCAAATGTATAAAGAAAGCAATCATCACATTCGCTCTAGCAACAATCCTCCTAATTCTTTTCTTAGAAGAATACTATAATAAACATAAACTTTTTCACTAAAAGAATAGACCAAAAAGCTATCAAAAATTGCTACCCAACAGTCACAAAGTCAGTCTTCACCGACATCATCCCAAGATAACCCAACAACACCTTCAACTACCCAAAATCCTCAAACATCTACACGAATTTCCTTTCAAGATAACCCATACACTTTTGAAGAACGACACGCTGGTTTATCAGAACCACTAGAACCAGTTCAACGACAAGCACCTCTAAGTGAACCAACATATAACTTATACCCAACACTACCACAAGAATTAAGTAGAATAAGAAATCCTAGTCAAAACCAAAATACAGTCGAAATAAATAGACAAATTATACATCCTCGACGAAACAGAAATTTTCAAACTCCCCGAGTTCATTTTGATATACCTCAATCCCCATCACAAAACACTCCAGAAAACCCCATTGGTATATTACCAGAAACCCCTACGCATCTTTCACAACGTAGCACCTCAAGCTTACCATCAGATTATTTAGGTTTAACAACAACATCTGAACAAATACGTGAAAATCCCTTTAACCCCCCAAACCAGGCATCACGACTACCATATTGGACAACACATTCATTTACACAAGGTGAACTAAATTTAGTCAATGATCCAATAGATATTTCTACGGATACAACAACATCCTCATCACTACCAGAAACATTATCACTACCATCAACACCATCAATAAGCCAGATTTCACCACCACCTTTTAACTTAAATTTTCCAAATAGTCTCGACGCCAGATATCGAGAACAATCATCAACAAATATTCCTTTAAGACTAGATTGGAATACATTTACAGCCCCTCCACCATTATTTGGTCAACATCTAGAAAGTAATCGCCTTCACAACTGGGCACTTAATAGATTGCAATACCGACAAGACATTCACGACGATATCCGTGATCACAATATCCAAATACTCCAACAAAACAGTTTACAATTAAAGTTTGAAATCACAGTTAAATTAAACAACATTACTCAACATCCCTACCCATTAAACCCACCAAACATAACAGCCCAATCACTATCACCACCATTTATAACCACTGAAGTAATATATAAATACGACAGATATACCAAAAAGACAATTGGTTACATCACATTTTATAACCCATACTCAGGATTATCCTACACATGTATATTCTAAAATTATTAATTTTTTTCCAACTCCTTTTTTTAGTAATCTCAAATCAAAACATAAACCCTTCTCCCCGCACAGGACCCCAAGATTTATTAGTAACACATTACGATTGTGAAGAAAACGAACAAAAAACACTACACAAGTATGCAATAAATCAAGTATCACAGTGCGAAACAGAACCCCAAGCCATAGAAACTACAAATGTAATAGCAACACTTTATTCAAAAGCCCGAGCAACTACAGTTATAGGATATAAATTCACAGCAACATTTTCTGAAAAGAAAGTACATTGTTCACAAGTCTCAAACGGAAATAAAAACCGACTTGACCATGAATCATTCTACCAGAGTAATATAGAACGACTTTTACATCTCAATCCCGAAGATTGAAAAAACGAGTTACTCCGACTAAACATCACAAAAAATAAAAACACAGATAGAAATTTAGTATATTTCCAAGTTTTTTCAGATTCTGTACATCAAGCAGAACTTGAAAGATATCAAGGACATATAAAATTAGATGAAAAATACCCATACAACGGCGCACACGGTCGATTAACCTATGACATGCACGATAAACACTGGATACCACACATTGGTATAAATGACCCATCAAACTGCAAAGCAGACACAAAAAATAAAGGATACCAAGAAATAATGTTTTTCGATTGGAAAATACAACTCGAAAAAATACAACTCACACGAGATTTATCAGACAACACAATGGTTTATCAAGGAATTAGATTACCTTGTAAAAACGACCAAGGTTATTGCGACCCTACAACAAGAACACAAGCAACAATTGTTTGGTTCCCCGAAGACACATGTACAACATTTCAAGTAGCAAAAATACACGCTCGTATGATAAAATTTCACGAAAAATATTTTATACAATCAATACCATATGAACAAGTAAATCCATTACGAAAAATAAGTTCTAATTTTCGAAACATTCATAATATAGAAAATAAATTAACACGTTTTCAAATATATCAAGAAACAGAACTTGCATGTAAATACAGAAACCCACTTCACAAAACACAATACTCTGAAATATTAGTTGAATACGAAAATGGATTCGACATGACCACTGGAAAAATAAAAGCCGACCCATACGCCACAAGTCATCCCCTAAACGAAGGAACATCATATATACCAGTTAATTTTCAAAAGAATACCGGTCAACCTGGTGGACATTTAAAGCCCCAAAACGATCACAGCACACGTTTACAAGAACTATCCCTAATGAATAGTACATATTTTGGTAATATTCACTATGATATTCACTTGGATATGAAACTAGACTACACGATTAGCCGAATTTTTCAAGAAATGTCACTCTCCGAATTAGAAACACAACACCAACTATACGAATTAGAAAGAACACAAATATTACAATCACTCGCACTAGCAGTATTAAAAATACCCTATGCAGGATATTTACTATCAGGAAATAGATCAAATTTTTTAGACTATGAAGGAAACATCTTATGGTTTTATACTTGTACTAAAAAAGTATCACCACTATACGTTTTTGAAGATAAACGATGCTATAAAAGAATCCCTATCTTTTATAAGAATAAAGTACATTTCGTTGACACACTTTCACGAAGAACCTATTTCTGGGATACCGCAGTTCCATGTGGATCAGAAAATAGCCACAACGTAGTACAGCTAAACCCTGATGAAGATAAATATTACCTTCTCACCCCATATCCCACATTAATGCAATCACTCAAAAAATTTTCACCAGAAAGCATTCGCGCTATCGCCCGAAACCCAAATATAGACTTACAATCAATAGGAATATACTCAAAATCAGATATTCAATACCACATTAGAACACAACAATTCCAAGAATTATTAACACAAATGGACACAATACAAAGACAATCAATTGACCAAAACTTACGCAAACTTGCCGAAACCGCAGGATTTGCTGACATCTATACGCAAGACTATAGCGGATATTTTAAAGACATTAAATATTATATATATCTAAACGGTGAAAAATACCGTCCCCAAGATATATCACCTATCAATATTTTTAGCTTTGTTACACTCAAGAATGAAATTCTTGATTTTCTAGGATGGCCCTACTACATCTTAGAAAAACTGACTATTTTATACGCAATGTTTAACTTTATTGGATTTCTTTTTTCACTCTTAAAAGGAATCTATAACACATGTGCTATACACACACAAGTCAATAGACAAGCAAGTGTAGCACGCATACTATTTGCAGGATTTTTTGGAATCTTTTCTACATCTATAAACAAAATTCTTTTAGACGCACAAATAAAAGAATATAACACAAAAATAGCAACAAGACAGAACACATACGACGAAGAACATAACAATGCAGACACAACACCAACAGCACCACAGTTACCACCCCTACCACATAACCATCCATTATCCCTAGTCCCACGTAATTTTCGAAATTTAGCCATAACACATAATAATTTTAGACCAACCATATCACAAAGCCCCATCCAACATATAATGACACACCACTCACAAGATGAAAATACTTATGAACAAATTATAGAACAACCCCATACCACCGCTTTTCAGTCTCAAAATAACAATTTTTTTAGCCCACGATGAGCCGACAACTTGGATCCCTACACCGATCAAATTCCCACCCAACCAACCTCACCACTCCAATCCCAATAATACCACTTTTTGCTTTTCCGCCACCCGATTTCCCATCCAGTAATGTAACATCCGGCATGAATTCCGATACTAATTTACACATCTCAGTTTTATACTCCATCTCACAACTCAATAACCCGAATATTGAAACCCCCGATGAATTTGCCGACTCTGAACCATCTCCATCAAATAATTTTCCCACCAACCCCTCAATTTTTTCCCAACCCCCTTTTCAACCCATATTACCAAATAACCCTGACCCATCCAATTCTACACCATCTTATGCTTCCCAAGTCACTCCAACCTATTCTTCACTTCACTCAGACCAATCATCTCATTCTCCAGATACCCCCCGAATCTCCCCAGAACTAGATAACTTCATTACCCTACAACAACAACCCTATCACCTTGACATCCCAACCATAAACCAAATCTCATCCACAATAGATTCATCCAACCCTCCTACCCCGACAGCCTCTTCAATTTATACTGAATCATTAGCACCATCATCCACAACTACTGAATCTTCACTCAGCACTAATAGAGCTTACCGCACTTTTAAAAGGAAGTTCCCCAACCATCCTTTCCCAGCGAAACCAGGAACAGCCCGTGAATATATCAACCATCCACAACACACTAACACAAAAGAATTTTTAGCTATCACCTTACCCTCATTTCCACGATACACCTTAAACACCCCTCATGACACTAACGAGACACGTAACTTTGTAGACGAATACGTTTTAATGCCTACCCTTCCTTGGACCTCATATTATCATTTTACAAATCCCCTTTGCTTACCTTTATCTAACACTCATATCGATATAGAACGAAATAAGGACATGCTATATCGACTCACTACAACACTAACACCTAGACAATTTACTTACATTGGATATAAAAAATCACTAAAAACACACACTGCACCCCGAGCTAATGAATATACACTAGAATATTACGATCATAACATCATCAGAACTAACCAAGATCAATTCTTAGACGACGATCGCTTCGCTAACCCACAAATCACCGAGAAATTTTTCATTAAAACACCATATGTATTTACACTAAATATCTTCGATCGCAAGTTTGACCACATTATTTCAGAAGCACTAACAGACACGCAAGCCTACGAAAGTTTTAAAGAACGCTTCCAAATATTTTCACTAACCTTTCATTTCCTTGCACCACATGAAAGAGATTTGCACTGCTCACACGATATTATGTTGCGCACTAAACAAACACACACATATAGTTATTATCGTTTCATCCAAAATCACTTTGACCTACACACTCCCTCCAGACAACCACACCATCGTTTTCAATTCATCAATTCCAAATACACCTCACCATTCTTTCTTAACTTCACATATTGCATTAAAGATACTAACCTTCATGGTATTCTTCGAAATTATGATCCCATAACCCAAATGTATATCTTTTGTCCCATCACCAAGACCTTCAATGCAGAAGAATCCCGACCCTTCCTCATCCCACAAGAGTTTGTACAACCTATAGAAATCCCCATTTTAGAATTCATCCATAACACTAAATTCAACCACAAATTATATAATCTAATCCAAAACACACCTTATGAATTTGCAGTTGGCACTGAAGAACTAACCACCATTAAGGCACTTCAATTGCTTTGGCCACTGCTTCAAACGAAAAATATCATCCGCATTTTAGCCAAATTACTAACAACTTCAGATCTCATCCACGACATTTTCCCCCACGGTTTCTTCCCCGACGACTAACAGGTAAGTATGAATTATACATATTACTAACTAATTTAAATATTTGAAACTCACCATTCTTTATCCATGTTTTCTTTAGAATTTTAGCCTTCATCCTCGATCATCTGAAAAATTCACAAAGAAAAATAAAAATTGAAAACTTCTTCAAACTGTTTAAAACCCTATTAAATTTTTGCACCAACAATTAAATAAATATAATACCAATGCAATAAATTAATTTATAAATTTTTCCCCCACAAGCAGTAAATCTAATAATGATGAAAATTTGTAACTTAATTTTCCCCAACAACTAGCAATAAAATTAAAAATTCTATGTAGTAAATTAATAAGAAGCAAATGCAGTACTAACCTTTTGATATTTTCATTCACTCGCACAAGAATTCTATCCAAACTCGCACAGCTCGCCCACGAAGAATTGTTTAAAATAATGAATTTTAGTTTCAAGCTTTCACACTCGATAACTCTAACACAAGATAACACGTTTCAAACTTTCCTTTAACCCGGTTGGAAAGGAATTATATACTAAACAAAACTAACCAATGCAGCTTACTAAACACCACAACACATAGCATAACAGCATGACTAAGAAAAGGAAACCAACGGTACCCAAACCGGATTAACCCAGTTTAAAACTGGATAATTTATTCTTTTGAAGACTATTATAAAGTCTAAGAAAGAAATAATAAAACACAAAAAAGTCGAAAGACAAACCCATACCACAAACAAATTGATTTTTGAAAAAAGGAAACCACCAACAAAACATAAGAAAAACCACAACAAACCCAACATAAAACGTTGTCACATAACAGGACCTCTCATAAAAACCGCATGCAATCATACTCCCACTCCTGGCCTAACCCACCAGGAAGGACGTCCTGAGCATGCTCTATAGCCGGCCTAACCCACCGCGCTACATCCACGCTTTGTGACCATACTCCTATTTTTAATAAGAGCTACTCAAGGGTGAGTAACTCTTCAAAATAACTGAACTAAAACAAAAAGCTTTTGTGAAAACAACTAACTAAAATCATAATTAAAAAATATTAAACTAATAAAAGTTTTATAAAATGTAAATTACATTATGCAATATATAGATCAGAATACAACACCAAGGACGAACATCCAAAGACAAAACGACCCTACTACACTCGAGAAAGAATGGCCAACTACAATCAATATGCCGCCCACAATCACATCTCAAAGGATTTAGAGTACGACTTGACTTCGCAGAAAAGGACTTCATTGAACTAGACCAATGACCACCTCGATGTTCAAGTATACGTACAGATCCGAGTAACCAGGCATCCCCTCCACGCACAATCTCCACGCCATTCTCAGACAAGGTCAAACACAAAGAAGTTCTCACCAATGAAACAGAAAAACCTGACATAGCCAACCATTCTGAAATCAGACTTGAGTTTGTTGCGAAAACCCAGTCGTTGTCTTGAGAAGACACAACGATTGAATCTGGGACTTCTCTAATAAGAAAACCCAGAAGAAATAAGATGTTCGCCAAATACAAACGTCCATCATCCATCTTTTGAATTGCAGAAAGATTATTCTAAAAAACTCTGTAAAACCCGGATGGGTGGAACCTGATCTAAACTACATTTTATGATTGGATAAATTAGATATTTTACCAATGTAAAGTATTTAATATTTACCAATCATGATCCATCTAACTAACAATCCACTTATTTGTAAGTGCTGAAATTACTTGTAATTTCAGCACCAGAGAGATTTGAATTTAACTTAGAAATTAGTTGAACTCTCCCGAGTACTTCAGCAGCCGCAGTAAACCAGTATACCCTAGATCTATTGAGCCTAGCAGAGACTAGTTAAACAACCTGAGACTAGATAGTATAAGAGTAAGATTAGGATCGGTATTAGACTAAGAAGTTGCACGAATCTATCCGGCCGAAAATAAGATAGCGTGACGAGCAGACGGTGTACCCTATCCGAAATTACTCTATGAGTTATACCCATCGGTCCTAACTCACATTTTAAGAAATCTCGATGAAAATATTGCAAGGCTATTCGTTTATGCGTAATTAATATAAACACTTTTTTCAATTTTGATAGCAAAAATCTATTTTCTGCTTAATTTAATCACAAGATAATATTTTTTCATTTCGCCATATAATCAAGAGACATTCTTTTGTTTTGCGATATAATTGCAATGAAATCAATTTTTTCTAAACAGAATCCTCAAAGGTTTTTTCAAACATATGCTTCACTGTAACCAAATTTAAATTTTAAAAGCTAAGTCTAAAAAAGAACAACCAACATGGATCCATGCACCATGAATAAGTAAAAGTCAACAGATCAAAACTCAAGTTTTGCTAAACTTTAAAATTTCTTGATTCTTTTTAGTTCCAATACAAACTGGAGCAATGAACTGAAACATAAACAAGCAATCAAACCTGAAAACCAGAGCAACAAAAAGAGCATTACGACCATAATATCTCTTAAAAAGCCAGTGAAATTTTCAAATTTTGCTCAAATGTTTTTCAAATCCAAACTATCTATCCAAGGCAATAAATTGAAGATTGAATTCACCATGAAGTATCAATGCACTAAAAAATGAAAAAAAAGTGCAGATTTAGTACAGATAAAACTCGATACAATTGGCAACTCATTAGCAAAAAAAAATTTATTACACCAATTAGTTGCATTTTTGTTTCAGAATAAAAAAAAGATGCTTACTAATGTTTTCATGAGTCATGTTTTTATTGCGAGTATATGGGGAAATAGACTTCATTTTCATTATATGGTACTTGTCATCACTAACATTTTATGCAGAAAGAGCAATAGACTAGGTTGCGATTAAATGGAAAGAAAAATATAAATTCTTGTTATTAAAACTCACATATAACTCCATTATAATAAACATAAAATAAAAGTTTTTTAATGGATTTTGTTGACCTTCTAATCTAATATTTTTGTCACCGAACATATAATGGCAACATATTTGATTGCTAGAGGGTTGAACTTGTTTGAACATAACGCCGCCAACTAATTGACTATAAACGGAGATACTTCGGTGCGGGAGGGGTCGTTTTTTTCTCCAGACAATATTCGTATTTTTATCTCACAAATTTTGACGAATTTTTCGAAAAATTTTCACAAATTATTTTTATTGGGAGCTCAAGTTTAAAAAATAATTTTACTTGTGATCAATTTTCATAATATTATGGGGGTTTGACTTTGGGACCATTAACGCACATTATATTACGTGCTATCAATGCATAAATTGCGATTTAACTCGTACTAGAAAACGATTCCAATTTAGGTTGAGGAATGCCCTTTGCATGCAAAGTATATCATATTGAACTTTACATAGCGTATGGGGCGAATGATTTTCACAAAAAGTTCCACTTTTTTTTCCGAGTCATCCACAACATCTAACCGAATTGCCTCACCCGTGCACAACTTGTCCTTATGAAACGCAAACACCCAATAATGCAGCCTAATTCCCAATAAATCGACTAACATCATCCCCATCCCTTAAAAGCAATCGAACCTGTTCCACTAACACACCACCATTTTTAATTAAAAACTTTCTCTTCTCCCCATTACACATATAATAACACAGGAAACCATGTGCAATGAGCCCAATATAATGACGAATCTTTCGTTCTCTCCGGCTTTTTTTGGATCTCCCACTACAACTTCTCAAACCCGCTCATATTTCCCTTACAAAAGAGAAACATCCGACGACGACGATAATGTGACACCAACATCATTCAACTAACCTCCGCACTATACCTAAGCCAATTTACTAACTATGGCTTATCACAGACACTCAATAGATTCATTGTACGAAAATAAAACGATTCTCAATCATTCACTGTGATCACACAGTCATCCGATATATGGAGATTTCACCGAATGATAATGACCCCGACGTAAATTCACAATTAACGGAGAAGTTTTTCATAAAGACGGATATCAACTTCAACCTCGACAACACTAACAATAGTTTGATCGTGTAGTCGGTCACTCACTGCAAAACACGAGAGCTTTTGAATCTTACTTTAAAAACTCTGACCACTTTCAACTAACATTTAATTTTCTAATAGCCCAAGAGCGTGATAATAATTATTCCCACAAAATCGTGCTTAAAACTAAACTCAACCAATTTCACGCATACTACAGATTTATTCAACGCCAACTTCTCCACAGTTCACCAACCCGCAATCCACACGCTACATGTTCATCAACTCTAAATAAACATCACAGTACTTCTTTAACTTCACTTATTGCATAAAGACAACTAACCTTCACGGAATCTTTCGCAATTATGATCTCGTTAGACAGAGGTATTTCGTTTGCCCCATGAAGACTCCTGCCCCATTATTATCCTGCCTGAACTTAGGCAACCAGTTGAAATTGCCCCTTTAGAAAACATCCATCAATTTAGGTTTAATCACAAATTATATAATCTACTCGCAAACTCTAACGAAATATTTTCCTCAACATCTGAAGAAGATAACATCATCTGCGCACTTGAACTTCTTTGGCCACTTTTACGCACTAAAAACGTAATCGGAACGTTATCTAAACTTTTGAAACACTCACCTAAAATCAAGTTTTACTTCTCCAATAGACTTTTTCGGACGCGGACCCCCAGTATTTAAAAATTCATAAATCTAAATAAACAATTATTTCAAATCGCTCATCATTTGTACACGTATTTTGCACCGTTTCCTTTCAGATTTCACCAATAACTGCTCTAAAAAGCTGAACTGAAAACCAAACGAAAAAAAGTTGAGAAAATATAAAAATGCACTAAAATTGATACGCAGCAATAAGCTAATAAATATTGCTGCAAATTACCAATTTGAAAAGCTAAATTGATTTTATTGAGAAAAAAATTAAATACACTAACTTTTTTGTATGTGGTCAATTTTGTAAGTTTTTCTTTCTTTCCTCAAGTTGCCCACGTTTCACGCACTCTTTCCGAGTGGCTCATTGTAACTTGCCACTAGAATTGTTTGAGAAATCATTTTCTATTTCGAAAAAACAACTGATAACAAGTCTAAATTCTTTTCGCGCGTTTTAAAACTTTCCCTCAACTCAGTTGGAAAGAACAAAAATTAAGCTTAAGCTAATCAACGCATATGAAGAAAAGTTTCACGGTACCCAAACCAAGTTAAACACAGATTGCAACTAGATAAAATATTCTTTTGAACCTCCAATCAAAACTGTATTAAGACCACATGAACAACAAAAAAACACTAAGAAATAACACAAACAAAAAAAATCCGCCTTGAATAAAAGGACACAATCAAAGGTCAAAAGGGAAATTACTTGACAAAAAGCAAAAATTTAAAATTGAAAAAAGAAGACTGTTCAAAGAGACAAAAAAAAACACACTCCTTTGATCTCTCCCACCAGAGCCGATGTCGCTCGAACTAAATAGGGTGAGCATAATCTAGGGTGAGCAACTCTTCAAAATAACCGAACATACAAAAGGTTTTTGCAAAAACAATTAACAAAGTTCATAGTTCAAATGGAAATGGCTTATAAGGTTCAGATACACACACACACACATATTTAATTTAAAATGTTCTCAGAGCAAAAAAAAAGAGCAGCAAAAGGATGATGAAAGCTCGACGGCATTTCAAATCTGGAAAGGCAAATCTATTGATTTTGCTTGCCGCAGTCATAACACTCACAGGACATAAAGCATGGAGCCATTGAGAATACACGTAACCTCGCTCTAATTAATGCAATCGACTCGTCACTTTATTAATCTGCAACCTTGACATGGTTACTCGAAACATTTTCGATGCAAGCAACCTATTCGCACAACATGAGCAACTGTTTCTTTTCTCTCTTTACAGGACGACTATTTCCACAACAAGAGCAACTGTATCTCTTCTCTCTTCTCTCGTTTTAAGAATCTACTCCAAAAAATATGCTCCATCCATCCTTGACAAAAAAAAGAACTTAACAGAAATCAAAAACTCAGTAAAACCAGAAGGAGTGGAACCAGTTTAAAACAAGTACTTATAACCCATTAAATTATTGATAAGTTTTCTCTGTAAAATTATTAGAACTAATCAATAATGATCCATGACTAACGCTTACAATAAACTTAAGGGCTGAAACTATGCTGAAACTATTTATATTTTCAGCCAGAGAAGAATAAAATTAACATAGCAAACAGTTGATCTTCCTAGGCTCTACTACTAGATTCTTAGCCTCTAATATTGTCAGTATATTCTATTCAGACTAGGAGTTATAAGAATAAGATAAAAATTGGTATTAGACCAAGAAGTCTTACAAATCTATCAAGCCGAAAATAAGATAGCGTGACGAACAGACGGTGCACCTTATCCGATTTTACTCTACGAGACTTAAGCTCACCCCGGACTTAAGCTCACAAGACAAAAAGAGCCGCCCGTTACGATGAGGAAAAGAAGAACAAATTTTCAATTTTTTTTCAAAATTGTCAGCTTGAAAGAACGAGCAACAATCCAGAAATTTTTTAGACATCAGAGTCAAGTAAAACTTTCAAGGAGAACTTTCTGGATATTTATGATTTTTTAAATTTTATAAAAAAAATGTTGACAGTACTATTTAATCATTTGCAGAAACTGTTAATAAAACTTTGAAAAAAAGTTTGATCAATTATAGTCCAAAACCCCTGATATCTTTGAAAATTTTTTTAAAAATTCGGCTAAATCTTGAAGAAAATTTTGGCTAATTTAGAACTTTTTTTGCTGTAAAATTTTGAAGAAAAAAAAACAAAAATTTATATAAGATTACCTGAAAATGTGTGCCATTCTGCCAGATAGGCACAGCGCAACCTTCCGGCGACACGAAAGAAAACGAATAAAGGCCTCAGTAACGAAAAAGTATTGCGAAGGAGGGTAGGAATATTCTAGAATTTTTATTTTTAAAATTTCGATCAAAGAGTGAATATTTCTCAGAAATACAAAAAGACGGCCATTTTGACTGAAAGGGACGAAAAAACAGAACAACGACAAACATTGTGGAAAACGGTCGCAAAAGAGACGAAAAACACGAAGCCTCTTATCGTGGCAACAACACACGATAAGAGAATTAGCAGTGGATATCAGTGGAGAAGGAAGCTTCAGTAGGGGAAGGAATATTCCACGGAACCCTCCCGTGCCACAAATTGGGAGAGATAACAGCGTTATCTCAGGAAGATTACGGGAGCGGAGGCTTGGTCCCCCAGAGACTGTTTTATGTGAAGGGACTATATAAAACTAACTTTGTAGCTACTTGGATGTCGTAGAAGTCTGAATTAACACCGGTATAATTTGATATTTTAGAATATGAGTAGCTAGAAAGAGGAAAGGGTCAATCCATCTCCAATGGATTTAATATAGAACTGTCACACAAAAACATATAAAAATAGGTTGTTCGAGCCGTGTTTTTAATGGCAATCACGTAGTCTGAGGATCCGAGACTCAGCTATGTGGTTGTGTTCGCATGTAAACGAAAGCTGATCAAAAGTCGTTTGACTGATGGCCTAAAAATAGTAACTTTTTACTTACCCCTAAACAGACCAGAAAATCAACTGGCAAGGTCGAGACGTTGAAAAATGAGTAGGATTAAGGTAACTGACGCCTGCCAGTCGTTAATAGGTACTTTTTCTACGCTCCGTCGCTGTGTAGTATTTGGGCGAATGTTACATAGACGTTTTTATGGCGCTCCTAGGTGGGCCTGTCAAAGGCATAAGACCATCATGATCAGCAAGCGTTTCAGCGACGAACCCTCCGCTCCGGGCGTATGGCTGAGTTAGAGGCCTTAATGACCGTTATTGTACTAGGGGGAAGGTGCGTACCCTCCGTCTAGTACTATTTAGCTTTTTAACTTAGTTAACACCGAAAATTCCGGGGGCCGGAGGGTTAGGTGGGAAGTCATGAGCCTGCTTGTCCCAAGGTCCCGGGACCAAAAACAATTAGAGAGAAAGCGTAAATCCAAACAAAAATAGTGTATAACCAAGAAAAAGCCTAAAATTAATTTATTTGAAAACAAAAAAGTACAAAAAACAGTAAAAAATCCAAAAAAGACCAAAAACAGTTAAAAAAAAACATAAAGTGACAGTTTATATGTTTTTTTTTCGGACGAGATGTGATCTGACTTTCCTATTTGTTGTTGTTTCAGATTGATCTATATCATTTCTGATAGAAAGATTGTGTGTTTTGGTGAAGGGTTGGATACCTCCCTTGAGTGTAATTTGAGTATTTAAGCACGTTAATGGTGATTTTGCCGGTGACCGGAGGGTAGAGCGGCAAGCTGACCGACGTGTTCCACACTCAACAAGGACATCAGGGACAACATCCACAACGACTGTTGGGTATCGTTGAAACAATTTTAGTATCGTTTGGGTACTATTTCATTAAAACTTAAGTGGTGGGGGGCACGATTGGCGCGGTCCGATTGTACCCTCCATCGATTACGAATTTCCGAGTTAAGGGTCTTAATTCGGGTATTTTGGTGCAAAGGAGGGTATAGTACTATTCACTAACGACTACTAATAGGTTATTATCCTTATTATATATTACTTATCTCCTAATTGGACCCAAGAAACACCCGAATTTCGTCGAAAATTATCGATTTTTGACAAACTATAGACCCCCAAATTTTTGGATATCCGAGCTTTTCCAAACAGCAAAAAGCTCTTATATAGGGAGTAGCTACGTAGTTCGATCCCCCTAACTAAAGAAACCAGTAAAAGACTCAGTAAAAGTTGGAAAAAACCAAAATTTTTCGATCAATTTTATTGACCCTCCTTAGTAAATTTAAGGGGACCCTCCGAAGTAACTTGGGTGATTAAGGTACCCTCCGAAGTAACCCTCCGAGGTAGGTTAAGTGTCTTAACAACCCTCCGAAGTAACCAACCGGAGTGACTTAAACATCTTAGCAACCCTCATTGTTAGAAACTTGAGGAAACCTTCTGTGGCAATTTGGGAGACGGGAAATATCCATTTAATAAAGATCATATTAGGACATTAGGCGTGCTTATTAGGATCATAAGAGCCCATTTTGACCCGGAAATTCGTGATCAACTTTGGATTCTAGATCGGGTGTATCAGAAGTACCCGAACAAAATTTTTTTTTTGATTGTGATTTTGGTTGTGTGGTTGCCTTGAGCTACTTATTAAGAAAGTTCGGGCAATCCGGGAACAAATAAAGGAAGACCTCGGTGAAGGTATTAAGCAAATACACACTCACTTGAGAAGAAAAGTTTTTCCCTACTCTCGTGCACTTGGAGCAGTCCGGGTGTGGGGGAGCTTTTTCTTAGACTATAGAAATTTTCGATTAGAGGATGCCTTGAGCTACATAGTAGGACAGCTCGGGCAATCGCAGGGCACCTAAAAGAAGACCTCGTGGGTGTATTAGGCAAATACACACCCACTTGAGAAGACTGTGTTCTGGGCTTTGTTCTTTCGGATCGTTCCGATTGAGGGAAGTATTTTTCTGTAAGACTAAGTTTTATTGATCTGTTTCTGAATCATCACTGCTTTTTATCAAAGATTGTTTGATTTTAACAAAGCAGTGACTTGATAAATTGTGTGGCGATAAATTGATACTGACGAAAGGTCGCTGTCACCTGTAGGATATTCTTATCTGGTTATCCATTGTGTTTTGTGTGTTGATTATATCTTGTGAAAATTTTGTGATACTGTTATACTATACAACAGGGTTGAGTTAGCATTATATCAATACTGAGCAGGCCTTGTGTGTGTAACTCTAGCTGAGTCACTAAGATTGTCATTGAGAAATCTAAGAGACATTCTTGATACTTACGAGATCGAAGAGGCAGCGTTAAGTAATTTAACTTGAACTTGTTTGCTGTACGTGTGCATCGCCATTAAATCATACGAATATTGTTTTTTGTCACAAAGCATGCAGCGCAGGGACTCGTTAGGATCGACTACTAAGATTCCCAGGCTGAGCAAGGGCAGCACGCAAAAATTTAAAACTAGGCGTAGCCAGTCCTCGTTTAGCAGCGCCTCCGACGTGTTTGCCGAAACCGAATCGACTAAAGGTCAACCTGATCTTTCAGTGAGCGAAATGAAATTAAGGAGCGAGAAAAACCTCGATGGCGATCAAAGGCGGAGCGCCGAAGCCGGAACCGCGAGCGAAACGCTTGTGGACCCCTTTGACGAAGGAGAACGGACGCTTATTCGACCCGACTTTGAGCCAAGCGAGGACCTCGAGCGGGAGGAAATTGAGAGGACGGAGGAGACCTCGGAGCGTTCCGAGGTCGAGCCACGAGAGGAAGTGTTATTCAAGGGAAGGTCCAA
The DNA here is from genome assembly GCF_963678635.1 of Symsagittifera roscoffensis. NCBI lineage: Eukaryota > Metazoa > Xenacoelomorpha > Acoela > Convolutidae > Symsagittifera > Symsagittifera roscoffensis. The sequence goes on from NC_087065.1 coordinate 56,720,267, forward strand.
ATCGGAGACCAAGAGTCATAGGTGGAGGAGAGAATATTCACTTTTGCCTAATACCCACTCATCTCTGGCCAAGCAGAGCAACAACGCGATGATGTCGAGTATAAGCCCGAGTGAAGAACAACCGGGTTCGAAGGCCAAGAAGAGTTGGAAGTCTTTGTACGATGAGCGCATGGTGTCACTACCAACTGAAGGTTTATCTTCCAGTTATGACTACGCGGAGATAACCCATCCGGATGTGAACTTCACACCGTGCCCAAGGAACGACATGAGCAGGAAGGCGTCGTCCGCCTCGCCGACCAGGCCCATGTCAGATGGGATAACGATGGGAGCGTCATCAACGTTCGACAGATTGATGACGTCGATGAGCAAGCAAAAAGGCGGTGCGTCACCAAGCACCAGGCTGCAGCCGCAGTTGACCTCATCTTCTTTGGGACTAACCCCGTCATTTGGGGCCACTGGCGACATAAGTGACATGTTCGCTGGCGTAATGAATGGTCTGGATGAACTGAGACGGAGAACTGATGAACTGAGAATAGATCAGGTTGACGAGAGAGCTCATCAGGGTCGAGAGAATCTGAGAGATGAACTAACGCACGTGAAGTCGCAGGCGAGGGTTGATCAGGCTCAATTGATTCGCAACACCGATCAATGCCTGGCGGAGAGCCTGGCACAGGCAAACAAGGAGTCACAGGAAAGAGAGGCTAGGATGACGAGAGAGATCGAGCGATTGTTGAACGATCATGATAGTACCTACGCCCACACGATGACTAGCCTAGAGAAAAGGTTAGATGCCAAGTCTGACTTAATGATGCGGAAGCTTGACGCGATCCTGAATGGGAGCAATTGGCAGGAGCTTTCCAACCAAAGGGAGCGCTCACGCCATGCGAATGATGGAGATGGTACGGGCAGCAATGCCAGAGACCAGCAAAGCTCGAGAACGAACTACGAACCTAGGAACAAGGAGCGGCCAAGGGCAGCCCCGTCGAGGCCTGGCTGGAAGAATCCAGTCCCGCCGGAGGCAGATGCTACCCCGGAGACGAGGTTGCCAACTGTGCCACAAGTCAGTTCAGTACCAGATCTGACTACAGTCTCACAGGACACAACGATGTATGCCTCGATGTTTGAGCCTCTGAACAGAACCGAGAGAGGAGAGAGGTCAAGAAGGACACTGAAAAAGCCGAAGTCATACAAAGACGAGTCAGACGGCTGCATTGATACTTGGATAGAGGTGATGAAGCTACACTTTGAGGAAGAGAGTCTCTCCAAGAAACAAGAATGCAGCGCGCTAACGAGCAACCTGGAGGGTCTGCACTAAATTGTGTAATGGCGAAAGGAGCCAATGAGAGAGACAGCGCTCGCAAGATATTCGAAATCCTGCTGAATCGTTTCGGCTCTGGAGTACAAGGACACCAGGCTATGGTGAAGTTCGAAAAGAGGCGTCAAAGAGATGACGAATCCATAGACAAATTTTTGGACAACCTTGAATTGCTTAGGAGGAGAAGCAATCCCGATGAGAGAATATCCGAGCGAAACTTGGCGATTGCTTCGAAGTTCATGGACGGAGTAAAGAGTGAGGAGTTGAAGACGATGTTGGCCACACACTTCTTCACCCTGTCACTTGACCAGGTACCCACGCCCGATGATTTGCGTATGAAGTCACGCGAATATTGGCTCATAAAACCGAGGGCGCAGAACCGTTACAGCAATTATGGTAACTATAGCGGGACAAACACTGGTGCGAATTCCAGTTGGTACAAACCTCGCGATGACATGGATAAGAGGAGGTGATGTGCGAATTGTGGTTCGATGGACCATCACGTTTCCGCGTGTTCTACATACAAAAAGAACATGAAAGCAATAGGCTACTTTCTCGAGGACGTCGACGCGACCGACGAGGATCACGAAGAGTACGTCAGAGGGCTCATCATGAAATATGGTCCGAGGTGTTTCTTCTGTAATTTGGAGGAACACTTCAAGTCGGATTGTACTCAATTTTGGGATGCAGTGGCGGACGCGAAACATCCCCGCCACGAAGAGGCGCTTTCGGCTGTCAAGGCCAGTCGAGCACGTCTGATGAACGAGGCCGAGTCTCGGAGAAAGGAGACGACACCGAGCACCTTTACGACTAAGAAGGTAAAGACACTGCCTGACGAGGTGGTAGCCTCGAACCTGGAGGCAGAGTCGTCTAGCCCACTCAAGGTGGATTACGGTCTGGCGGCAAGGACAGCGCTGCAGAATGTCAAACAGGACCTAGCCACGAAAGAAGTGGAGCAATGGGTAAGGTCGGAGCTGGAGAGCACAGATCTTCGGGAAAGTTTTAATATTCTGGGCAAAACGACGAAAGTAGAAGACAAAGAGGAACCCAGGAAACAGGAACTAAAACTGAACGTTATACCTGGGAAAACTTTTGGCATGACGAAGGAGGGGACGAAAATAATGTCAATTATCTCAGTCGCAGGGCACCAGGTGGTCAAGAACTTGATTGAACCATCCGAGATTACACTAGTCCACCTGGACATCTATGCCGACTACCTGAAGGAGAAAGATCCCAAACTGGATTCCAGGGCAGTGCGAGTGCTGCTCACAACAGGAGGTCCGAGGCTGATGAAAGTGGATGGACATTATATCGATGACCATGGCCCTTACCCGATTCTAATGAATGTGGATGGCATCAATATCTACACAAAAGTTCACATAACTGATGCGAACGATCAGATTGGCCGGATATACATTGGTCAAGAGGAGCTGAAGGTTAGACGAATCGGACACAACGCGATGCTCGAACAAGATGCTGTGCACATAGGTTGCGAGGCCGATCTGGCCGCACACGTGCTGGACGTGCAAGGCAGACAACTTTCAGTAAAGGGACTGCTAGACACGGGAGCAGTGGTTAGTGTCATGCCAGTCAAAACTTGGACCGACATGGGTTTCGAAAGGTCGGATCTCATACCGACAAACATCAGGTTGGCAGCTGCCAATCAGGGAGCGATCTATGTGACTGGACGGACCCCGATCATTTCACTGCAGCTCGGAGAAAGACATCTTTGGATGAGCTTCCTAGTAGTGGAGAATTTGGACGAATCAGATCAGTTCATCTTAGGAAGGGATTTCGTGCGCAACTTTGATGTCACGATCGATCTCAATGACGGGTTGATTAGGATCAAGGATCCTGAGAGAAAGTATGAAAAGAGACCCCTTATTAAGATCTTAATTAACCAGGCCAGGGTGCCAATTTTTCTGGATCGAAAAGGTAGATTAAAACCAAACCAAGCCGTAGTAGCGACGTTTAGGATGAGGAACTTGAATGAACTCAGCAATGACAGACAGGTGTGTCTGGTACCAAATCCAAACAGTAAAAACTCGGCTATTTTAGGAAGAAGCTTCTCACTCACTCAGAGCGGACTGTGTGTGAGTGTGTTATTGAACACAGAAGCAACAACAGTGACAATACAGAGGGGAAAGAAACTTGGCTATGCTTTGCCTCTGAACACAGACTTTCAGAGTGTGGAGAACTTGAAAAAGTTTGATGTAACTAAGTGTCCATTGCATGCGAACCAAGAATGTATGATGAGGAGAGTGAATGAATTGAAATCTTCTAGGAAATTGTTTTCAATGAAGTCGGAAACAGATGATGGGCTGTCTAATGGTTCCAAATTTACTGAGAGTTCCTGAGAATTAGCAGCGAATAAACCAGTCCTACCTGAGATAGAACATTTGAAGGGTAAAATATCAGACAAGGAACTAGATTCGCTCAGAGCCGTGCTAAGTCGGAACGCAGACGTTTTTTCGAAACATAAGGCCGACATAGGTTGCTGTAATTTTGTAGAACACGAGATTGAGATGGAAGAGGGCTCGGTACCTCATAGGGAAGTGGCGAGGAGAATGACCCCTCACAAGTCAGAAGCGTGCAGGAAGGAAATCGAGATGTTAATGGAGTATGACATGATCGAGCCGTGGAGTATGACATGATTGAAGCGGTGCTGACCTGGAAGGCACCTAAAACAGATACACAATTGATGAGTTTTTTGGGATTCGCTAATTATTATCGAGAGTTCATCAAGGGGTATGCTGACAAAATATACCCCATGCAGCGATTGATGAGAAACAAGGGCAAAAAGTTCACTTGGACTGATGAGGCACAAGTTTCATTTGAGAACATCAAACGTGAACTTTGCGAGGCACCCGTCCTCGGCATGCCAACAGAGAAGGGGATGTTCGTGCTGGAAACGGATGCATCAGTGGTTGCGATATCGGGCATACTTCACCAGGAGCAGGAGTGGAACGGGAGAACGGTTCTTCGTCCGATAGCTTACGGGAGTAAAGTCCTGATACTGAGATGAAGTACGGCGCACCAAAAGCGAAGATGTTTGCGGTGATCACTTTCGTGGAAAAATACAGGGCCTACTTGGGGAGTGCTTCGTTCAAGTTATGTGTGGATAATCGTGCCCTTGCCTGGCTGAAAACCTATTCGATGGACCAAAGTTATATTGGTCGTTGGATCGTACGCCTGGATGGATACCACATGATCATAGAGCACCGTACCCGTGACAAGCACCAGAACGCAGATAGCCTCAATACGAAGTCGGAATTTTATGAGCGCCTCGAGGAGAAGCAGGCTAACCAATCAGAAATCAAAGACGGGTTTTCATTTCTGGACAAGGAAACCTACGACAAAGTACCACTAACTTGGTGGTTAGACAAGTCAGGGCATCCTATACCCGGACACCTTGACCTTCCAGTGAAAACGGCCGCGGAGATAAAGCTTTTAACCTTCGAACCAGTCAAGGACGACTTGTCTGAGGAGTCAGACACCTTTGAGCCCGTGCAGGACGACTTGTCCGGGGAGAGGTTGACGAGACCACCTAGGGGCAGAATTTTGTCCGGGGAGTCAGATTCAAAGCGACCAATGGACAGAGTTTGGTCCGGGGAGTCGAGAAACATCTCAGACAACTTGGAATATGATGTTGGGGAATCAGTTAACTCAAGTGTTGACTCGAGGCCCCAGTCCTGGGACAACACATCTGAAACAACTTCCAATTCCGATATGTCAGAGATCGCAATCCACTCCTTATTGGTAGACTGGAAGCAGCGCTGGCTGGACCGAGAAACGCATCAGGATCCAGACAGGGACAGATACACCTCAGATGAAGAGGGCACTGTGGTAGATAATGCCGCAGACGAGCTCGAGCTGATAGCAGTTTCGAAACGCCCAACCAGATTGCTGCCACATGGTACGGTCGTCCGTACCAATCTGGAACCATCTGTGCAGGAAGCGACGCCTTTGAAAAAGATATGGTGTGTCAAGTTGATGGACGATGCTCATGCTCCGGAGAAAATGAGTGGGCAAATGAACGTGGTAAAGACGTATTTGAAAGCCAGGTACAGGCTGTCGGATCTCCTAAGGGCTCAACGAAATGATAGAATGACGAGCAGTCTGAAATGATAGAATGAAGAGATGAATCGAGAATGGAGCACCTGACAAGGGAGACTTGGAAGAAGACAGCTACAAGATCTTGAAGCAATTCTAACTGAAGAGAAACGACTTGTTGTACATGAATAGGGACGGAATCGTAGCCTGTAAACGTAAAAAGAGGAGGACAAGGTCCTGTATAATTACAATTCAATAGTGTTACCACAGTTGTACCAGACCGAATTGCTCTTTCGCTCACATGATCAGATGAAACATCAAGGCGTGGACAAAGTGTACAACAGGATACAGAAACGATTCGAATGGCCGGGATTGAAGAAGGCTTGTGAGAAGTGGATCGCCGCATGCCTGTCATGTCAGCAGGCGAAGGATCCCAGGAAGCTAAGGTTCCCCCTACAGTCAATAGAGTCGTCGGGTTTCAACGAAGTGGTGCAAATTGATCATCAGAAAATCTGCATGACAGCAACGGGCTATAATCAGGTGCTGGTAATGATCGACCATTTTACGAAGTATGCGGAGGCAGCACCCTGCATGACAGCATCGGCGGAAGAAACATGCGACCATTTGATGAATGTGTGGATAGCGAGGCATGGCTGCCCCATCACGTTCCAATCGGACAATGGCAAAGCATTCGTGGGTGATCTCACGAAGGAGTTAATGAATAGGTCGCAGGTAGCGCAGGCCCACTCAACCACTTATCACCCGCAAACGAATGGCCTAGTCGAGAGGCAAAATCGCACACTGGTATCCATGCTGAGAGTCTTTTGCTCGGGTTACATGGATGACTAGGACAAGCACTTGCCGCAAGTGATGGGTGCTTACAACAGCACGGAGCATTCCACCACGGGAATAAGTCCGCACATGATGCTAACGGGTCACGAAAAAGCGCTCCCGTTGACGTTTTTCTACCCTGAATATGAGGGGAAGAGGAGAGCACCGCAAACGTACGTGCGGGATGTTATTAAAAGACAGCAGGACCTCAATGACTTATGCAGGAGGAACACGCAACAGGCGCAAATTAGACAAAAAGGAGGTTTGATAGAAGAATAGCCGATGCAAAAGCCTACTCAGTTGGCGACTACGTCTGGGTGTTCCAGGAAGTGGTTCCACCAAAAGGAACCAAAAAATTATTAAAGAAATGGCGTGGTCCATTTCGGATAACAGAGGTGCACCAAGGAGGTCGCTTTTATCGACTGAGCACTGGAAGAGCAGCTCATTACGAAAATATCAAACCACACAATGCCTCGTCAGAGGACTGGTTCATCCCAGCGGACATGCAAGAGGGAGACTATTTGATAGTGGATCCTGCTTGTGAAGTGAATGAAAGGGGTACTCGCGACAAAAACGACGGGAATGAGGTGGTGGACGATTGCGACCTACCACTGGATCTGGAGTTGACCGAGCGAGTAGAGGTGGACGATGAAACTCTACCTTATGCCGAGGAAGACTGGGACTGCCCGGAACAAATCGAAACTGACAAAGGAATACAGCTTGATTTTCCTCTCACCATGGAAACACGCCAGAGCAAGAGAGGAAAAAACAAAAAGAAATATAATCCGTACGGCGAGGATTTCGTCGTAAACAGGATAGTTGTAAGTGATATCATGGACTCGCTAGTGGGACTGGACGAAGTGGCGAAGCTAGAAGAAATCGACTTGGTGAATGATATGGATCAGGATTGGATCGATGATCGATCAGAACCGGAAGTGGAGTTCGAACCAGAAGCGGAACAGACTCATGAGCAAGAACTAACGAACTTGCGCGTGCTCGAATGGCTCCATGATCTGCCGACAGATCCAATGGAAACGATCCTGACGATTCAGGACGTCGATAAACACGACATCAAATACATCAGTCGTGACAATACCGAGTCCAACTGGGTCGCCCCAGATGGTCCTCTACATGTTCCACAATCCAACCTCGATCTCCTAGACTTTGGGCGATCGACGGGGACGTCGATGGATATTTTTGTCCGGGGAGTGGGGGTAGGACTCACCCACACCGAAAATCTGAAAATAAAAAAATTGAAATCGGCAAGAGAAACCGAAGAACTAGAGACAGAGGGCGAGAATGCTAAAACGCCACCTTTTGGACGAATTTTTGAATCGTATTTTGACCTACCGAACCATTATTCAACAATATCGTCATAACGGACAGCGATTTCATACTCACGGAACGCACGTGCGCTATAGCGATAACCGCGGACGTAAGCTTCAAAACAGCACTAGCGGCTGATTTCAAAAGAGAGTATAAGAACATCAAATTTTTATGGAAACAGAGGCCTGAGGTGGGAGGGATGATAGCGCTGCCCCCTGTTGCATCACAAATACCAGGGAAATATTTGTGTTTCCTGGTTACCAAGGCCACTGATAGACAACACGTAGATCCAAAGAGCTTGGTATTGGCCTTGACTCGACTTAGGGGTTTTTTGGTTGAGAGAGGAGTGACCTCTCTCTCGTTACCAGTATATGATCCTAATAGGGGGAAGCTACTTCCGAGAGAGTTGTACGCACTTGTACATGTGATATTTTCAGAAACTGACATAGAGGTTTACTTACATAAAAAATACTATCTGAGCATATGCTAGGAATTGCATTTGGCGATAAGTGGTTTTATTAAGTTACTTGATAAGAATTAGTGTCAAGTTTTAGACTAGGATTAGGTGTCAGGTACAATATTAGGGATTATGTTTTTATATGATAATACAGATGTGTGATGTTTATGCGTTTATGTGATATGTTAATGTTATGATATGTTTTATGTTTTGTGTCATAAAAGACCTAGAGTACTCCAGGCCATCAAAGTGACAGCGCTCATTGTGCTAATCTGACGCAGATACAGGTGGACGAACCACCTTGGTGCTAAATTTTTAAATCAGAATTGAGAAGAGAATTTCCATGAAGAGTTTGAAAGAGTTGAATGATGTTTAATCCAAAAATGATGGTTTTTAGTCGCAACTTGTTTTTAGATCTTGATTGATCGGAAATTGTTTATTGAATTAATTGAATCGAACGAACCAGGAAGAAACTACACGACAGCAAGAATCAACACGATAAGAATTGGGTGACACGAACGAATTCATGGAATTCCTCTCAGCGAGTCTAGGAGCGACTCTAGACGAGATCTATCAGCGGCTGATCGATTGTGATTTTACACGAGAAGACCCGGGGCTGGCGATGTTTGTGGTCGCGCTCCTCAATGCATTAGGACGAGAGGGTCGAGGGAATCGCCCTACAGAAGTCGTGTTGATGTTGGCCTTTGGTGAGTCCGGGACCGCCGAGAGAGGTCGAAACCGACTGATGAGATGGCGGCGTGGAGAAATGTCTGGCCACGACCTGGCTCGTGTGCCAGGAATAGGTGAACAAAGGGACCACCGGCTAGGTGAGATGCCCTTACCGATCCCACCTGCGCAGCCGCTCATCGGAGCGAAGAGACAACGTGATGGGCCAGGCCCGTCACATTCGGTCGACTCTCCCACAGCTGCTCCTCCTCCGAAGAGAGTGAGGGTGAGCGAAATAGAAATCCAGACGTCGGAGACGATTGAGACGTTGGAGAAGAAGGAGAGAGATCAGAGCGAGCTGTGTGCCAAACTCCAGGAGTATAGAGCGATAGCTCGAGAAAGAGACGAATGGAAGAAGAAATATGAAGATCTACAGGTGGCCTACAAGGAGGATGAAATAAAGCACCTGAAGGAGCTGTATATGGCAAAGGTGAGCCAAGTGTCACAGGAACTTCTGGCGACAATGAAATCCTCGGAGGGATCCAGCGACACACGCCCCAAGACAAGAGTACAGGAGCAGTATGCATCGAGAGGGCCCGAGGCTCCTCAGCAGATACAACAGTCTGCTTCCAGTCAGAGGAACACGATACCAGACCCTTCGGACACCTATCTCGCTCCTCAGTTCCAAGAATCATTCAACCAAGTGGCCAGAGCAACAATGGATGAGATCAACAGAACCACTGGGCGGACATTGGGTAGGATCGTTCCTTCCCAACGTCGTGATCATTCATCCAATAGCTCGGAGCGAGCACCCCGCACGGTAGCGTCCTCGGGGACTGCGCATGGCGGAAACTTTCAAAAGTCCCGCGTGGTCCGACAAAAGTCCGACATTAGGAAGAATCTGATGGCACGTCACCAGTTCACGCAAGTGGCCTCGGAGCATCCTCGAGCCTGCCTGAATGACTTGAGCTGGAACCCCGCTACGAGCGACCAGGTAATTCCCCCAGGGAGTCGCCACTTGATCATCGGAGACAGTTTGGTGAGGGATGTGAATGAGATCTTCGTCTATGGTCAGACTACCACTCTGTCTTTTGGAGGAGCCTCAGTGGCTCAGGTCATCAAGATGATGGAATTCCAGAGCGAAGATCACCTGGATACACTGGTAATAATGCTGGGAACCAACGACGTCTCGAGAGCCCCAGTGACTCCGGAGAGCAAGTGGGAGCCTCTATTGGTATGCCTCTTAAACGAACTAAAGGAGAAATACAGGCCCAGGCTTGTAGTGTTGTGCACGATACCACAAAACCCGCTGGTGGGCACCACAGTAGCAGACTTCATGAATGGCAACGTGACACGGTGGAACGAAATGATCCGCAGTCTGGTGAGAAACAACCCTGGCAAGCTGCGACTTCTGGATCTCGAAAACATGCTGCGCATGATTGATCACGTCGCGCTTACCAGAGATGGAATACATTTCAACACCCAACGAGGGAGACACTGGGTCAATGATGTATTTCAGACGCAATTGAGGGAAGTGGAGCAGGAGTCGAGGGCGACCAGTTCTCTGGCTCGGACCAGCTCGACCGGAGGAGATAGAATAAGGGCAAGCGTGCCCGAATCCCTCGTCAAACGCCTGGGGCCCTTGGCGATGGAGACGGCTGCAGCTGCAACCGTCGCCCCGAGCTCAAACGTAAGAGAGAGGCTAGGGACTGCTCCTCCTCCCAGAACACAACCGCTTGAAAGCCGACTCGAGAGATCAGTTGATCAGAACAGGAATAACTCCCAGACCGTGTCTAGGAGGAACGATCCGCCTGCCATGGCAAACCCGGCTTCAGCAGCCGGACCGTCTACGAGCGCCGTGCCAGTGGAGGGAGTTGAACGAGGCAGCGTGCTGCTTTGGAACCAATCAGACCCTAGTCATTGGGGACAGTACAAGACGGACATGTCAACGAAGTTGAACATGAATACCTTGACGTGTCGGGAGGACGCAATGAGAATGAATGGCAGAGAGAGTCCCACAGTGTCGCGACTATATCGGGTACCGGGCGTGGATTGGCTGCTAGCAGAGCAGGAGCAGTTCAGCTCCACGACTATGCTCCGGCACGCAGACTTGCATGGATTGCCTCAGGACATTTGGACCCCGGTCTCTTACGGACGTCAGACAGAGAGCCCGGGAACTGACGCCACCTGCTCGCGAGGGCAAGTTTCAGGCAGATAACAAGCCTAATAACAAGCATCACAAGATGTACAGGCAGTTTACTAAACCACTCGGTCAGACGCCTGGCGAATATTCGAGAGACTACCCCCGAACGACCACGGTGGATGGTGATGACAAGAGATATGGGAAACTGAAGGTTTGCAGCTTATGACAGCCTGTTTGCAGCTTATGATCCCTTAGATATGAAAGCTGCCAATTATCTGATTATGGCCAGTTCCAATTATCTCTATACGCCACGTTCTCTCTTTTGGCCCGACGTGATTTTCTTGACGGCGCCTAAATTGGACTGGGGACAGGCAATAGGCATGATGATAAGTGTACGAAGGGTGGTCAGCATGGAGCCGCAGGTGATAGTGGTTGCAGGCTCAAATGATCATCTGCAAAGCAGGGGCTTGTTGACACGTCTGACGGATGGGTCGATCCCGAGCTACGAGGTCATAGGGGAGGCGATAATGACATTGCTCTCGGCGATGGCTGAGGTAGAAACAGCAGCAAAACAACGTTTCACCCAAAATGTAGTGAAAGTGGTCTTTGTGTTGTCACCAGGGTACGCTGCCTTGCCAGAACCCCTTCAGTTTGTGTACACGATGGTCACAACGATAGCAGAGGGACGGTTCAACGTGATAATTCCTGCCCCGAACAGAGTGGTAGACCCAGACAATTACTACCCGTCCCGATCTGAGCCTCCTGCCGTTTGGGCTGACATTTCCAATGCCATACAGAGACTCAAAGATTGTAGCACAACTCGGTTGGTGCTAGATGAGGTTCTGGGGTTGGAGCTGTCCAACTTTGCCAGATTGCTGAAGTTAAGACCAGGGGTAGATGACGATCATCTGTTAGTACAACAGGTGGCTGATGATCTCTGGTTCAGACAGATGGATCATGCCGAGAATGAGCAGGGAAGGACAGTCAGGCAGAACATGAAGTCAGCGGAAGAAGATCTCATGGCAATGGCTTTGCGCACGAAGCCACACAACAACGTATGGTTGTACTTGTCACCAAGGCTGTGCACCTTGGGTGAGGACGCGTTCGAGCATGCGCCGTCAGTAATAAAAGAGATACACGTGTATCTGAAGAACTTGTTTGATGCCCGGGAGTTAGCTGGGGGCATGATGTTGAAATTGATGCAGGACGTAAACACGATGTCACTGGACAAGTTCCAAGCTGACGTGCTAGCCACGAGGGCACAGTATGAACGATCGGATGGGAGTGGGATGGACGCCATCCTTCCTGTCGACGTGCTATCCGAGGGCATCTCGGAACCTGATTGCGAGTTTCGTCAAGGACATCAAGAAGTTGTCGATTGGCCTGATATTAGCCCTATACGTGACATTTGGTCATGGAAATTTTGGAAGGGACCGGCGAACCTCTTCACCCAAGCGTTGGCAGATTTGAGATTGGATGGACTCCTGACTCTGATTGCCATGACCTACGGTCGACTGGGTGATTTGCTTGTGCTGTTGCGTTACCCTGAACAACTCCAGGGAACAAGTCGTGAGTTCAACGCGCAGCTGGAAAACGCCTCGCTCAGGAAGATGAAAGACTGGAGGACTCTCCTGCTCCAATACCTCTTGCAACAGAACAGAAGCGTCACGGGAGAAGATAAGGTGGCGACGGATGCGGGTGAGTGTAAGCAGTATTGTGGCATGCCCTTGCTGACAGATTTGGCTGCCATGATGCGGATCGATCCGTTGGCTCTGATTCACGGACTGCGGGAATTCGTCACGGTGGTGTATGGACCGGTGATGTCTTTCGCGTTCCCGGACGTGCAAGTCAAGGCATACAGGAATTCTGTGTTGTATGTCAACCTGTTCTCAGTCGTGGATTGTTCCGTGCTGAATTGGGTAGAGCAGAGGGAGCTGAGAGGGCTGGCCAGCGACGATAGGCTGTTCAGAAGAATAGCGGAGCCAGGTTGGGTGTTGATGGATTTCAGCAACCACTTCAAGTGCCGAATGGGCCGTGAGGACCTTTCCCACATCCAGTTTAACCCGAAGCTTTGGAATTTGACACCAGTAGTGAAGGATACAGGAGCGGCTATGAGAGTCCCACTCTTGCCAGAAGCCTACGCACACGCGAAAGAGAACCAGCAAGCGTGGCTTTCTGGGTCCAGGCCGCTGCCGGACCAATGCCCTCGATATCCACCGATAAGGAGGATGTTGTTGGGAGTCACATCTCCCGTCATTGCCCCTCGCATCGGAGCAGCTCGTGATGCAGAGAGGAGAATGCTGAAGTGGAGTGAAGGGATGGAGCCGCGCTTCATCAGCTGGAATGTTGCAGCCGCGCACACGTTTGACTTCTCATTTCCTGATGCTTGGAGTAGGAAAAAGATCAAGGCACTACCTTCCAGGAGACCAGAGGTCTCGGCTGAAATGTGGAACGAAGTGTATACTCCCACAGATGACTTATCAAGACTAAAGTGGTCAGGAGAAGTGACAGTAGTGATGCTGGAAGTGGCAAAGGAGAGCAGAGGAGGCTCATGCATAACGATACAGGACCTGGCACCACATGGCGAGGAGTCCGTAGAATTCCTGGTGAACGATGAATTGTTTTATCACGCAGGAGACATGACCGTACCGGCTCGGCCGGACTCGGGCATAGATACAAGACAAGGCCCTTCAGGACCCAAGCCGAAACCTGATGCAGATGACGATGAATTGATGGATCAGGACTATGACGATAACGACATCGAGGGAAAGACGGGAAAACCGGGTGAGACGGATCTAGGAGCGTTGGAGAGAGACTTGCTAGAATACCGGTTCAGTGAAGACGACGGTGGGGAAGTCCATAGGTGTCTATTGCTGATGACGCCATCGTCTTTCATGTCCCCTACAAAGGAGGCGTCGGCTGACTTATCTCCGATGGACCCAGTAAGTCAGGCGAGAGAGTGCCGAATCAAGGATCCGCAAAGATTGCTCCATGAGTCACCGAGGAGGAGAAAAATCGAAGAATCAATGAGGGTATCCTTCCTGAGTACGCTACAGGAAGAGGAATGGGAGAGATATCAAAGTGAGCTAGAAGGCAAGACAGGGGCAACCTGGAGCCGAGTGAACTTCATGGAAAAGTCATGGGACGTGATACGACGATATGGGACGCAGTCCATAATGAAGGTGGGATTGAACCAACCCATCATGCGTGAGGTCCTGGAGAAAATAGTGTACTCCATGGAGTCGGATGTCCTGACCGAGTCAGTTACAGAAGACAGTGCCGATGATCAGCAGGTCACAAAGAAATTACCCGTTAGACGAGCCAGAAAGGGGCTGAAGCGACTAAAAGGGAAGACAGGAAGTCGAGCCGTGAACCCGAGAGTGGTGAAGTCGAAAGCCAGCGCAGTGGTGGCCTCTCTGACGAGCGCAGGTCGTTCAGGCGAGAGCGGGCAAGGAGATGGTGCGACACTGACAGGGGGAGAAAAAGAGAATCTGATACCTCCTATGCTCTTGGCAGGTCTGACCACGACAGCCATGAAATCAAAGAAGACAGCACGAACCCTGGCAGACACTAAGTTAGAGATGGAGATCATCAGTCAATGTGGATCTGGAGGACTTGAAGATTACAGGCCCTCGCGAACCAACATAGCCAAGTTGAAACTGGAAGGACAACTCGACGTATTCGAGTACAGTCGAGTCACTGTGCCGGAATCGGTCCACATGGGAGATCCAGCAGGGGGTTATGTGGAGATGTAGAAAGCGAGGAACTCCGCGAGAGGGCACCTGATGGCTTGGAGCGAGAAGCGAGCCATGCAGGAATATCTGAAAGGGCTTACGGAGAAGTCTAACTTAAATCGGAAAGAATACGGCACGGTAATGTCCTCTGAAGCGAACGAAATCGGATTGGAAAAACTACTAGAAATTTCTTGGAGGGCGGCCCTCCAGAGATATTTCGACGAGACGATGCATGCACCTGCGACGGTGTCAGAGTACCTGGCTCATCCGTGCACGAGAACTGACCTGCAAGTACGGTTGGCTTGGTGCTTGATGAAGAAGGCGGAATATGATCAAGAAGGCGGAATATGAAGCCAGTAATGATTCGAAATCACGGGAACAGGAGCTGGAGTTGATGGAAGCTCTGCGAGCGTTGATTTCAAAAGACGATTCTGCGATAGCATGGGCTAAGCGTAAGGATGCCCTTTGGTTTGTCAGGTTCGTGGTGGATCGTATCCCCACTCCTGTTTTGGGAGAATGTATAAAGATCATTCGGCAAAAGGGAGTTGATTGCAAAGAAACTTCTTTAGGGAACTCCTGGAACTATATCAGGATATGCCGTTGACTGTACCAAATAGGGAGTCGAATGACATGGAGAGCTATCGCAAGTTGGAAGAAGTGAGAAGATATTCCAACAAAGAATTGAAAGTGAACCGGGAGTTGATTGAAGCAGTCAGGGGACAAAAAGACTTTGCAACACTAGGGAAACTGAATTCGTTCCAAAATGTGTCTGGCATACCGGGGATGGCGTATATTCCCTTCGTGAATGAAGAAGGCAGGGAAGCGTACTTCGACTATGAGCAAGTCATAGTACTCAATTTCTGGGTTGAACGGATTAAAGAAACTGGAATGATGATAGTGGAACAACCCAAGCTGGGAATTATCTTAGAAGAACGAGTGGTCGAACCCTCGGTTCCCGAGCAAAAGGGGCAAGTGAGTTTTGATTGTGGTTTTTGGGACGGTCCCTTGAAAACCAGTCTAGTAACGATGTGGGAACTCATGAAGCCTTCTTGGTGTCCTCATCCTAACGCCGGTTTAATCTGGGACATGACGGCGGATATCACGTTAGACCTGGATGATGACGCGAGTTTACATGATCTGGCCATGATACACCATCTGCTGGCCATGAGGTTGACGAAGCAGAAGAGCAACCCATCCACGGAGCTGTCCGAGGAAAGTCCATCGAGCAATTGGTTGAAGCAAGGCACATGCTTGGCTCAACATAGTGGGATAGAAGGACATGTTTGCAACTTGGGGCACTGCTTGATTACGCTGAGCGAACAGCATCGACAACTGGCACGATTGTACGGAAGGATGAGCATGTCGGATAAGAGTGGCATGGAGTTGGTCGCGGACTGTCATGGGGTGACGGATGTAAACTTGACCACAGCCTTGGGATTTTGTAGCATGACGAGTTCGATAGAGTCGCTTGAGCGCCTGGAGCGTGCCCATGAGCTAGTGACGTCCCTCAGCGTGGAAGTATTCCCTGGAGCATTGCAGACAGAGCAGAAGATCGGAGGCTGGCGAGAAGCTCTGGAAAACGAAATGAATCTGAAGGATAGTGAAACATATCATAAACCTACTGGTTCAAAATATCTGGTGGGTTCAAGCTCCGTGCCATATTGCAATAGTAGGTATCCTACGCACATGGTGGTGATGGATGCGAGGACGCAGCAGGTGTTGATTGACCAACTTTTCTCTGTGCCAAAGTGCGTGAGGTTGGCCAGAATGTCGGAGAGGTCATATGATTTGTTGGCGAAGATCTTTCGGGCAGTCCGTAGTCAGTAGGACACAATTTCACTGTGTGGCGACATGGTAAGTTTGAGTAAACTCGCTCGAGAGGGTGAATAACTCAATAACTTTTCTGGCCACAGAGTTTCTTAGTTTTAATATCAAATAGGACCGCATAAATAACTGATTATACTTGGTAAGTGACGTTAAGTTAATTTTAACGGGTGCGTGGCCGTGCCACGTCCCAACTTTTTAATCAGCAAGAGCGAAAAGAAGTTTTATGGCAAGTGACGTAAGTAGTCAGAAAAGAAATTTTATCTAGGACACTCCTCATGGTGCAAATTTTGTGAAAATGTTGGAAGGCAGTGAGATGTAGTACGATGCCGTTTGTGACACGTAGTGAGTTGAGGTGGAGTAGATAAATTTCATTTTCTTTTGCGATTTGTAAGATTGATTATAGAGAACTGGAACACTACTTGACGATAACCCGGTGTTATGCGATCAATAGGGACATTGATGGGGACTTGTCCGGGGAGTATGTGCCATTCTGCCAGATAGGCACAGCGCAACCTTCCGGCGACACGAAAGAAAACGAATAAAGGCCTCAGTAACGAAAAAAAATTGCGAAGGAAGGTAGGAATATTCTAGAATTTTTATTTTTAAAATTTCGATCAAAGAGTGAATATTTCTCAGAAATACAAAAAGACGGCCATTTTGACTGAAAAGGACGAAAAAACAGAACAACGACAAAAATTGTGGAAAACGGTCGCACAAGAGACGAAAAACACGAAGCCTCTTATCGTGGCAACAACACACGATAAGACTATTAGCAGTGGATATTAGTGGAGAAGGAAGCTTCAGTAGGGGAAGGAATATTCCACGGAACCCTCCCGCGCCACAAATTGGGAGAGATAACAGCGTTATCTCAGGAAGATTACGGGAGCGGAGGCTTGGTCCCCCAGAGACTGTTTTATGTGAAGGGACTATGTAAAACTGACTTTGTAGCTACTTGGATGTCGTAGAAGTCTGAATTAACACCGGTATAATTTGATATTTTAGAATATGAGTAGCTAGAAAGAGGAAAGGGTCAATCCATCTCTAATGGATTTAATATAGAACTGTCACACAAAAACATATAAAAATAGGTTGCTCGAGCCGTGTTTTTAATGGCAATCACGTAGTCTGAGGATCCGAGACTCAGCTATGTGGTTGTGTTCGCATGTAAACGAAAGCTGATCAAAAGTCGTTTGACTGATGGCCTAAAAATAGTAACTTTTTACTTAGCCCTAAACAGACCAGAAAATCAACTGGCAAGGTCGAGACGGTAAAAAACGAGTAGGATTAAGGTAACTGACGCCTGCCAGTCGTTAATAGGTACTTTTTCTACGCTCCGTCGCTGTGTAGTATTTGAGCGAATGTTACAATGTTTAACGATTTGCTAAAGAGATGGCTAATTTTTTCTTTTTACTTATACTTTCATGAACAATTTCCAAAATTTTGACCAATTTTTTTTAGATTTGACGAAATTGTCTACATGCTGCTTGGGTCATTTTTTGGGCCTTTTTGGTTGTTTTTTGATACAGACTCTTTAAAATTTATTTTCACATTTTCTCGCTTATCAAAAAATAATTAAAAATGGAATTGAAACTTTATGGTATGCTTTTCATTTTACTTTCATGTTGAATCTGTCTTTTTGAAGCAACAAATCTGTACTTTGTTTCGAAGCAAAAAAATGCATTACAATCAATTAGATTATAAATGAATTATAAATCATTGTAAACCGGCTATCATCCATTAATAACCAACAAACATCATTGTTTCATCTTCACATTTTCTCGCTTATCAAAAAATAATTAAAATTGGATTTGAAACTTTATGGTATGCTTTTCATTTTACTTTCATGTTGAATCTGTCTTTTTGAAGCAATAAATCCGTACTTTGTTTCGAAGCAAAAAAAGCCTTACAATCAATTAGATTATAAATTAATTATAAATCATTATCACAATCATGGTACCAAAAGTAAACTTAAAGTCAATTTCAACCAACTGTTAATCTAATTAAATACAATATATGATTTTTATGGTATCATTTGGGCCAATTTTGAGTAACAATAAAATCAGTTAAAATGGATTTTTTATTTTTGTTCACTTTTTTGATGGCTTTTTGATACAGATTCTATAAAAACTGTTTTCAGATTTGTTCATTCATCAAGGAATAGGAAGAATTTGAATTGAACTTATATAGTATGCTATACATTTTTTTTTGTGTTGATGTTTTGCTGAAAAAAAATTCTGAGAATAACTAATCTGTATAATTTATGCAAAAAAAAATGAAAAAAATGAGTTGTTCTAAGTTGAGTTCATTAAAATGGCAATTACTTAACATAATTGCGCCTAGAACGTTGAAAAGAACGTTGCGCCTAGAGATTTTTTGCGAAATTTTGCGTTCATTTTTTCGATTAGTTTTTTTGATACAGAATCTATAAAGACTATTTTCAGATTTTTTTCGTTCTTCAAAGAATAGGAAAATATTGAAATGAACTTATATGGTATGCGTTACATTTCGTTTTCGTGTTAATGTTTCACCTGAAGTAAAACTCTGAATATAGCCATCCTGTATATTTTCTGCACAAAAAATGAGTTGTTCTAATTTGAGTTCATTAATATGGCAATTGGTTAATTTAATTGCGCCTAGAACGTTGAAAAAGATTTTTGGAGAAACTTTGCACTTCTGTTAAAATTTTGTTTTTAGTGCTGAGGGAGCCCTTAGATTTGCATACCTCAAAAAAGATTCACATTTTTTTCAGGAAAAACAACCACGAGTGATTATTGCTCTCTGAAACTCCGATGGATAAACTTTTTTACTACAAAATTTTGCTCAGGTTTTGAAACAAAAAGAATAGAAATATCAAGTCAAGTTTTGATAAAAATTATTGGCTTAAAAAGATCCATGTAAACTGATTTACATTGATTTTTTTAGGTACGAATTTATTTATTTTTTCAATAAAAAATTCAAACATTCCCTTTTAAACCATTTTGCATACCTAAATGGGCTACTGTTAAACTATTTTGATACAGTATACAATCAGTTGGATAATAAATGATTTATAAATCAAATTAAAAAGGCTATCATCCATTATTCATCAGCAAACTTCATCGTTTATTTTCTTTAGTTTTCTTTGTTTTCAATTTTTTTTGTTTCCGATTGATAATTTTTTTTTTCATTTTTTAGCTTTTTTTCTTATTCGACTTTTTGAAAAAAAAACCATGAAAAATGTTTCAAGCAATGCAAACTCAAAAATCGTCCAAAAACGCCTAAACATGAATTTATACGTATTTCTTAAAAATAACCGTACTGACCAAGTGGATTGCAATCACTTTCATGCAGATAATGTAGCAAGGACCTAGAAAAATTGATATGCATCGATTTGAAATCGACTCTGTTTGGTACCAAAAGTAAACTTAAAGTCAATTTCAACCAACTGTTAATCTAATTAAATACAATATATGATTTTTATGGTATCATTTGGGCCAATTTTGAGTAACAATAAAATCAGTTAAAATGGATTTTTTATTTTTGTTCACTTTTTTGATGGCTTTTTGATACAGATTCTATAAAAACTGTTTTCAGATTTGTTCATTCATCAAGAATAGGAAGAATTTGAATTGAACTTATATAGTATGCTATACATTTTTTTTTGTGTTGATGTTTTGCTGAAAAAAAATTCTGAGAATAACTAATCTGTATAATTTATGCAAAAAAAAAATGAAAAAAATGAGTTGTTCTAAGTTGAGTTCATTAAAATGGCAATTACTTAACATAATTGCGCCTAGAACGTTGAAAAGAACGTTGCGCCTAGAGATTTTTTGCGAAATTTTGCGTTCATTTTTTCGATTAGTTTTTTTGATACAGAATCTATAAAGACTATTTTCAGATTTTTTTCGTTCTTCAAAGAATAGGAAAAATTTGAAATGAACTTATATGGTATGCGTTACATTTCGTTTTCGTGTTAATGTTTCACCTGAAGTAAAACTCTTAATATAGCTAACCTGTATATTTTCTGCACAAAAAATGAGTTGTTCTAATTTGAGTTCATTAATATGGCAATTGGTTAATTTAATTGCGCCTAGAACGTTGAAAAAGATTTTTGGAGAAACTTTGCACTTCTGTTAAAATTTTGTTTTTAGTGCTGAGGGAGCCCTTAGATTTGCATACCTCAAAAAAGATTCACATTTTTTTCAGGAAAAACAACCACGAGTGATTATTGCTCTCTGAAACTCCGATGGATAAACTTTTTTACTACAAAATTTTGCTCAGGTTTTGAAACAAAAAGAATAGAAATATCAAGTCAAGTTTTGATAAAAATTATTGGCTTAAAAAGATCCATGTAAACTGATTTACATTGATTTTTTTAGGTACGAATTTATTTATTTTTTCAATAAAAAATTCAAACATTCCCTTTTAAACCATTTTGCATACCTAAATGGGCTACTGTTAAACTATTTTGATACAGTATACAATCAGTTGGATAATAAATGATTTATAAATCAATTTAAAAGGGCTATCATCCATTATTCATCAGCAAACTTCATCGTTTATTTTCTTTAGTTTTCTTTGTTTTCAATTTTTTTTGTTTCCGATTGATAAGTTTTTTTTCCATTTTTTAGCTTTTTTTCTTATTCGACTTTTTGAAAAAAAAACCATGAAAAATGTTTCAAGCAATGCAAACTCAAAAATCGTCCAAAAACGCCTAAACATGAATTTATACGTATTTCTTAAAAGTAACCGTACTGACCAAGTGGATTGCAATCACTTTCATGCAGATAATGTAGCAAGGACCTAGAAAAATTGATATGCATCGATTTGAAATCGACTCTGTTTGGTACCAAAAGTAAACTTAAAGTCAATTTCAACCAACTGTTAATCTAATTAAATACAATATATGATTTTTATGGTATCATTTGGGCCAATTTTGAGTAACAATAAAATCAGTTAAAATGGATTTTTTATTTTTGTTCACTTTTTTGATGGCTTTTTGATACAGATTCTATAAAAACTGTTTTCAGATTTGTTCATTCATCAAGGAATAGGAAGAATTTGAATTGAACTTATATAGTATGCTATACATTTTTTTTTGTGTTGATGTTTTGCTGAAAAAAAATTCTGAGAATAACTAATCTGTATAATTTATGCAAAAAAAAATGAAAAAAATGAATTGTTCTAAGTTGAGTTCATTAAAATGGCAATTACTTAACATAATTGCGCCTAGAACGTTGAAAAGAACGTTGCGCCTAGAGATTTTTTGCGAAATTTTGCACTTCTGATAAAATTTTATTTTTAATACCTCGGGAGCCGTTATTTTTGCAAACGTGAAAAAAAGAATCCCTTCATCACAATTTTTTTTTCAAAAAAAAGCTCCTCGAGTGATTATTATTCTCTGTAATTCCGATGGAAATAATTTTTGCAAAAGTTTGCTGACGTTTTGAAACGAAAAGAATAGGAAAATAATAAGTCAAACTTTGATAGAATTCAGGGCTGTGAACAAACCCGTGTAAACTGATTTAAATCAATTTTTTAGGTAATGAATTTAATTGTTTTTCAGTCAAAAAATCCAATCAGTCTCTTTTTAATTGATTTGCGTATCTAAATGGGCTACGATTAATATATTTTGATATTGTATAATATCTCTAAAACATGGTTTAAATCGATTCCAATCTCATGTTTGTCAGTGCGGGTTACTAGGTTGAGCCAACGTCTCTCCAGGGTACTGGCTGTCTAGCCGATAGAACATAGGCCGAAAAAGTATCTTAATGGGTTAACGCCGAAATTATGTAGATGGTATAATAAAACGTCTTTGGTTTTCGGTCTATATTTGGAGCGTTTTGATTTTGGGGGCAACACTTACTGGAACCTCATTTTCCCAGTAAATACACCTCTACTGGGACTTAGTCACATTAACCTTCACTGAGACTGACCTTTACTGGGATCGATCCAACCAGCTTCTCGGAAAGTTTACTCTCAATTTTTATGGATTGATTGTAAGGGATCTTTGTTTTTTAAATTAAAACAAGACTACTCGTATCAGGGCGAAGCCCTGAATGTTCCGACTGCCTTTTAAGGTTTATGGAGCAGTAATAACATTAAAAAAATCAATGAAATAAAACAAAATAAAAAATTTTTTTTTCTAAAATTTGACATTTTCAACGAAAATCATCCCCCGACACGCCATACAAAGTACAAAAGGATAAATTTCGCTCCTTGTAACAAACCAACTATGGCAAATAAGCTTCTTTTAACCAATTTGGAACGATTTCTAAGACGGATTAACTCTCCGCTTACGCGTTAATAGCGCGAAATATATCGCGCGTTAATTGTCCCAAATTGGCCAAAATGGCAATCTTTAAACCCCCGTAACTTTACCAAAAATGATCACAGGTAAAATATCTTTTCAAATTTGAGCTCAGGACAACAATACTTTTCGAATGATGTAAAAAAATTCCGTCAAAAATGGTTAGTTAAAAAGTCGAAATTTGTCTGAAGAAAAAAAAACCGAGCACAAATATTCCGTTACTTTCGTATCGAAAGTCGGAACAATAATTATAATCTTCTATCAAAACTCATCGTATATCGGTGTGAATGTTCAGTCTGCGTTTTTAGGGCAATTCAACAGTTTTTTTGCTAGAAAATGACGAAAGAAATTAAAAACAAACTTAAAAATTTTGTTGGGATGTAATTAGCGCCCAATATTTTAACAACAAGACCAAATAACTTGCCTAAATTCAACTTGGAACTCATTAATCTGCCGCTCACATGTGTTAGAAGAACAAAATGTATATCGCGTGTTATTTATTCAAACCCCCATAACTTAACAAAAAATGGTCACAAGTGAAATATCTTTTGTATTTGAGCTCGGGACAGCAATCTTCGGATGGTTTAAATAAAATTCTGTCTTAAATACTTTGTTAAACATTCAAAAATTGACTGAATATAAAAGTCGGAACAAAACAACCACCTCAAGCATAATTGTTCCGCACTTTTTTTTCAAAAAGTCTGAAAAAAGTCCGTTTTTATGTTTTCATGGGTCTTGATAATCGATTACATGAGCTAAATTGTTTATCGTTTTAATTGTTCCGACTTTCGAAGAAAATGGAATATTTATGCTCGGTGTGGTTGTTTTAGTCAGTTAATTTTCGCCGATCGAAATAAAAATTTTCAACAAATTTTTTATACCCCATTGAAGATATCGACTTTCTGAATTCAAATGTAAAAAAAAAACATTTTACCTCCAATTATTTATGCAAAACTCTGGGGGTTTGAAAATTGCCAAATTGGCCATGTTCTGAACTAAGTTAAGCGCAATTTAAAGAATTTATTCATTTTGCTGAGAGCGTAACGCGAATTATTTATGCGTAGCGAATTATGCGTAGCGAATCGTTCCAAATCGAATTGAAGCTAGCTAATCTGATCGGTCGTATTAAATTCATACGCCTCAACATTCATACTTTGATATCGTCCAGAACTTCGTCCAGATATTTACAGGTTTTCAATATTTTCTATTCCCAAAAACTATTCGATATGGATTAAAGGACAGTCGGAAAATTCAGGGCTTTGCTCTGATATACGAGCAGTCTTGTTCATTATAATCGATAAATTTCCATGAAACTCCAGTGCTGAGCACAATTTGGTGTGTGCGTCTCTGAAATCCAGAGACAAGTCTTTGAACATAGTTAAATTTTTGTCGGAACGATCAAAGAAATAAACGAAAGAACAAAGGAAGATCAAAAAGGCGTCTTTGTTAAAGAATCCGCTTATAATTCACAAAATACACAGTTTGGTCTGTTCCTGTCGTTGGTTTTAATTTACAACGGAAATCGTAACATTGGAATACGGAACTCTGATGACCTGATTGAGCCTGTAAATTATTCAATGAACCGAATTAAATTGAAATTTTGCGGAAGAGAATACATCTGGTATCCATAGTTGTTTGTTGTTTGTTTATACCAAAGTTGGACGTAATGGCAACAAAAAAAAGGTTTCCAAAAAGAAATATTGAAATAGAAAATTGAGGGAGAACTTAAAATGGGCCAAAATATTTTTCATTTATGGGCCGTAATTCACATGACATTTGTACTCTTGGTAAAAGGTCAAATTAACTCAGACCGCCTGGTTTATATCGAGGGTTTGCCCGTCGACCACAGAGATGGTCTGACAGTGTCTAACAAATTCATGTATCCCGACGAATGCAATCAATACTGTGTAAACACTGATGGTTGTGAATCATTCAGCTGGAACTCGCAAAACAGCGAATGTCGTTATTACTCTTGGCCTCTGGACCCAGAAAATTTTTCGAAGGTGCCTCGAACATACTGGTATGTGAAAAACTTCAGAGAAATTCGATATATTTTTGGAGCTGATTCAATTAAGATGAACATAGTTAATAACTATTTGGAGCAGGAGCCACGAAGTTTAGAAACGACTAGCGGAACTACAAGTCTGACTTCAAGCTACACGACAAGTCTCACGACTCAAGGAATCACGTCGCAAACGACAACAAGCGCGACAACAAGCGCGACTACAAGCGCGACTACAAGTTCCACAAGCAGTCCGACAACTAGTTCAACTACAAGTTCCACAAGCAGTCCGACAACTAGTTCAACTACAAGTTCGACAAGCAGTCCGACAACTAGTTCAACTACAAGTTCGACAAGCAGTCCGACAACTAGTTCAACTACAAGTTCGACAAGCAGTCCGACAACTAGTTCAACTACAAGTTCGACAAGCAGTCCGACAACAAGCTCTATTACAAGTTCGACAAGCAGTCCGACAACAAGCTCAACTACAAGTTCGACAAGCAGTCCGACAACTAGTTCAACTACAAGTTCGACAAGCAGTCCGACAACAAGCTCAACTACAAGTTCGACAAGCAGTCCGACAACAAGCTCAACTACAAGTTCGACAAGCAGTCCGACAAATAGTTCAACTACAAGTTCGACAAGCAGCTCGACAACTAGTTCAACTACAAGTTCGACAAGCAGTCCGACAACTAGTTCAACTACAAGTTCGACAAGCAGTCCGACAACAAGCTCAACTACAAGTTCGACAAGCAGTCCGACAACAAGCTCAACTACAAGTTCGACAAGCAGTCCGACAACAAGCTCAACTACAAGTTCGACAAGCAGTCCGACAATAAGCTCAACTACAAGTTCGACAAGCAGTCCGACAACAAGCTCAACTACAAGTTCGACGGATCCCGTTGCTTGCCAGCGTGGAAACTCTTGCAATGCCCCAGGCCGCGGTAATGGTTAGGTCTTGCTCAAGTGTGGCAAGCCGACAACAAGCTCAACTACAAGTTCGACAAGCAGTCCGAAAGCTGAATTTCGAAAACTTCATTTTGATTTTCCGATCGGTCCTGATGCAATACAATAACTCTATTTTCCAAATTCTTCCGCACCGCCCCCGTCAAATCTCTTTTGATCAATTCTCGTTTTGTCTTATTTCCATCTCACGCGCACACGCAAAAATGTTTTTCTTAATAGTTTGAATCTATTAGATCATATCAAGAATTACATGGGACATTACATATTATTTGTTAATATCTATTTTTGCAGTTTGTTTGTGTTTCATTAGTTTCCCGGGTCGAGATCCCGCTCAAAAACCGCTCAAGATTTGAGCGGTTTGAGCGGTTTTCCAGCAAGATTTGAGCGGTTTGAGCGGTTTGGGCGGTGTGGGCGGTTTTTTTTGGAAAAACCGCTCAAACCGCTCAAATCTTGCTTAAAAAACCGCTCAAAAACCGCTCATTTCTTGCGGTGATTTTTGAACGGTTTTTCAAGCAAGATTTGAGCGGTTTTTGAGCGGTTTTTGAGCGGTTTTTGAGCGGTCTTCCCGGGTCGAGGTCCCAGACTCAACATTTCTCTTCTCTGCAAAACTCGAACGAACACGTTCATCCAGGGGCGACCAATATGTAGTAATTTTCCAAAAAGTGCCCAAAAACAGCAATAAAAATCCTGACAGTACATTTGTTGTGCATGTCTAAAACATTGAACATACTCAGTAGAACAAATACAGCGAATATTAAGCTTCCAGCAAGTCCGCATAGACTAACGGATAAGGCGTCTGACTTCGAATCAGAAGATTGCGGGTTCGAATCCCTCTGTGGTCGACTTTTTATTAGATAAACCGCTCAAAACCGTTCAAATCTTGCGCGGTTTTTGAGCGGTTTTTTTAGACAAACCGTTCAAAAACCGCTCAAACCGCTCATTTTGAAGCAAGATTTTGAGCGTAATTGTCTAAAAAAACCGCTCAAACCGCTCAAATCGTGCTTCAAATTAGGTGAAAAATCTCGACTCGGGTTATGTTAATACACGGGCAATATAAGGTTTATCACTCTCTCCGACTTTTTTCATCCTCATAATTTCATAGCTAGTTCTCATCGGTGATCAAGTTAATATCCTCTCCCCTTAATAGACCAAGTTAAGATCCTCCACCCCAGCGCTTAAATTAAATTAAATTTGCTAAGCGCTGCATGTAAAATGCTCGATTCTGATTGGCTGAAAATTCCCAAGTTAGAACCAAGTTAACATCCTCCCCCCTAAACGTGTTTAGGGGGGAGGATGTTAACTTGGCCGCTCCTCGGTACCAAAATGATAAATCAAACCCATTTGTACGAAAATAAAAAATCGATCGAGTTAGTACCAAAAATATTCAATTATCCAAAGACTACTAAACCGACTATTTTAAGCTCTTGGCTTAAGGTCGCCGGTGGGTACGCTACGCGCGCGTCGCCGCCTTGCGGCGATAACGGGCTCTAACTTTCGTAAAGAGTCCTACCCTCTGTTGGCAAGCTCGCAATACGTTGGCGCGACTGCGGCTGTCATTATTCTGCTGCTTAGTTTTCTTCTACTTGAACAGTACAAAATTATTGTAGTATTTCGTTGGCTCACAATTCGACCAATCAGAAATCGAGTTGAATAACTTTGGTACAAATGGGACCGATTTTTCGTTTTGGTACAAATGAACGTTGGTACAAATGGGACTTCACCGTGCTCCTCTCCATTCGTCATAATATTTATTTTTTGATGACAAGGCAAAACTTCATTCTTCGGCAACAAATGGATCAAGGCGCCGTGTCGAAAATTCAGACGGAGAAAATTTCACCATCGAAAACGATAAAAATGACACTGTTCATGATTCTCTCCCTCTTAATTTACACTGTACGATATTTAGATTGAATTGACTATTTTTAGTGATTATTCGTCAAGGTAGCTACGATACACACTTTAGCGGGTTTAGGAGGGGTCTGAGGGGTGGTGGGTTTCCTCCTCTGGGAGGTCCTCTGTAGGAATTTGACCCCCCGACTACCAAAAGGGTTCCCCTTTAGGTACTTTTTACGCTTACGAATAGCAATCGTTATCAAATCGGAATACAGAATTTTTTTTGGTTTAACTTGTTTAACAAAATCACTTGCATCACTAGACTTCTTTCACGTGCACCATTCACGTGCTATCATGCTCAAATTCTTCAAAATTTAAAGTGAACTATCGGTCCACCGCTACTACCGACAGAATTTTTAAGAATTTGTATCAGTACTCTGATATTGATAATTGGCTTCTCAAGCAAACCCAGGCAGGTCTACTTTTTAAGTCGAAATATTCCGTTTTAAGAAAGTTTTTGGCCTATCTTTTGTCTGATTATGTTTTAACGGCTTAGTTGCCGCATGACTGATTTTTCTTGTTTTACAAAATAGTTAAGTCTTATGATAGCTTGGCTGAACTCCAACTCAAATTATCCTAAATTTTCAGGCATGCAAAGATCTATTGTTCGAATCTGGCCCGAACCTATTTCTTATAAAAAAGGAAATTTTCCGTTGCAAAAATTATCGACATGCGTGTCTGCTAGTGTTTGGTCGGTTAGTTTTTTCATATATTTTTGCTGGTTTTTAAATAATTTTTGTTGTTATAGTTGAAAGAGTTATGTTTTGTGACTGTAATTTGAAAGCTTGTTAACTTTGCAACCTACCTTTTTTGCTTTTTTGGCCTGAAAACTTTGTTTGCTTCAATTGTTTCGACTTATGATTCATCAAGTAGGTGACCTAATAGCGAAAGTTTGAAAAATTAAATTTTTCATGCTTTGTGTTTTCGGAGGCAGAGGAGCGTAAAAGTTTAGATTTTGAGAACCTACAAAAGTTTTTCAATTGAAAACAATTAAGCTCATGAAAGGTCTAATCAAC
The DNA here is from genome assembly GCF_963678635.1 of Symsagittifera roscoffensis. Taxonomy (NCBI): domain Eukaryota; kingdom Metazoa; phylum Xenacoelomorpha; order Acoela; family Convolutidae; genus Symsagittifera; species Symsagittifera roscoffensis. Next base: position 56,748,788 of record NC_087065.1, read on the forward strand.
TTTTGTCGACTCAGTTGCCGCTCAATTTTTGTATCTAAATACCTTTTAAACACCAGTTATTGTGTTTGTAGACGTGTTTTTGTCTATTTGAACATCATTTGAGTCAAATTTCTGAAGTTTTTGTAGCTGTGGTTTTCTCCAAATTTCGGTCTTTTTTTCGACAAAAAGGCTTTTGTTTCATTTTTCCTCTGCTAGCTTGCATTGCTATGTCTGTGTAGTATCGCAAGTGGTGCGAAGCTCCTCTTCACCTGTGTGTTAATGAACTCCATTTTTGGCCGGCTGGCCCCATAGTTTTTCTATAGGCGCTGTCGCAAACCAACAATTAATTAGGTTTCCTGGGTTGACTTCAATGTAATAACAATTCTCTACTATAAAATGCCTCACAAATTTCAAAAGTGATCAAAAATTTGCTTATTACTTTTTTTTTAAAAACTGTGCTCGAAAAACTTTAGAAAATAACGTGCAATGAAAACTGTTATATTTTGTCTATAACAATTTGCAGTTTTCAACATTCACAAAAAATTTTAGGTGGTACACAGGGGCGGATCTAGGGATCTAGGATTTTCTCGATGGGGGGCGGATTTTCAAAAATTTTCAAAAATTTTATCTCGACCTTATTTTTTTTTAGCTCAGCCGAATTGATTTTCCGAGCCTTCCCAAAGCACTAAAAAGGCGCTGTTTTGGTAAAATTTTCTGCGCCGCAGGCAAAAGTTTGAAAAACAGGCCAAAAAAGGCTTTTTAGGCAGTTTTTAGAAAATTTTGACCAAAAAAGTTTAAGTTTCGTTTTTTTGGCGCGCGCTTTCCCCTTAAAGTAATTATATATTGGCGCCGAGGGCGCCTTTAGAAAATTTTTAGGGTCCGTCACCAAATATGGATATTTCAAAATAGTACAAAGGGGGGACCCTTTGGGTCGGCAGGGGGTCGAATCCCCGAGGAGGCGGCGTCCGCCCCCTGCCCCCCCTAAACCCGTCCCTGGGGGTACACCAGCAGATTTAGGGTGGGGGGGGGGGGGTGACCGGACGCCTTTTTCTCAAGGATTCGACCCCCTGCCGACCCAAAGGACCCCCTCTTTGTACTATTTTGAGATGTCCCTTTTTGGCTGACGGACCCTAAAGTTTTTTCTGAAGGCGCTTTTGGCGCTAATATATGAAAGTTTTTTCTGAAGGCGCTTTTGGCGCTAATATATGTTAGTTTTGTAGTTTTGAAGGGGCGGGGGATCGTGCCTAAAAAACGCAATTTTTTAATCAAATTTTTGCAAAAAAAATACCAAAAATGCCTTTTTTGGCCTGTTTTTTCAAAAATTTGGTCAAAATGGGGTCTCAGAAAAAGGAAAGTCTGAAAAATCCGCCCCCCCCCCCCCACTTGAGAAAATCCTAGATCCGACTCTGGTTTGGTATCTTGCATTAAGCGGAAACCTGAGTTTTTGTTTCTGGTCGGAACCAGACACTTCGTCTACTGTACTATCTTGAATATTTTATGACTCGTGAAAAGTACTGCAGTACTCATCAGCGCCAATTGTAAGAAATTAAGTAGGAAGTTAAGTCAGCGCCAATTGTAGGAAGTTAAGCGAAAAACTTAAAATTTATTTCTGGTCGGTGCCAGACACTTCGTCTATTCAACCATCCTGAATATTTTCTGACTGGTGAAAATACTGCAGTACTCTTCAGCGCCAATTGCAGGAAGCTAAATGATGATATATATTTCTGATTCACAGCTAGTTTTTTAATCATGAGATATAGTCCCATATCTTTGAGAACAGACGCACATAGTGAATAAAGTTAAAAGAAGGAACTCAAAAAGTCTGCGATTTTTAGTTTATGGAAAACTGCTAGTCGCATAATTTCATGCAAGGAAAAATACTTACAAATTTGTACATATATGGAATGTCAAGGAAATGGAATGAGAATTGTATGACTAACAGGTGGCGTGGTTTTTTTTAAAAAAATTGAACAAACTAGATCATTGGGTCCGTCGAACGTGGATCTACTGTTACGATTTTCGAAGAGAGCAGCGGAAAATTATTTTGCGAACCCATGATTTGCTGAGAATATGCCTAATTGATGGGTTAACACAAAAACGGAAGTGTTGAAATACCGTTTCCTTATACCAGAAAAAAACGGTGTTGAAAAATTGCGAGCCAGGCTTGCCTTACTTCTTTTTAATTATGCTCGAAAGATAAGAAATTTTAATTTTTAATCACAATTTTGAAGCAAAACAAACTTTTTAACATATAAACATTTTAAACATTTTTCATTGGAAGTATTTGATCATCTCACGGCTTTTTCCCATATTTTCACCGTGTTCAAGGTGTTCAACTAAATATTCCAACAAAGTTTAGTACACTTGATTTTTGAAGTTTGATGATAGAATTTTGTTATGGCATTTTGCTTATGGTATTTTATTTTAAAAAAAAACAGGAGAAGAGCCATCATGACATGTCAATCAAAACATTGAAGTTTTGATAATGGAATTTTATTATGGCGTTTTGTTTATGGTATTTTATTTAAAATAAAGCTGGAAAAGAGCCATCATGACTTGTCAATCAAAACATTGAACTTTTGATGATGGAATTTTACTATGGAGTTTTGTTTATGGTATTTTGTTTTAAAAAAACAGGAAAAGAGCCATCATGACATGTCAATCAAAAGCTATCTGAATTAATCAGATTTATTGGTTTCTGGTTAGTAATTTCGTTAGGTTTACTAGATCGGTTAATAATTTTTCAAAGAATAGAGCAACGACATGCGCAGCAGTTACTCATTTTCGGACAGTGTACTGATTTTTCCAACCCGTAGACCCATGCTTTACACGCTTTCGCGTTGTACTTCAAGTCCACCTCTGTAACAGGAATGGCCACTAATAAAGCCTTCTGCTTCAGAATCCTCGATCTGTAACCCGAATGTCTGGCGTATCGATCGTTCAGAAGTTTTATGATCTTCTGATTGGCCACATCGGACTGATTGGGTATGGGGGCAGGGGTAATGCGGGGCCCTTTCTCTTCTTTATACACCGGGGTCCCATTTGCACGTCGCACTTTTTTGTCTTTCACTTTTACCGGGTTCCCATAAAAGTAGATGTCGTTTTCTTCCCTGAACTCCGCAGCAACCATGTATATGGTTCTAATGAACAAACATTTGATCATTAAGAGTTTGTATGATTCAAAATTACGCAAAATTAGATATTATTCAGTGCATTCGATATTTATCCTTCAAATCAACAATTGTTGTCAACTCGGATTCTAGAGTCTTTTTTTTCCAGACAAACAACTAGTTCAACGAATGCTCCACTTGTATGGATGATAACTTTTATGGTTTATTCACACTGTTTAGAAAACAGGTTTTTTTCGCCCAAAATATACACTTTTCAGATTTATTCAATTCTTCTCAAGTGTTTGTTTTCAGTTTTATCCGGCGATTTTCATGTCTAGCAATATTGAGTTTGAATAGCAGCTTGAATGCGTTTCTGAGAAAATCTTTCATGTTTTCCACCTTCCTGGTTTTGGGTTCAAATTTTGATGGGGTAGTCGTTACCTGACTTTTTGTTCCGACTTTCGCAACGAAAGTAACGGAATATTTGCGCTCTGAGTGGATTTTTTTCGTCAGACAATATTTGATTATTTAACTAGCTATTTTTGACAGAATTTTTTATATCATTCAAAAGGTATTGTTGAAAAAATTTGAAAAGATATTTCACCTGTGATTTTTTTTCGTAACGTTATGGTGGTTTAAAGATTGCCATTTTGGCCAATTTGAGGCAATTCACGCGCAATATATTTCGCGCTATTAACGCGTAAACGGAGATTTAATCAGTCTAGAAATCGTACCAAATTGGTTGAAAGAAGCTTAATTGCCATAAACCATAATTGATTTATTACTAGGAGCGAAACTTATCATTTTGTAATTATATGGCGTGTGGGGGGGGGGTGTGATTTTTACATAACATCTCTTTTTTTTTTTAATTTTCACATTTTATTTTTATTACATTTGATTTTTTCATGCTATTACTTTTTCAAAGACCTTAGAATGCAGTCGGAAAATTCAAGACATTGCCCTGATACGCGCAGTCTTGTATATTTTTAGATTTTAGACTGTTTCCTTTTTAGTCCAGATTAAGACACGAAGATAATTTCAAGATTTTAGCATGTACTTGATCACAAGGTGAAAAGTAAATGTTTCGTTTTGCCCCAAGATATTTTTGATCTTTTTATCCCAAGATCACAAGGTGAAAAAGAAATGTTTCCAAAACCTGTCGATTTGCAAAAAACTAGAAATTGTTTTCTGTTTTGTTACTCATTCTCGAAAAATTTCAACCTTGCCTGTTGTGCTCAGCAGTCAGTTTGAAATCCACTGATGATGTTGCTGCTGCTTTCAAAGTTGATCAAGAGATCTAAGTTTGTTGTCTCTCCAAAAATTGTCTAAAAAGTCTACAAACTTGACCAAAAACGCAAAACTGATGAAATTGGTGAAAATGAACCAACAATGAGTCCAGTTGCTGCGATTAGCACGGAATGTTCCAACCAAATCTCAAAAATCTCCAAAAATGTTTTTTTTTTGCTAGAGTAGTTTTTTTTGTGCGTAGTAATTTAGTGAATCAGGCATAAATGGCAACATTTGTGTTCTAAAAATGACAAACAAAAAATGAAAATAAAATTGAATATTTTCTATTTGTTTGCACAATAGTTTTCCAACTTTTCAAAAACCATTTTTTTTGCTAAGGAAGAACTAAATCAATATCCTAAAACAAATTGTCTTTTTTAAAATCATTTTTTTTCGAACCGGGTTTTCTAGCACTGGGACAACTTTTTGAAAACTTTCTTCTGCTGTTCGAATACGGACTCAAAAAAAAATTAATAACTTTCAATCGACCCATTCCCTTCCGATGATTATTTGTGGCACCTAATTTTGCGTGGATAACAAATGAAGAAACAAAAAAATGCTCCTCAAGAATTGTCTTTAACATGAGAAAACACCATTTGAATTCTCTCCTAATTTACAGCACCAAATGATTCCTTTTCAAAATTGTTTATTCCCGTCGTTAATATTGATCTTTAAAAGTGTTTATACATGATAAAGTTGCCAACCAGTTCATGTTTAATTTTAAAAGGAATGCCAAATACTGCATTAAAGATAGCAAATTCAACAATCATAATAAAATTGGTGAAAGGTTTGTCGAAATAACATCCCCTATTGAGTTGGTATAGATTTTTGGAACGCTTCAACCAACTATACCTTCCATTTGAAGAAAGCGGCGAAAAGTCAAAAGATTTTCTTGCTTAAAATTATATTAATGTAGGCTATTACAATTTCCCGGATCGCAAAAACTGTATGTATCAAAAGTGCCAACCTTGATTTTGAAGGAAAGTGCCAAATAGCTATCAAAACACTTGATGACCAGCAAACCAGAGTTTTTTGACAAAACAAATTTTATTGGCGAATTACAAAGAGCCAAAAGGACAAATTCTGGAGTTTCTGAAGTAATTCTGCCTCTTAAATTTTCAAAAACGTTTGAAAATAAAACTGAATTTTTAAAGTTGATTTGGTCAAAAAAAACACTGCCAAAAATTGCGCTTTTTATTTTTTTTTTGAAAACTCGAGGCCACTACTACTACTTCCAAATGTTTCTCTCTCAAGAAAGATTTAGCTTCCAAATTTTTAGAACAAAAGTATAGCATTAAATACCAACAAAAGGCAAACATAAAATTCAAGAACACTTTCAGCTAAGTATCAGCTTCATTGCGAGACTTGTTTCTGAAGTTTATCAGAACTATCCAAAATTTTGTCAAAAATTATAGAAAACTTAAGAAAATCGAAATAGAAACTCAATTAAAAAGAGCAACTTATCCAAAATGCATTTCTCAAGATTGCCTGAAAATTCAAAACTGCCCACCATTTTGATTAAAAGTATGGTATATTGCATTTTTATTTGCTTACTCTCTCCCTTTCAATTTTGTGCTTTGACTTTTACGGAAACTGTCGGAATATTTGAGCTCGAGGACGTTTTTCTTCAGACAATTTTCGACTTTTTGACTAGCCATTTTGACTAATATCCACACTTGTGCTCAATTAAAAAAAGTTCTTTGATCTGTGATCATGTTTCGATAAGTAATGAGGTCTGAAGTTGGCAATTTGAGATAATTTTTACGTGCTACAGTGCTGATTTAAATTAACCGGACAAAACGCGTTAAACTTGAAATTTAAAACCCGTTTTTCTCGAATTGGGTTGAGTTTAAGTGAAAACTTATGAAGACAAAACTTGCTTAAATTTTTTAGCAAAATTGATATGGTGTAATTTATTTTGCGAAATTCAGGCCCGAAATTTTACCCCAAAAATGAGTCATTTTGGCTTTTTTTAGTTAATAAAAAATTACGCCAAAAATACCCAGCTGATCACAGATATAAATATATCAAAGTGAGTCTCTTATGTAGCCCAACAAACTTTAAGCCTCTTACGTAGCCCAACAAACTTTTTAAAAAAGTTTGCAAACCGTTTAAAAGTTGTTTTTAAATAAAAATTTGGTATTTTATATAGTAAAAACGTCCTTTTTTGTCTATCAAACAAAACTTAATTAACTTATACAATGTTTTGGAGATTATACCTTTCTTAAAGTTTGTTGAGCTACGTAAGAGGCTCACTTTAATATAATCATGTTCGTGATCGACTGGGTTATTTCAGCGTAATTTTTGATAAAATAAGAAAAGCCAAAATGACCCATTTTTGGGGTAAAATTGCGGGTCCGAATTTCGCAAAACAAATTACAACATATTATTTCTGCTAAAAGTTTAAGCAAGTTTTGTCTTCATAAGTTTTCACCTAAACTCAACCCATTTTGAGAAAAACGGGTTTTAAATTTCAAGTTTAACGCGCTTTGTCCGGTTAATTTAAATCAGCACTGTATTTACAAGTTGCTGTTAGAATATGGCGCAAGCGATAAAACAAAATGCCAATTTTAAAACGTTTTCACGCTCGCATAAAAGTTTTACTCTCTATTTGAATTAATTAATTATTCTAGGAAAAATATTGCACTAGTGTTCCATTCAACTTCCTTTTCAAAAAACTAGTGCAATATTTGAAACACTAATGCAATATTTAAATATTGCACTACTGATTCAAATTTTGCACTAGTTTTTCAAATATCGCACGGAAACACACTGAGCACGTGTTTCATCAAATGAGAAATGTACCACCTCTGTACTTGAAATTGCGTGTCAAGTTTTTGATTTTGGTTCTGACCATTGAAAATGGGTAGGAGCTTTGTGTTCGGATGTGTTTTAGTTTTTTTTCTTTCTGTTTTCCACGCAAAATCAGCTACAACAAATAATCATCGGACTGGATTGAGTGATATATCATATTGAAGCGACGATTTGAAAGACAATAAAAATTAAAAAAAAAAAAAATCACCGGTTTGAGAAAAATCGGTTTGAAATTTTTGATTTTTCATCTAATTTGAGCGTGTGAGCAGGCCTAAACTAGCTTATTTATGCTTCATTTAAGCCTTGAAAACTTAAATTAACTCAAATTTAGCTTTTTAGCTTCATTGTAGCAATCAAGAATTTCAAAAATTTGGAGAAAAAATTTCGAAAAGTTAAAAAAAATTTCCCGTTTTGTCCTCGAAAATTGTTTTCCAAGTTGCATTTTTCTTAATGACTGACGAATATGCTTAAGCTTTATCTTTTTGCTCGGATTCTTTTATCATACCACTCCGAAAAAAATGACATTCATTTGAAAAAAAAAAGAAATTTGTAGTAATTTTTTAAGACTGGTCGGAAGTAACCGGCTATCCTTAACTACTTCTTCGAAACTAAAAACTACTTCGAAATTAATTAAAGTGCAGTTCGAGCATACTAGGTTTCGTCGTAAAAGAAGCGGACTTTTTGCTACTTGTAATAGCTATGCAAAGACTTACGTAGTTAATCCGGTTCCATTGCAAGAAGATGCACAGCGTACAGTTCCCCGGCCACACCCCTTGGGACACTTAACGTCACCATCTTTCTCGTTGTAAACAGTTCCTTTGCCGTTACAGTGTTTGCAATCGTGTCTTCCCTTTCCACCACAAGTACTACAATGCTTCGCTTCCCGATACGCTTCGATTTGTCTCTTACCTTTCCAGAACTCTCGGTCTGGGTGGATATCGTATTTCCAAACACCTTCTCGTCTGAAACACAAACCAACAAAAGCTGTAGAGTTCGTTTTTCTCTATCTAATGGCCATCGATATTCACTCAGTACTTTTCCGAGATGTGAGAAGCCTGCTCATGATTTTTAGAATTAAGCAAAGTCTTTAAATTACGGGTAATGGTTTATCCGAGATTTTTTTTTGTATACAGCAAACCAAATTTTTCGGTCTAAATGCCAAGCTACTGAACAAAAAACCGTGGGAAAATCTTAGACTTTTTCTCTGAAACAATCGGCAATCGATGCAACCAGGGGAAGATCTAGGATTTTCTCGAGGGGGGCGGATTTTCTATAAAAAAAAACTTCAACAATTTTCTCGATTTTTTTTTAGGTCGACCAATTTATTTTTTACGCTCTACCAAATCAATATAAAGAGCCTATTTTGCTCTATTTTAACCAAATTTTCTGCACCGCAGGCAAATTTTTGAAAAAAATACCAAAAAAGACTTTTTCTTCACCGCAGGCAAGTTTTTAGACACTTTTTGGAAATTTTTGACCAAAAATTGTGTTTTTTCGGCGCTGGCTCTCCATCAAAATTAGCGCCTTTAGAAAAATTTTAGGGCCAGTAAGCCAAAAATGGATACCTCAAAATAGTACAAAGGGGGGCACTTTGGGTCGGCAGGGGGTCGAATCTCAAGGAGGGGCGTCGAATCTCGAGCAACAGTTGCTTAAAAATCTGATTGGTGTCGGGGCTTTGAGAAACTGCTCTTATTATAATTCACAAAAAAAAACGGGAGGATACAAGTTGCAAAAACTATCGTGGTGTATCACTCTAACTGTTGGCGACTGCTTTCAAATTTCCGAACGTATTTTCAGAGAAACCATATTGCCATACAAACCGTATTTAATGAAAATTGGGGGCAATCTAGCCTTGGTTTTTCCATTAACGAAGATGAATATATGATGGGCTTGCTTATTACTTTTATAAGAAATACCTGACTTCTTTTTCTTGGTGCTAAAAATACAAATAGAAAAGAAATCTAAGGATAGAAATAGTACAAGTAACATGGAAAAATTAGGCAGACAAAGATGAGATCGTATTCCGCTTAACTTTACAAAGGCATTTGTAGAATTAAGCTTTCTTTATAATCTGACTTCAAAACATCAACAAGATTGCTTCAACATGATTCAAAACATCATTCAAAACACAACAAGAATAATCTGACTGCATTTTAGGTCTTTCATTTTTTGGAGTGGTGTTTGTTTCGCTTGAAATTTACACAAACTGCTTAAAATTTACAAATAGATACTTAGAAAATTTCCGCTCACTCGTTGTAAGAATGAAATATATTGCGCGTTATTGGCCAAATTGGGAGTCTTAAAATCCCCAAATTTTTAGGGAAAAAAAATCGCAGATGAAATATCTTCTCGAAGTTGAGCCCAGAACATTAATATTTTCAGATGATATATGAAAAACTGCAAAAATTGTTTGTTAAAAGTCGCAACTAGTCTGGAGAAAAAAAGTCATCCGTATGCAAATATTTCATCACTTTCTTCTTTTCTTCAAGAAACGTAGCAATTATTCTTTTGATTGACAGCAAGTTTTTCTGAATAGCAATAATTAATTGTCTTTAGACTGTCCTACTGATTTTTCATACGCCTGTTTCCATATATACTACTCTAGGGCCATGATCGTTTTTCAAGTCCTTTTTGTTCCGACTTTCGAAGAAAGAGACCGCTCGGGTTGAGTTCCAATTGAAAATTAACGATGGAAAGTTGAAAAACTCAGCTATGGCAATAGACCGTTAAGCGCTGCACATAGCACCCAAGTAGAAAATTTCAGTGCTGAATCAGCACTGATTCAGAGCTGGAAAATCCGAACTTTTGAACGGTGTATTAGCGGTGAATTAGCGATGATTTGTAAGCGAGGAACTACCGATAAGTAGGCGATGAACTACTGACTTAGAATACTGGAATACTGCAGGTCTTTTTTAACTGTAAGTCCGTAAGTCCTAAGTAAATCCTATAAAAACAGAATAGCAAATTACTGTAGATGATTTTCACTTGGAACTCCAACCTGGGAATATTTTTGTACGGCTTCTTTTTTCGTCAGACAAGTTTCGATTTCCTAGCTAGCAAATTTTGACGGAATTTTTTCACATAATTCAAAGGGTATCGTTATCTTGAGCTCCAATTTTAGAAAAATTTTCACATGTGATTTTTTGTTATATAATTGGACTTAAAAAATTGCCATTTTGCCCAATTGTTTTAATTAACTAGCAGTTTTCAGTGCTATTAATGCGTAAGCGAAGAAATATTCCGTCTTAGAAACTGTTCCATATTGAATTGAAGCATGCTTTTTGGTCTAGTTTTTGCGTTGCGCAAAACTTATCTTTTTGTACATAAATCGTTTTACATAGCGCGTGGGGGATGATTTGAAAAATCAAATAGATATATATATATATTTTTTTTGAAAACTTTATCACTTTTTTTAAGGGAAGACTACTCTTGGACCTTAAAAAGCAGTCGTAACATTCGAAATTTTGTCATGAGAGGAACAGTCTTGTTTATCGGGTTATTAGAATTTACCACTGTTACTATTGGAATTCACAAAGCAGCCCCTAAACCTCTAAATGATTTAAAAATCAATATCTATAAGCGATTTAGATTAAAACCTTTGAAGATTGCAAGTGTTATTGCTTTTCACTGCAACAAAATGAAGCGACATGGCTTTTTCAATTTTTGTTCTAACTAGAGCAATTATATTTTATTGTTCCGACTTTTGATACGAAAGTAACGGAATATTTGTGCTCGGGGTGGAGTTTTTTTTCTTCAGTTTGTCCTGAGCTTAAATTTGAAACAATATTTCACCTGTGATCATTTTTCGTAAAGTTATGAGGGTTTAAAGATTACAATTTTGGCTATATTGGGACAATTAACGCGCGATATATTTCGCGCTATTAATAAGTAAGCGGAGATTTAATCCAAATTGGTTGAAAGAAGCTTATGTGCCATAATTGGTTTGTTACAAGGAGCGAAATCTAATCTTTTGTAGTTTAAATGGCGTGTGGGGGGATGATTTTCATGGAAAAACATTCAAATTTTGGATTTTTTTTTTCATTTTTTTTTACGTTTAATTTGTTAATGATATTTATCTTATTACTGCTCCATAAACCTTAAAAAGCAGTCAGAACATTCAGGGCTTCGCCCTGATACGAGCAGTCTTGAATAATTTAAAACTCACTTTCCAACCCAGTTGCCAGAACCCGTTTGGTTGCCAGCTACTGTCTTCGAAGTCTCTCTCCGCTCCTCAACATAGCTGCAGAGGGTGTACAGATACTTGTAGGAGACAGGATATATTTCTCCCACCTCTATGAGAGACCTAACTTCTTTTGGTTTGCAGCAACATGATTGAGAGATGCGATAGTTCACCAGTAACTCTGCAGCTTCCTCTTTGCGAAGCTGATCTACAACAACAAGAGAAGAAAAATAATGAATTTGATCTAAAAATGAACACTGTTGTTTTCAGGTGCATACTAAATTTTTATTCCGACCTTTGAAAAATGAGAGGCATTTTGTATTGATTCTGTTCATTCAAAATCAGGTACTTCAATTAATTTTCGGAATGGGTCGAATGTTATATCTTACTGAATCTTAATAGTTTCGGATAAAAAAATTTTCTAGAAAACATTTTAGTATCGGGGAAAATTGTTTATGAAAATTTTGTGTTTTTCGTTTTGAGCAAAAAAAGAACAAACAGGTCGATTATAGAACTTTGTTTTTTGTATGTTTGGTCATTTTTTGGAACAAAATGACTAAATTGCAAGTTTTATCAAACATGCCCAAATATCAAGCTTTCGTCTAGATCCTTTTATCACCCTGGCTCGAAAAAACTACCCTTTTTCAAGAAAAAATTTTGTTTTATAGCATATGCTTCGAACATAAGGTGTTCATTCCACAGCCAATGGCTGTATTTGTTTTAGTTTGTTAGTTTTATGTTTTCCAGCGAAATCAAGTGCCACAAATATTTATCGGAAGCAGTTGAATCATAAAAGCTCTTCCAGTCGTGATTCAAATGACATGATAACTTTTCCTTCAAATAATCTCAGTGTCGATAAAAATATTTTAGTTAGCAAAAAACAACAATTTTGGTATCTTCGTTTAGCTTTTCCTAAAAAACTTTCATCAAATCAAAAAATTATTCTAAGAAAATTAGAAAAAAAATTAGAAACTTTTCTCTGAACTTTTTTGATATTTTTTTTGTTTGTTATTCATTATCCGAAGACAATTGTTGTCCATTGTGCCTAATTCACTACCGTTATACGCGTTTGTATAGTTTTCTCAACGCACCATAAAAAAGAAAACGACACTGTTTAGTAAAAAAAATTAATAAGTTAATAGTATTAATAATAATAATAATAAAAAATTGTTTTCAGGTTCACAAATTTGCAGATTAGTATAACATATTGGCAAAAACTATATCATCTTATGAAGCCTGAGAGAACGCCTTTAGACCATGTTGTTGGAAGATTCTGTGATACTTGCACAGCAAGCAACCGGCCGGCTATCCTTTTTTGCACTTTTTTAAACTATTTTGCTGCAAAAACCCATAAGACGGTTGACAACCTGCATTTGAAGCTTGTTGCTGTCGAGGGGGAGAAGCGTCATAAGCCGGCAGTTCAGGGGCATAGGCAGGTGGAGGTTCCGGATGAGAGAATCCAGTGTTGTCTGCTGGTTGAATGGCTAAACATGAAATAAGTTAGAAGAGACATGCGAACTTTATAGAGCATGCAATCTTGAAAAAATGCATAATGCTTTGCAGGTTTGCTGAATGGCAAATTGTAGCGTTCTTGTTTGTTTCTGTTCAGTTTTTTGCATCAAGACCCAACGAGACTTAATCAGCGCAGGACGATGAATAATTATTCATCATCGGTTGTGACAGGGGTGAATTAAAGGGGGCCTGAGGGTTTTTTGCCCCCCCTTTCAGGGACTCGAACCCCAGTCAACCCAAAGGCGCTTTTGTATGTTATCACTTTTTTATAGACTATCCTTAAAACTAACACTTTGGCGCCATGCAAAACAAATTTGAGTAGGGCTGTGGGTCCGGAAAAAAACGAGATTTCTGTCAAAAACTTTCAAAACGTGCTTACACTTTTAACAAATTGTCTTCAAGGAAAACATTTTGCATATCAGAGGAAGGACTTGGAAAATCAATTCAGCCGACCCCGAAAAAAGATTAGACAAAATTTTCGGAAAAGCTTGAAAAACCTTTTTGCCCCTAGAAACAATCCTAGATCCACCCCTGCGAAAATTTTTGTCGACCTTTTTTTTAGGTCAACCGAATTGATTTTTCGAGCTCTCCCTAAGCCTGTTTATTAGTCCCTATTTTGGCCAAATTTTCTGCGCCGCAGGCAAAATTTTGAAAAAACAGGCCAAAAAAGGCATTTTTAGGTACTTTTTGGAAAATGTTGACCAAAAAGTTGCGTTTTTTCGGCGCGCGCTCCCCCCTTAAATTTAGTATATATTGGCAATGAAGGCGTCTTTAGAAAAATTTTAGGGTTGGTCGGCCAAAACTGGACTTCTTAAAAGTGCCAAAGGGGGGAACATTTGGGTCGGCACGAAGTCGAATCCCTGAGAGGGGGGGGGAGCCCCTTCCTAAATCCGCCCCTGGTTCTGAATAATCTTCAGGAAACTAGTTTTTACTTTTTAATTAGCCTTCGGTTTGTATATTGATTTTATAATTATAACTCTGTATCAGAATGTCTGGAAGTGTTCTTTAATCGCCAAAGTTTTCAAGTTTTATATATGCTAGAAAAAAATTCGAAAAACGTAATACCAGAAGCGGATTTAGTTAGAGGGGTGTTGAGGCGTTTATAGTTGGGACATGGCGTGTGTATGTCTTTTTATCTTAATGGGGTGTTTAAAAAACGGCATTGCGTCGTAAGAAAAGAGCTTCGCTCAAACAAAATCAACTCAGTAATTCAGTCTGGAATGTGGGAAAATTATACAAACGGCCTATGCTTAGACAGGTAATAGCCTTTCATAGATCCTCTGCAAAGCAATCACATCAATTACCATCCACTGCTATTTAACATTTGTTTCACGCTAGTTTTTGCGAACACTTTCGAAAAAACTCACACTTCGGCAAGACTTTTAGATCCTTCTGGTTTCTACGACAACTGAACAGATTAAGAGAGAGATTGTTGTGATCTTACATCAGGTTTTGCAATTATTGCAAAACATACTTAGTTAATTAACCGGTCACTCATATATGACCTTCATGAGCCATTCTCTCCGGCGGAGAGAATGATCTCTCTTTGTTTTAATGTTTTAACTTATCGACTAATTCATCTTAATTCTTATTCTTTTTATTAGTTTTAACCTAGAATTAGCTACAACAAAGTAATATTTTATCATGGCGCAGTCATCTAACGAATCTAACGTGAGAGGAATACCTCCTTTTTGGCAAAACCATACGGTAGACCCACCCATCCCTTGGGAAGACTGGAGTGATCTGTTTCAATTAGCTATAATTGCTAAGGAAAACATAGATATAGAAAATTTATTCAATCCGTCGGAGAGACATCACCCACTACCTCCAAATTTGGAAAACTCAACGGACGGTGAAACAGATACTCAAAGACGCTCGAGATTGGAGAGAAATTCCCAAGAACAAAGACGATATGACGAAGAAGAAACAGCATCGATAAAAACCGAAACCAAGAAATTCAACGGAATGCGAATAGAAGAAGCAGACAAGAAATTACGTTCGGTTTTATATCTGGCACTGGGAAATGAAGGAAAAAGGATCTTCGGACAAAAATTTACCAAGGTGAAAGTCCTACAAATTTTTTTTAAGGAATTCTGGGAGTTCTTAGCGATCGCTTTCGTAAGAAAAACAAATGTCACTTTTGAACGACATAAACTGTTAAATAGAAAACAACGCGATAGAGAATCCCTCGAACAGTTCTGGGGTGCCTTAGCTGAAATGGCGAAAAAGTGCGAGATAATCGCAGGAGAAGAAGAGTGGATAAGGGATATTTTCATAAATAATATGAAAAACTACGACATCCAAAGGAAATTGTTAACAGAAACCCTCCCTCCACGCGAAGCACTAAATGTAGCACTCATAGACGAAAAAGGAATTTTAAATCACTTGAAGTTAACCAATAATTTTAAATCCAACGGATCATCCGTACACAAACCAAGCAACCACTTTAACGTCAAAAGAGAACCAACCCTTAACATCGAAAGGAGTAACAACTGTATGAAGTGTGGCGGATTATTCTCAAAAGGTCACTTAGCAGTTTGCCCAGCAAAGGACACGACTTGTACTTCATGTAAATTCAAAGGACATTTCACCAGACTTTGTAGATCTCGTCGCAAAAATGTAAACATTGTAAATACCCAAATTGTAGATAATACAGATTTTAATCCGTCGGATATTCAGGATGTAAATACTGACCTCATGGATAGAGAATGTTGTGGCGTCATAAACGCATGGTCAGAATCTGGACAAAGCGAAAACGACGATTATTCTGTACTAAATGTAACTACGATTTTTGATAACGATGGAAAAGAATTGAAGAAACTATTGAACATTGGACTCGGAAAAGAAAACCAAGTAATTTTAAACATTCAAGTGGATTCAGCTAGCCCGGTGAGCTTCCTTAAGAAAAACGTACTTCACGAATTAAAGTTACGAGACCCCTACTTGAAAATTTATCCAGTGGATAAGTCAACTAGAGACCTATACTGTGGATTCACAGATAATGCCATAAACATCACTGGAAAAGTGAAGCTTCCGATATTTTCAAATGGTTGGTCAGACAACGACTGTCAATTCTTTCTAACCGAGGGACACGAGAGAAATATCTTAGGAAACGACAACCTTCCAAAAGTGGGGATAGAAGTTAGGGTTAGGGTTAGGGTTAGGGTTAGGGTTAGAAAGACCGATATAGCAGTGTACGTCAATAAATTCCATCTCTCAAACAAACCAAGATAGGGAAATTTTGAATATAACAAAATCATTCAAAAATTTATTCCTTCGGATTGGAAAAATTAAAAATCAGATGAAAATCACCCATTTCCATGAACCCTTAAAACCAATCCAACTAAAGGGAAGACGAGTCCCCCTTCACTTACTGGACGCGGTAAAGACAGAACTCAATAGACTAAAAGCGGAAGGACATATTAAAAAATTAGAAAACTGCGATGAAGACAGATTCATTAGCCCAATAGTCATCACTTGTAAAAAAGATAAATCCATCAAATTAGCCTTAGATTCCAAGTTCATGAACAAACAGATTTACAAGAACAAATATCAAATGCCAAACATCCACGAACTGGTAGACAATGTCGCGGCACAAATTACTAATGATTCCGTTGGAGAAGTGTGGTTTACTAACTTAGACTTAAAAAACGCGTACAGCCAATTAGCACTAGATAAATTCACTAGTAACCAATGTAACTTCAGTATCGTGGGTGGTGATATTACGGGTACTTACCAATTTTTAACTGGTTTTTACGGCTTAGGGGATATGCCTAACAAATTTCAAAGAGTAATGGACTCTACGTTAGGTTCAATCCCATTTACTAACTGTTACTTGGACGACATTTTAATCTCTTCCAAAGGATCATTCTTAGACCACAAGAATATTGTATTAAAAATTTTATCGACCTCGACGAATACAATTTCGCGGTGAAATGGT
Source organism: Symsagittifera roscoffensis (assembly GCF_963678635.1). Taxonomy (NCBI): domain Eukaryota; kingdom Metazoa; phylum Xenacoelomorpha; order Acoela; family Convolutidae; genus Symsagittifera; species Symsagittifera roscoffensis. Next base: position 56,765,610 of record NC_087065.1, read on the forward strand.
CAAAATGTAAATTCTTTCAAAAAGAAATAGAATGGTTGGGATTCAAAATCTCTAAATCAGGTATTACCCCATTATTCGACAAATCGAAAGCCATAAAAGATCTACCTATTCCGAAGAATTTGAAAAAACTACGATCATTTTTTGGTTCTATAAACCAATACATTAAATTCGTCCCAAACGTAGCATCCTTAGGAAGCCCACTCCGACCGCTTCTAAATAAGAAATCAATATTCCAATGGAACGATGACCATACAAAAGCGTTTGAAAAAATTAAAGAAGAAATTGTAAACCTAACAGAGAATACCCATTTTGACGTGAAACGTAAAACTAGAGTAAAAACAGACGCGTCACATAATGGACTCGGAGCTTCGCTTGAACAACTCCATGGGAACGATTGGAAAACAATCACATTTGCTTCACGCTTTTTAAACCCTCACGAGTCTAAATATTCTACGAACGAGCTCGAACTACTAGGGGTTGTATGGGCCGTCGAGCATTCTAAGAATTACCTTTACGGATCAGATTTCGAAGTAATTACTAATCACAAAGCTTTATTATCCGCTTTATCACCAAACCACGGGAATAAAACTTACCACAGTAGACTAACAAGATGGGTAGACAGATTATTACCTTTTAATTTCTCTATCAAACATATCGCAGGAAAAGACATGGGTTTCACTGACCTTATTTCTAGAATTCCATCAGGAAAAGCTCTTCCAATATCACATTACGATGAAGAATTCGTAGTAGCAAACATTAAAAAGATTAATAAATCATTAAATCCGTCGGAGAAAATAAGAACTACATGCTCAGCCATTGGTTTTAATCTGGAAAATTCCGATTACGCTTTATTACGTAATTACCTAATAGCAGCAGTGTTAAAACTCATTAACTCGTCTTTTCCAATTTGCTCATTTAATCACAAAAGAACAGAATTTTGTACTTCAAATTGCATTCCAACGGATTATTCTAATACAAATACATTAATTATTTCCATTTCTAATTCCGCATTTCTTTATTTTTTAATCTCTAATTGTAGTTTAATTAATTCACCTGTACATAAAAAAATTGTAGATACTGTTTATATGAATCATAAGAATATTGTAATTAATCCCACCACTTCCGGTATTTCCGTAGATTTAGACTTTCAACTTTTACCAGACCACGCTAATCTAGCTAAAAAATACCGCGAAAACTTGAAGTTGCCGGATCGACCCTTGGATTTAAATATTTTATTTAACGCCAAGTTAGTAGCTTTCTTGACAGAAGACGATCCCATGTTGAGCCCAATTGTTAAAGCACTTCAAAATAAGGTGGAGAAGATTAATGCAGATTCTCCGTATTTCAAACATTTTACCCGAGACCTGCACGAATCCGACGGATTGCTCTATAGGGACGGTAAACTCGTTATTCCATTTACTTTACGAAGCACGATGATGAAGACCCTCCACGAAACACATCCAGGTCAATTTGGAATGAAATACTTGGCTCAATACATCTGGTGGCCTCATATTAACAGGCAAATCTACTTTCGCGGAATAAATTGCTCAGAATGTACATCGGCGGGTACAAGAATTTGAAAACTGTCATTCCTAAGTCACAAATTAGTGAACTTCCTCCACTATCGGAACCGAACGAAGAACTTAATTTAGATTTCGCGGGTCCTTTGGATTCTTACTGGGGGCCAAAGAAATACATTTTACTTTGTATCGACAGATTTTCTAAATTCCCGTCGGCAAAAATTACATCGTCTACTTCTTCAAAAACAGTTGTAGAATTTTTACAAGACTACATATTCTTACACGGGATACCTTATTCTATAAAGGTAGATCACGCTACTTGCTTTACAAGTCAAGACTTCAAATCATTCTGCGATTCCAACAACATCAAAATAATCTTTTGTACAGTAGGCGACCACCGTTCCAACGGATTAGTTGAAAAATTAGTACACACTGTGAAAATCAAACTACTCGCTATTTCAAAAGAACATCATAAAAGCACACTGCAGAGTGCCGTTTCAAAAATCATCTGGAATCTACGTTCTACCTATCAATCAAAAATTAAATGTTCACCCTTCGAAATCCACTATAACAGAAAACCAAATACTATTTGGAAACAACTAGCCTCTGTTAAACCCTCCTTTGGAATTTTAGACAAAGGGAAATCAATTCTGTCTAAGGAACGAGCTAAGGATTGGAATGCGGACGACAGACTAGAGGATGGCTACAAGGACGACTTGATAGCGAAGAAGAATCAAAACCCGAAAGAAAAAGGATACGACACGGACTATGCTTCATCCTCGAAAATCATCCCAAATAGACTACCAATCAAAAATCCATTCAAAGGTAAAATCCTTCGGAAAACTAACGGTAACATCAACCGAGACTGTTTCTATAAGGAACTAAATAAAAGAATTATAGATTCTTCTACTTCAACAGTAAAATTATCCGACGGAAAAATAATTCGAAAATCCGACATTGCGATTCCTATTTCTACTTCAAATAAAATCAGACCTTTTAAAGGAAACATTTCATTCCCGTATTTTCCTAATCCTAATGTTGAAGTAGGTCAGAAACAGGAAGGCGTAAGACGTAAATCAGGAACGAAAAAGCCAACGAAAAAAAGGACCAGACAAGTGGATACGACCCCTTCTGACAACTTAACTAGGACACGCATATCAGGGTCATCACGCAATACTACAAGAAGTCAAACACGCTACTCAAAGAAGTCATCAACTCCTCCAGGTTACCTTGCTTCGGATGAATCTATGCTAATTCCTTCGGATATTTCGGATACAAGTGAATGGGAATGGATAGCGGGCGGCTTCCCTTGTAGGGATGTAGCCAGAGAGCGTTTTATTTCAGACTCACTTACACCTCACCTCTCAATCGCAAATAATTCTAATCACACCATAACCAATCCTGAAATAAAATCTGAGATTTTAGAAAACGACATTGAACCAAGCAGAGAACAACCTTTGGACCAATCTTACGAGTGCCCAATAAGTATAATACCCGCCAACCGAACACATAGTACTGAGGAGCAGAGAACCATAAACCAGGGAAGGGACAATGACACCATTGAACAACAGGACCTGCAAGACGTGCCTAATCCAATGGATAACGATTCAAATACGGACTTCCCGGTGTACGAGATTATTGACTCAACCGACGAGTGTACTTTACCTGACGAGTGTACTATACCTGCTAACCCTACCAGCATTTCCGGTAAAATTCCTCCTACCATCCGCCGCTCCAGTAGAAATGTTGGTCCACCAAAATTTTATGGTAAACGTTATTTTATTGATGCAGTAGAGAACGTTCAAGAAGCCTCGGGTTCGGCGGCCGATCCTATCGTGATAGAAATTGAAGGACCACACGACACCATCAACAAGACAAATCCGGCGGAGTTAATTGTCTTAGATTCAAATTCAACATCACCTGATCAAACGTCAACTTCATCAACCGACGAATCACTGAGAATGGAAATAGAAAATTTTGGAAATCACTCTCATCTCGATAGCGAACTTTTCAACACAGAACTTGAAAACTTTCTAAAAGAATATAAATCTTTGTAATCACTCAGCTATACTCTAATCTGTTATTTTGGCTTACCAAGAAGCACATATCACCTTATAAACTGGTGCTAATCTTCAAATATTAATTTGTCGATCGGTAAACGTAAGAACTTTATCCTTCGGATAAACTTAATCCAGAAAAAGAAAACATCATCGTGTGCTCTCATAAATCATCCAAATCGACTTCCCTTCAGTTAGTCTATTACAAAGCAAGACCCCACCCATAAAACGTTGGGTAAACTTCACCGCATTTTATTTTGCTTTAACATTGCGGATTGTTGGATTCCGGATAATCTTTCTTGCAGTTATAATAGCTGTATTTAATGCTATAGGGAGCTTTAGTTAGTGTCAATTCCTCATTTTTAAGGCGCTTTAATTTTCTTTCCCTCGTCCTTAAAGGGGGAGAAAGGAGTCAGTCATAGTTAGTTCTAGTTCATTACCTTATTCGCAATTTAAATTTTTTCCTGCTTAGGGGAATGTTGTGATCTTACATCAGGTTTTGCAATTATTGCAAAACATACTTAGTTAATTAACCGGTCACTCATATATGACCTTCATGAGCCATTCTCTCCGGCGGAGAGAATGATCTCTCTTTGTTTTAATGTTTTAACTTATCGACTAATTCATCTTAATTCTTATTCTTTTTATTAGTTTTAACCTAGAATTAGCTACAACAAAGTAATATTTTATCAGAGATCCATGGAACAAAAATGACCTTGAACACGGTTACCTCGCTCTCCAGTCATCAGAGCTACCATGTTCCAATTTTTGAAAAGGTTTCATAAAAAAGCTAAGAAAAAGTGATAAATAATCAAAATAATTATAAATTTTCTTTCTTACTAACCTGTCTTTTTCCCCATGACTGCCCACAAGCTGAATGATAAATTCTAACAAAACAAGTCTCTTCAATGAACTAGAAATTGAAAAACGACCCGGCAGGTAAGCGTTTGGGTTTAAAAGGTTAAAAAAACTGGGTAATGATACTAGGGTTGGATGTACGGGATGCAATCACTTTTGTTTGGCAAACACTAAAACTTTCTAAAAGCGCCAATTGCTACCAAATTTGAAGGAGTGCATGCTAAAAAAATCAAAAGCTATGATCAAAAGCTTTGATCAAAACCTTAAAAAGTCAATTTGTTATTTTATCAGGAACTCGGCTGCGGCGTAGAAAACTTTGGCATTTAGAGTCTTAAGGAGAGCTTAAAAAATAAAAATCGTCCAAAAAAAACTATGCTACAATCATCAGTTTTCCAACCAATTGTATTATGAAATCTGCTTACGAGGATAAATATTTTAAGTTTAGGTTGATCAACTTTGTACCCTCAGAAAATCCCAAAAACCCTCACTAACATCAATTTATACGCCAATTTAGCTGCCGGCTCTTAAGTTTTTTTGTTAAACATAAATTTGAGTTAGAAAAAAGAGAAGAAACAACTTTACAGGCGTCTTTCATAAAATAACTATTTTCATACAAAGAGTAATATATGAATATAAATGATCTAAAGCACAGCTATGCTGACGTCAAAAAACTCTGAATCAAAACTTGAATGTTATCAATGAATTTTAAAACATCATATAATAGAGACGGCCATAACAACAAACTATCAAATGGTGAGTTGCTTCTGACTAGCATTAAAAAACGGTCTAGTTTTGCTGGCTAATGTAATACATAGATCAAAACTCATGTTTACGTTTTTATGTACACATTTAGCTGAATTCAAAAATTATAATTTTTTGAATAACTAGTGTGATGGTAACTTAAGACGCCGTAATTAGGCATCTTTTTGTGAAACAAAACAACAAAGTAATTTGCACTGGTTCTTCATGTGAACATGCATGTAGTCCACGTGAATAAAAGGAACTGCATATAAACCAAAAGAATCAACATAAAAAACAAAAAAAGCACTAAGTCCAAACTAAAGATGTTCGTGGAGCGAAAAAACTGACCCTTACAATTGAATACATTGATCTCGGGTGGACTTTTTTTCTTTTTTGGAGACTTTTCTGGAGACTTTTCAAAATTTTTTGGAGACTTTTCAAAATTTCAAAAACTAAAAAAAAAATAAAAAACTGTCCCGACATTTCGATCTTGGAAAATATCTTAAAAGAACTTTTATTCGTGTTGTACTAGAAATTTAAACAATCTAATGTTCAGAATCGTCTAGCTAACAGAGGCAAAATAGCTCTGCGTTAGTTCGCTGTTTTGCACAGATCCATATGCGTATGTGCTATCCAACAACTTTATGATTAAAACTATTTATTAACAAGGGAAGAGACTGTAGGATCCATGACCCAAATACTTGTTCGGCTGACTGAGAACTCGACTGGGAAGTTGTCCTTGGCAATTGCGTGCAATATAGTCAAGCTTAGTAGTAGAATTTATCTTGGTTATCACTAATAAGTAATATAATTGAAAAACAAACAGATATTCAACACTCAAAAAATGTTAAGGTAAAATTACCCTAAATGAGTTAAGGTAAAAAAAAATTAAGGTAATATTTACCCTAACATTACCTTAACTTTACCTTAAAATATTGTTAGGGTAAAATTTACCTTAACTGAATTAAGGTAATTTACCTTAACTCAACCCAAAAAAAAATTAGAATCTTTGAATATTTAGACCCTCTTCAGCCAAAAATCCTAAATGAAGTGGTACTGGCTTACTAAAGATACTAGAGATGACTTGATGCGGCTATGCATTAAAATAAACACCTTCTACCCTCTTGGCCCAAATGATAACATTTCCCGCCCCTATTATATCCCCAAATTGCCCTATTATAACTCAACATCTAGCGTTGCAATGAAACCGAGTTTTAGTATGTTATAGACCTAGTAGGGGAAGTACAACTCTAGAATCCGAAACCCTTGGACACCTAACTCCGTTGTTACGACCGAGGTGAACAGTCTGTGTTTCGCCTTCTGAAAGTCCTTTTTTGAAACCCAGTGAACACAAGGAACCCGAACTTTGGGACACGGGAGGTAGTGAAAAGAGACATCATCTATTATAAAATGAAGCAAATAAAGCGGTTAGACCGGAAGTTAATAGCGCTTGGGTTGAATTAAGGTAGTGGATTGAATTAGAGTGAAATTAGGCAAGCATTGGATTGAATTTAGCTATGATAGTTAAGCTATTAATCGGAAGTCAACAAGATCAAAGAAAAAGAGTCCTAGTGAGAATTATGATATGAGTAATATGAGTGCGGTTCGGGAATTAAGTCTCCCAAAACATGAAAGGGTATGATAATCACTTAGCTCCCTGAGATGGCCTTTTGATGCCATTGGACTCCAAAAGGTCGAAATAACCTCCACTGATAGCTAGAAAGTCGGGATTGAAATAGAAAAAGCAAAGGATAAAATATAGATAATATTAGAAGCTTAAAGTGTAGTACCTACATCTGAAAAAGACCTCTCGTTGTCCCTGGAGGCACATGGACTTTTCAGATGAAGTTGGACTGGAAAGTTGCACAAATTGCCTGGAGATAGTCATAATAAGCTTGGAATTCATCACTTGTGATGTCAGGGAAAATTTTCTGTTGGGATCTTGCGCAAAGGTACTAAAGAAAATGTCAGGACTTGTAGTGAAAATGATAATTATAACTGAAACTTATGTAGAAATACACCAAAAAACTGCTAATTGTTTGATTGTTTCGTTTGGTAATCTACGACTTTCATAACATGAAACTCTTTGATGTTGTTTGTTTCTTTCAGAATCAATCATTTTTGAAAATTCTTGTGCGAATCTTTTCCGATCTGATTTTATATCTATAGGTAAAAATGAAAACCTTTTTGAGCTGCGCCATCAAGCGTTGTTTGGATTAACGCTGTGCGTCTATGTATCCAATTTTGATGAAGTGGCGTGTTTACTGGTTCAGGTCATATATTTAAAATTAATTTTGCTGTGACTGCATTTAGATAATTTTCTACAGAGTATTCAGGATCTGCGCCTGTAAACACTATTAGTGGCTTATTTGTTGAAATTGACGATCCACCCATTAGGTATGGATTCATAGTCATTTGTAGTGATTGTGCGACATTTGGCTTTTGAGAAAAGTTTGTAGGTTGATTTTTGTTATTTCAAGTTGTTGTAAAAGATATTGCAGTGGAATTTTATTATGCATTTGAGTTGGTTGGTATGATTGTGTATTAACTGTGTTTTTTTGATGAAAGTTTTTGTTGTAGGATGTTGGATTATTTCTAGGTTGTCGTATTTGTTCATTTCGTGTGTATGGTTCGAAATTATCTGGTTGGTCTATACTGTAAGAACGAGGTCTTTGGCTTTAATAAAATCGTTGATGATTTTGATTATAGTATTCTTCACCATCTGATGGAAAATATTTTGTTGTATAATAATGAGACTGATTTCTGGTATGGTATTTATTTGTTTTATTTTTATTTGGTGAAAAAATGGTAATTTTCACTTTGTTCTTGCGAGGATCGTGGTTGATCATGAAAATTTACTGCATTTGAAGTAGTATGTGGTATATTTTGAATTTGTGAATATAAAAAAATTTGAGTATTCGTTTTGTTGTTTTTGGTCCATTTACATAGCTGTAGTTATGTTATGCAAAATTTTTTCTATGTGATGTTTGTTGTTTGTATGATGGTTTTGTTACTGGTCGAAACGTTGGATAATCCATTTGTGATTGTTTTTGTGCAACAGAGGGTTTTACTGTGGATTGTATAATTGTTTGTTGTAACGTTGGGTTTTTTAGTTTTGGAGTTGTAAAATTTGATTGAATAGGTGAAATGCTTTGTTGTGCTTCTGTTATTGTTATTGCTTCAATTATTTCTTCGCTTACAAAATGTGATGGAGTTTGTATATCTTGTTGCGTAAGATTTTTTGTTCCCTTTAAGTTGTCATGATTTATAAAGGTAGAGTTTAAACTATTTTTTCCTGTTCCTTCTAGTTTAAAGGTGTTGCGTCAATCGTAAGGGTGTATACTCTAACATAATCTTTGTGAATAGAGATTGTGCTAATTGCTTGGCTTGATATATCTGTTGGTGTATTATTAAATGATTCATGAGTCCCAAACATAATCTGATTGTTCTGCTAGTACGGTTCCGTCATCTGTATTTTGTGGTCTGAAATTTTTTCTTGCTTGTGCAATAAGATCAAAATTAATTATAAAATGATCAATTATGAACCAAGCTAAGTTTTTTTAAATTAAGTTTTTGTAAATCGCGTTTAAGATTATGTGTTTTGTCATTACTTGTTACATCTTCTCTGATTGCAATCAAAAAATTTAAAAATATGTGTATTTTTTTTCGTACAATTGTATATCGAGATGTTTGAGTTGGTCAATCGCTTTGAGGTTCATTCAATTCTAATTTAGATGTATAGCTATAGATAAGTGAGAATTGATCAATTGTGAATACTGAGTTTGCTCTTAGTGAGTTTTGGTGTTGTATACTTTTGATGGATTGTGTGAAAATTTTTTGAAAATTCAATATCTACGTCATCAGTTTAAATGAGATATCTGTCATGAAATGCATTTGGTGATTTGATTTCTATTGTGTAGGTTCCATATTGTGATGTGAGACTACATACAGCTTTGAGATAGTTGTCAAGAATATGTCTTTCGATTTTCACATCAAGGACTTTCACATGATTTTCACATCAAGGACTTGCATGGAATTTCTCCTTTTTCGAATAAATTTGCGATTAGGTTTTGGCGAAATTGTATCTGTCCTCGAGTGTCAGTTATTGGATGTATTAAAAATGGAAGTACTGAATCTTCTACGTTATCTTCAGTTCGAATAAATTTTGTGTTGTATCACTGTTAGCGTATAATTTTCAATGTGTCTTATTGGTTGATTTCAATTGTACAAACGTATTGGTTTATTTGTGTAGCAATTTTTTATTCTTCGTTTCCCTTTTTTTGATGCTGTTGACGTGGTTTCTGAGTCGGTGAAATATATTTGATTGTCAGTTTCATGGTTTTTATTTATTGAGTCTTTTAAATTGTGAAGTTCTTGTATTGCGGTTGTTTCTGGTTCTGAGACTGTGTTTCTTCGTTTTGAAAATCTTTTCCTTATAATTTGTTTTTGTTTGGTTAATAATTTTCTTTCTTTGTGTTTATTTTTTTTTGTTTTTATGTATCCTATTGATTGTCTGTGTGGTGTGATTCTGAGGTCGTATCTTTCGTCGTTAATTAAACAGTTGTGTATTATAGTTCTTTGTTTGTTCCCTAAATATTCTCATGACATAAAGTTTAAGTTGATGGGTGCAAAGTTTGGATAAGTGATTTGAATATCCTAAACTGTTAGTTCTTACGATTTTTTGTGGTTAGCTTAACTTGCGCCGTATTTAATGGGATGGAGAGAAAAGCGCATATTAGTTCGTGAGAATTATTTTTACTTTCTCGTGAATAATCCTAAGTTACTTAGGGGTTATGATTTGTTATCAAGGGTTGGAGAATAGTAAATCGATCCACAAGGTTCAGGTATAATTAGAACGCAACTAGTTCGTTAGATACTATTTTATGACTGACTAAGTTTAAGTGTTTTAGCCTGGGTCATCTAAGAGGAGGGGGATCAATTGAGGGATGAGTGACCGAAATTTTTCACTGTTTATCTTAACTAAAATGGTTGGCTTTTAAAAACAATGCTGTTAATTCTGGGTCATTGATAAGGGGTAGTGAATTGACGTTTGAGGTCGTTAGACACTAAATAATTTGGGAGGGGGAGAACAATCCAAGGATAGGCCTTGATGATCAAAAGTTTAGACTTAATTTAATTTGGTTTGAAGATCCAAGGGAAGCCTTGATGATCTGTTATTTAAAATGAAATTAATTAAGTGAAAACAAGGATAAGTCTTGATAGTTTATCAATAAAGGGTTTCGTTAGAAAGGTTAAGTTTTAGTCTGGATGATTGCTAGGTTTGAGATTTGTTGTTACGTTTTAGGTGATAAAGCTGGGATGAGGAGATGATTTATATATACTAACGATGTATGATTTATACTAACTAATTTTTCTTTATATTCAATAATTATTTTTTCAAGATATTATTTAATTTACAGCTGATTTAAGGAAAACGACAAGTGCTGCTTTTATCAGTCGTTATTGTATAAATATTAAGTTTAACGCCATGAAAGGTTATTGAAGATGATTCTCCAAAATATTATGCCAGTTAATGAAAATTTAAATTTACTGCTGGTAGTATCCTAAATACAAAAGTTTGATCTCGTTTTTGTCGTTCAATCATGAAATCGATTGGTAGATTTCTTCCTAGTCGTATGTCGTCTCCTATTCGAGGTCTTCTTCCAATACCGGGTAGTTCTCATACTGTTCGGAATATTAGGTCTGATCTATTGAGGCGTAGAGACATAGCTGCTAAGTTTTTGTCATATAGCTTTTTTGAAATGTTCTATTTGTCTAATTCAAATATCATTTTTGTCTAAACCTAGTTTAGTTAAGATCTGTTCGAGACTTTTAGTTGCACCAGATGAGTTGTATCTTTTTGGGTATACTCATAGAGTAATTTCAGATAAAGTACACCGTCTGCTCGTCACGCTATCTTATTTTCTGCCGGGTAGATTCGTGCAACTTCTTAGTCTAATACCAATCTTAATCTTACTCTTATATCTCCCAGTCTCAATAGATCTAGTGTATACCGGTTTACGCGAGTTAGTTCCAGAATGAAAAAGAACTGTATTCAAAGCTTAATTCAAATTGTTCTGGTGTTGAAACTACAAGTAGTTTCAACACTTACAAGTAAGTGGGTTGTTAGTTTGATGGAGTATCATTGGTTAGTATTTAATATTTTATAGAGATAAAATGTCACAATGATAACCAATGATAAATCCTAGTTTAGATCTGGTTCCACTAACCTTGATTTTTCCATTAAAGAAGATGAATATATGATGGATTTGCTCATTTATTTAATAAGATATACCTGCTTTTTTTTCTTGGTGCAAAAAACACAAATAGAAAAAGTCTAAGGATAGAAATAGTACATGTTAATTGGAAAATTTAGGCAGACAAAGATGAGCTCAGATTTCGCCTTATTTTAAAAAGGCATTGTTTTCTCTGATTATCTTATTTCAAAACATCAACAAGACTGCTTGGATCACGGCGAAGCCTGGAATGTTCTGACTGCATTTTAGGTCTTTCATTTTTTGGAGTGCTGTTTGCTTTGCTTGAAATTTAAAAAAAAATGCTTGAAATTTACAAATAAATACTTAGAAAATTTCCGCTCACTCGTTGTTGGAATGAAATATATTGCGCGTTAATTGTCCGATCTGGCCAAATTGGGAATCATAAAACCCCCTTAAGTTTTCAGGGAAAAAAATTGCGAATCAAATATCTTCTCGAAGTTGAGTCCAGAACATTAATAGTTTTTAGATGATATATTATAAACTGCAAAAATTGTTGGTTAAAAGTCGCAATTAGCCTGAAGAAAAAAAATCATCTGAATGCAAATATTTCGTCATTTTCTTCTTTTCTTCAAGAATCGAAGCAATTATTCTTTTGATTGACGGTAAATTTTTCTGATTAGCAATAAATAATTGTCTTTAGGGCCTGTTTACATATATACTACTCTAGGGTCATGATCGTTTTTCCAGTCCTTTTTGTTCCGACTTTTGAAGAAAGAGACCGCTCGAGTTGAGTTGAAAAGTTGAATTAACGATGGCAAGTTGAAAAAGACAGCTATGGCAATAGACGGTTAAGCGCTACACATAGAACCCAAGTAGCAAGTTTCAGTGATAAATCAGCACTGATTCGGAGCAGGAAAAACCGAACTTTTAAACGGTGAATTAGCGGTGAATTAGCGATGATTTATAAGCGAGGAACTGCCGATAAGTAGGCGATGAACTACTGACTTAGAATACTGGAATACCGCAGGTCTCTATTTAACTGTAAGTCCGTAAGTCCAAAGTAAATCCTAAAAAAACAGAATAGCAAATTTCTGTAAATGATTTTTGCTTTGAACTCAAACCTGGGAATAATTGTGCACGGTTTGTTTTTTTCGTCAGACAAGTTTCGATTTCCTAGCTAGCAATTTTTGACGGAATTTTTTTCACATAATTCAAAGAGTATCGTTATCTTGAGCTCCAATTTTATAAAATTTTTGTGCTATATTTTAAAAATGTGATAATTTCTTGTGCTATAATTGGGCTTAAAAATGCCATTTTGGCCAATAGTTTTTAATTAACTCGCAATTTTTAGTGCTATTAATGCGTAAGCGAAGAAATTGTTCCATATTGTCTTAGATGTTCCAATTGTCTGATAAATTGTTACATACTGAATTGAAGCATGCTTTTTGGTCTATTTTTTGAGTTGTCCTTTCTTTTTTTATCTTTTTGTACATAAATCGTTTTACGTAGCGCGTGGGAGATGATTTGAAAAATCAAATAAATATATGTATATTTTTTTGGAAACTTTATCACTTTTTGTAAGGGAAGACTACTCTTAGACCTTAAAAAGCAGTCGTAACTTTCAAAATTTTGTCCTGAGAGGAACAGTCTTGTTTATCATGTTATTAGAAGTTACCATTGTTGCTATTCGAATTCACAAAGCAGCCGCTAAACCTCTAAATGATTCAAAAGTTAATACCTATAAGCGATTTAGATTAAAGCCTTTGAAGATTGCAAGTGTTATTGCTTTTCACTGCAACAAAATGAAGCGACATGGCTTTTTCAATTTTTGTTCTAGCAAGAGCAGTTATATTTTATATAATTTAAAACCCACTTTCCAACCCAGTTGCCAGAACCCGTTTGGTTGCCAGCTACTGTCTTCGATTTCTCTCTCCGCTCCTCAACATAGCTGCAGAGGGTGTACAGATACTTGTAGAGACAGGATACATTTCTTCCACCTCTATGAGAGACCTAACTTCTTTTGTTTTGCAGGAACATGATTGAGAGATGCGATAGTTCGCCAGTAACTCTGCAGCTTCCTCTTTGCGAAGCTGATCTACAACATCAAAAAGAAGAAAAATAATGAATTTGATCTTAAAATGAACACTGTTGTTTTTAGCTGCATTCTAAATTTTTAGTCCGACCTTTGAAAAATCAGAGGCATTTTGTATTGGTTCTGTTCATTCAAAATCAGATACTCCAAATAATTTGGGAATTGTTCGAGTGTTATATCTTACTAAATCTTATAAATTCAGATAAAAAATTTCAAGAAAACATTTTAGTGTCGAGGAAAACTGTTTATAAAAATTTTGTGTTTTTCGTGTTGAGAAAAAAAAAGAGCAAACAGGTCGATTATAGAACTTTGTTTTTTGTATGTTTGGTCATTTTTTGGAACAAAATGACTAAGTTGCAAGTTTTATCAAACATGCCCAAATTTCAAGCTTTCGTCTAGATCCTTCTATCACCTTGGCTCAAAAAAACTACCTTTTTTCAAGGAAAACATTTTGCATATAAGAGGAAGGACTTGGAAAATCAATTCAGCCGACCCCGAAAAAAGATTAGACAAAATTTTTGGAAAAGCTTGAAAAACTTTTTTGCCCCAAGAAACAATCCTAGATCCACCCCTGGTTAGGTTTATCTAAAATTGACTATAAAATGAAAAATGCTTTAAGACTATAAAGTTTATAAAGTAATAGTTTAACTGAGTTTATCATTTTGGAAATTTGAAAAAGTGTTAGTTCTGAACAGGGGGCGGATCTAGGGTTTTTCTCGAGTGGGGGAGGGCGGAAATTTTTGTCGACCTATTTTTAGGTCGACCCAATTGATTTTTCGAGCTCACCATAAGCCTGTTTATTAGTCCCTATTTTGGCCAATTTTTCTGCGCCGCAGTCAAAATTTTGAAAAAACAGGTCAAAAAATTGCGTTTTTTCGGCGCGCGCTCCCCCCTTAAATTTAGTATATTGGCACTGAAGGCGTCTTTAGAAAAATTTTAGGGTTGGTCGGCCAAAACTGGATTTTTTAAAGTACCAAAGGGGGGAACATTTGGGTCGGCACGAAGTCGAATCCCTGAGGGGGGGGGGGGGGGAAAGGGCGTTCGCCCCCTTTTTAATCTCCACCCCTGGTTCTGAATAATCATCAGGAACTAGTTTTTACTTTTTAATTAGCCTTCGGTTTGTATATTGATTTTATAATTATAGCTCTGTGCATCAGAATGTCTGGAAGTGTTCTTTAATCGCCGAAGTTTTCAAGTTTTATATATGCTAGAAAAAAATTCGAAAAACGTAATACCAGAAGCGGATTTAGTTAGAGGGGTGTGGCGTTTAGAGTTGGGAGATGGCGTGTGTTTATCTTTTTATCTTAATGGGGTGTATAAAAAACGGCATTGCGTCGTAAAAAAAGAGCTTCGCTCAAACAAAATCAACTCAGTAATTCAGTCTGAAATGTGGGAATATTATATAAACGGCCTATGCTTAGACAAGTAATAGCCTTTCATCGATCCTCTGCAAATCAATCACATCAATTACCATCCACTGCTATTTAACATTTGTTTCACGCTGGTTTTTGCGAACACTTTCGAAAAAACTCACACTTCGGCAAGACTTTTAGATCCTTCTGGTTTCTACGACAACTGAACAGATTAAGAGAGAGACATCCATGGAACAAAAATGACCTTGAACACGATTACCTCGCTCTCCAGTCATCAGAGCTACCATGTTCCAATTTTTGAAAAGGTTTCATAAAAAAGCCAAGAAAAAGTGATAAATAATCAAAATAATTATAAACTTTCTTACTTACTAACCTGTCTTTTTCCCCATGACTGCCCACAAGCTGAATGATAAATTCTAACAAAACAAGTGTCTTCAATGAACTAGAAATTGAAAAACGGAGGACTTTTTTTCTTTTTTGGAGACTTTTCTGGAGAGTTTTCAAAATTTTTTGGAGACTTTTCAAAATTTCAAAAACTAAAAAAAAAAATAAAAAACTGTCCCGACATTTCGATCTTGGAAAATATCTTAAAAGAACTTTTATTCGTGTTGTACTAGAAATTTAAACAATTTAAGGTTCAGAATCGTCTAGCTAACAGAGGCAAAATAGTTCTGCGTTAGTTCGCTGTTTTGCACAGATCCATATGCGTATGTGCTATCCAACAACTTTATGATTAAAACTATTTATTAACAAGGGAAGAGACTGTAGGATCCATGACCCAAATACTTTTTCGGCAGACTGAAAACTCGACTGGGAAGTTGTCCTTGGCAATTAGGTGCAATATAGTCAAGCTTAGTGTAGAATTTATCTTGGTTATCCCTAATAAGTAATATAATTGAAAAACAAACAGATATTCAACCCAAAAAAATTAGAATATTTGAATATTTAGTCCCTCTTTAGCCAAAAATCCTAAATGAAGTGGTACTGGCTTACTAAAGATACTAGAGATGACTTGATGCGGCTATGCATTAAAATAAACACCTTCCACCCTCTTGGCCCAAATGATAACATTTCCCGGCCCTATTATTTTCCCAAATTGCCCTATTATAACTCAACACCTAGCGTTGGAATGAAACCGAGTTTTAGTATGTTATAGACCTAGTGGGGGAATTTCAAGTCTAGAACCCGAAAACCCTTAAAAAATCTAATTCCGTTGTTACGACCGAGGTGAACAGTCTGTATTTCGCCTTCTGGAAGTCCTTTTTGAAACCCAGTGAACACAAGGAACCCGAATTTTGGGACATGGGAGGTAGTGACAAGAGACATCATGTATTATGAATTGAAGCAAATACAGCGGTTAGACCAAAAATTAATAGCGCTTGGAAAAACATCTTTTTGTCCAGAAAAAAGCACGCTACACAGCGTAATCAGGGGGGGCATATTGATTTAATGGCGGCAACAGACACTAGACATCAACCCCGAAAGTGACCCCCATGAGATTGAAATACCTCCGGCAACTCCTTCCGGGGCTATTAGCCTTTCTTACGGGCAAAAGATAATGAACCTTAAAAATAAGATATTTTGGAAAGTACTTATGAGATTTAAATGGAATCTGGTAGATAGGACCCCATGGGTTTCCCATCCTGGACATTGAAGATTGACCCTCGGTGAGTTCGGGGTAGCCTTTCAATGATCTTTTGGCATTGTACACAAAACAAGAGAATCCCAGGGTTAACCCGAGGAGAACCCCGGAAGATGCGGCGTTCCCCAGGGCCAATCCTTTGAGATAGGATTTTGTCATCTTACTTGTAATTGGGGCGAATTTATTCAATGTGAAAGGAATCAAAAGCCATAAGAGTAAAGTTGCGTAGTCATCACGTTAAAGTAGTGGATTGAATTAGAGTGAAATTAGGCAAGCATTGGATTGATTTTAGCTATGATAGTTAAGCTATTAATCGGAAGTCAACGAGATCAAAGAAAAAGAGTCCTAGTGAGAATTATGGTATGAGTAATATGAGTGCGGTTCGGGAATTAAGTCCCCCAAAACATGAAAGGGTATGATAATTACTTAGCTCCCTGAGATGGCCTTTTGATGCAATTGGACTCCAAAAGGTCAAAATAACCTCCACTGATAGCTAGAAAGTCGGGTTTGAATTAGAGAAAGCAAAGGATTATATATAGATAATAATAGAAGCTTTAAGTGTAGGTAATATTTTTAGGTACTTTTTGGAAAACTTTGACCAAAAAATTGCGTTTTTTCGGCGCGCGCTTCCCCTTAAGCTTAGTATATTGGCGCCAAAGGCGCCTTTAGAAAAATTTTAGGGTTGGTCGGCCAAAACTGGATTTCTTAAAAGTGCCAAAGGGGGGAACATTTGGGTTGGCACGAAGTCGAATCCCTGAGATGGGGGGGGGGGGGGGGGGGGGGAGGGCGTTCGCCCCTCCTAAATCCGCCCCTGGTTCTGAATAATCTTCAGGAAACTAGTTTTTACTTTTTTATTAGACTTTGGTTCGTATATTGATTATTGATTTTATAGTTTTTATAGTTATAACTCCATGTATCAGAATGTCTGGAAGTGCTCTTTAATCGCCAAAATTTTGAAGTTTTAAGTTTTATATATGCTAGAAAAAAATTCGAAAAACGTAATACCAGAAGCGAATTTAGTTAGAGGGGTGTTGAGGCGTTTAGAGTTGGGACATGGCGTGTGTATGTCTTTTTATCTTAATGGGGTGTTTAAAAAACGGCATTGCGTCGTAAAAAAAAGAGCTTCGCTCAAACAAAATCAACTCAGTAATTCAGTCTGGAATGTGGGAAAGTTTTACAAACGGCCTATGCTTAGACAAGTAATAGCCTTTCATAATTCCTCTGCAAAGCAATCACATCAATTACCATCCACTGCTATTTAACATTTGTTTCACGCTGGTTTTTGCGAACACTTTCGAAAAAACTCACACTTCGGCAAGACTTTTAGATCCTTCTGGTTTCTACGACAACTGAACAGATTAAGAGAGAGAGAGAGATCCATGGAACAAAAATTACCTTGAACACGTTTACCTAGCCCTCCAGTCATCAGAGCTACCATGTTCCAATTTTTGAAAAGGTTTCATAAAAAAGCTAAGAAAAAGTGATATATAATCAAAATAATTACAAATTTTCTTTCTTACTAACCTGTCTTTTTCCCCATGACTGCCCACAAGCTGAATGATAAATTCTAACAAACAAGTCTCTTCTATGAACTAGAAATTAAAAAACGACCCGGCAGGTAAGCGTTTGGGTGTAAAAGGTTAAAAAAAATGGGTAATGATACTGAGGTTGGATGTACGGGATGCAATCAATTTTGTTTGGCAAACACTAAAACTTTCTAAAAGCGCCAATTGCTACTAAATTTGAAGAAGTGCATGCTAAAAAAATCAAAAGCTTTGATCAAAGCCTTAAAAAGTCAATTGGTTATCTTATCAGGAACTCGGCTGCGGCGTAGAAAACTTTGGCATTTAGAGTCTTAAGGAGAGCTTAAAAATCAAAATTGTCCAAAAAAAACTATGCTACAATCATCAGTTTTCCATCCAATTGTATTATGAAATCTGCTTACGAGGATAAATATTTTAAGTTTAGGTTGATCAACTTTGTACCTTCAGAAAATCCCAAAAAGCCTCACTAACATCAATTTATACGCCAATTTAGCTGCCGGCTCTTACGTTTTTTTGTTAAACATAAATTTGAATTAGAAAAAGAGAAGAAACAACTTTACAGGCGTCTTTCATAAAATAACTATTTTCATACAAAGACTAATATTTGAATATAAATGATCTAAAGCAGAGCTATGCTGACGTCAAAAAACTCTGAATCAAAACTTGAATGTTGTCAGTGAATTTTAAAACGTTTTTGGAGACTTTTCAAAATTTCAAAAACAAAAAAAAAAATAAAAATTGTTCCGACATTTCGATCCTGGAAAATATTTTAAAAGAACTTTTATTCGTGTTGTACTAGAAATTTAAACAATTTAATGTTCAGAATCGTCTAGCTAACAGAGGCAAAATAGTTCTGCGTTAGTTCGCTGTTTTGCACAGATCCATATGCGTATGTGCTATCCAACAACTTTATGATTAAAACTATTTATTAACAAGGGAAGAGACTGTAGGATCCATGACCCAAATACTTTTTCGGCAGACTGAGATCTCGACTGGGAAGTTGTCCTTGGCAATTGCGTGCTATATAGTCAAGCTTAGTAGTAGAATTTATCTTGGTTATCACTAATAAGTAATATAATTGAAAAACAAACAGATATTCAACCCAAAAAAATTAGAATCTTTGAATATTTAGTCCCTCTTCAGCCAAAAATCCTAAATGAAGTGGTACTGGCTTACTAAAGATACTAGAGATGACTTGATGCGGCTATGCATTAAAATAAACACCTTCTACCCTCTTGGCCCAAATGATAACATTTTCCGGCCCTATTATATCCCCAAATTGCCCTATTATAACTCAACATCTAGCGTTGCAATGAAACCGAGTTTTAGTATGTTATAGACCTAGTGGGGGAAGTTCAACTCTAGAACCCGAAACCCTTGGATACCTAACTCCGTTGTTACGACCGAGGTGAACAGTCTGTATTTCACTTCTGGAAGTCCTTTTTTGAAACCCAGTGAACACAAGGAACCCGAACTTTGGGACATGGGAGGTAGTGACAAGAGACATCATCTATTATAAAATGAAGCAAATAAAGCTGTTAGACCTGAAGTTAATAGCGCTTGGGAAAAACACACTTCTGTCCAGAAATAAGCACGCTACACAGCGTAATCAGGGAGGGCATATTGATTTAATGGCGGCAACAGACACTAGACATCAACCCCGAAAGTGACCCCCATGAGATTGAAATACCTCCGGCAATTCCTTCCGGGGCTATTAGCCTTTTTTACGGGCAAAAGATACTGAACCTTAAAAATGGGATAATTTGGAAAGTACTTATGAGATTTAAAAGGAATCTGGTAGATAGGACCCCATGGGTTTCCCATCCTGGACATTGAAGATTGACCCTCGGTGAGTTCGGGGTAGCCTTTCAATGATCTTTTGGCATTGCACACAAAACAAGAGAATCCCAGGGTTAACCCGAGGAGAACCCCGGAAGATGCGGCGTTCCCCAGGGCCAATCCCTTGAGATAGGATTTGGTCATCTTACTTGTAATTGGGGCGAATTTATCCAATGTGAAGGGAATCAAAAGCCATAAGAGTAAAGTTGCGTAGTCATCACGTTAAAGTAGTGGATTGAATTAGAGTGAAATTAGGCAAGCATTGGATTGTATTTAGCTATGATAGTTAAGCTATTAATCGGAAGTCAACAAGATCAAAGAAAAAGAGTCCTAGTGAGAATTATGATATGAGTAATATGAGTGCGGTTCGGCAATTAAGTCTCCCAAAAGATGTAAGGGTATGATAATCACTTAGCTCCCTGAGATGGCCTTTTGATGCAATTGGACTCCAAAAGGTCGAAATAACCTCCACTGATAGCTAGAAAGTCGGGATTGAAATAGAAAAAGCAAAGGATAAAATATAGATAATATTAGAAGCTTAAAGTGTAGTACCTACATCTGAAAAAGACCTCTCGTTGTCCCTGGAGGCACATGGACTTTTCAGATGAAGTTGGACTGAATATTTGCACAAATTGCCTGGAGATAGTCATAATAAGCTTGGAATTCATCACTTGTGATGTCAGGGAAAATTTTCTGTTGGGATCTTGCGCAGAGGTACTAAATTAAATGTCAGGACTTGTAGTGACAATGATAATTATAACTGAAACTTATATAGAAATACTCCAAAAAACTGCTAATTGTTTGATTGTTTCGTTTGGTAATCTACGACTTTCATAACATGAAATTCTTTGATGTTGTTTGTTTCTTTCAGAATCAATCATTTTTGAAAATTCTTGTGCGAATCTTTTCCGATCTGATTTTATATCTATAGGTAAAAATGAAAACCTTTTTGAGCTGCGCCATTGAGCGTTGTTTGGATTAACGCTGGGCGTCTATGTATCCAATTTTGATGAAGTGGCGTGTTTACTGGTTCAGGTCATATATTTAAAATTAGTTTTGCTGTGACTGCATTTAGATAATTTTCTACAGAGTATTCAGGATCTGCGCCTGTAAACACTATTAGTGGCTTATTTGTTGAAATTGACGATCCACCCATTAGGTATGGATTCATAGTCATTTGTAGTGATTGTGCGACATTTGGCTTTTGAGAAAAGTTTGTAAGTTGATTTTTTGTTATTTCAAGTTGTTGTAAAAGATATTGCAGTGGAATTTCATTATGCATTTGAGTTGGTTGGTATGATTGTGTATTAACTGGGTTTTGTTGTTGAAAGTTTTTGTTGTAGGATGTTGGATTATTTCTAGGTTGTCGTATTTGTTCATTTCGTGTGTATGGTTCGAAATTATCTGGTTGGTCTATACTGTAAGAACGAGGTCTTTGGCTTTAATAAAATCGTTGATGATTTTGATTATAGTATTCTCCATCATCTGATGGAAAATAATTTGTTGTATAATAATGAGGTTGATTTCTGGTATGGTATTTATTTGTTTTATTTTTATTTTGTTGAAAAAATGGTAATTTTTACTTTGTTCTTGCGAGGATCGTGGTTGATCATGAAAACTTACTGCATTTGAAGTAGTATGTGGTATATTTTGAATTTGTGAATGTAAAAAATTTTGAGTATTCGTTTTGTTCTTTTTGGTCCATTTACATAGCTGTAGTTATGTTCTGCAACATTTTTTCTATGTGATGTTTGTTGTTTGTATGATGGTTTTGTTACTGGTCGAAACGTTGGATAATCCATTTTTGAATATTTTTGTGCAACAGAGGGTTTTACTGTGGATTGTATAATTGTTTGTTGTAACGTTGGGTTTTTTAGTTTTGGAGTTGTAAAATATGATTGAATAGGTGAAATGCTTTGTTGTGCTTCTGTTGTTGTTATTGTTTCAATTATTTCTTCGCTTACAAAATGTGATGGAGTTTGTATATCTTGTTGCGTACGATTTTTTGTTCCCTTTAAGTTGTCATGATTTATAAAGGTAGAGTTTAAACTATTTTTTCCTGTTCCTTCAGGGAAGACTGAATTATAGTTTAAAGGTGTTGCGTCAATCGTAAGTGTGTATACTCTAACATAATCTTTGTGAATAGAGATTGTGCTAATTGCTTGGCTTGATATATCTGTTGGTGTATTATTAAATGATTCATGAGTCCCAAACATAATCTGATTGTTCTGCTAGTACGGTTCCGTCATCTGTATTTTGTGGTCTGAAATTGTTTCTTGCTTGTGCAATAAGATCAAAATTATGAACAAAATGATCGATTATAAACCAAGCTAAATTTTTTTAAATTAAGTTTTTGTAAATCGCGTTTAAGATGTTGTGTTTTGTCATTACTTGTTAGATCTTCTCTGATTGCAATCAAAAGTTTTAAAAATATGTGTATTTTTTTTGTACAATTGTATATCGAGATGTTTGAGTTGGTCAATCGCTTTGAGGTTCATTCAATTCTAATTTAGATGTATAGCTATAGATAAGTGAGAATTGATCAATTGTGAATACTGAGTTTGCTCTTAGTGAGATTTTGTGTTGTATACTTTTGATAAATTGTGTGAAAATTTTTTGAAAATTCAATATCTACGTCATCAGTTTAATTGAGATATCTGTCATGAAATGCATTTTGTGATTTGATTTCTATTGTGTAGGTTCCATATTGTGATGTGACACTACATACAGCTTTGAGATAGTTGTCAAGAAGTTGTCTTTCGATTTTCACATCAAGGACTTTCAGATGATTTTCACATCAAGGACTTGCATGGAATTTCTCCTTTTTCGAATAAATTTGCGATTAGGTTTTGGCAAAATTGTATCTGTTCTCGAGCGTCAGTTATTGGATGTATTAAAAATGGAAGTACTGAATCTTCTATTTTATCTTCATTTCGAATAATTTTTTGGTGTTGTATCACTGTTAGCGTATAATTTTCAATGTGTCTTATTGGTTGATTTCAATTGTACAAACGTATTGGTTTATTTGTGTAGCAATTTTTTATTCTTCGTTTCCCTTTTATTGATGCTGTTGACGTTGTTTCTGAGTCGGTGAAATATATTTGATTGCCAGTTTGATGGTTTTTATTTATTGAGTCTTTTAAATTGTGAAGTTCTTGTATTGCGGTTGTTTCTGGTTCTGAGACTGTGTTTCTTCGTTTTGAAAATCTTTTCCTTATGATTTGTTTTTGTTTGTTAATAATTTTCTTTCTTTGTGTTTATTTTTTTTTATGTATCCTATTGATTGTCTGTGTGGTGTGATTCTGAGGTCGTATCTTCCGTCGTTAATTAAACAGTTGTGTATTATAGTTCTTTGTTTGTTCCCTAAATATTCTCTTGACATAAAGTTTAGGTTGATGGGTGCAAAGTTTGGATAAGTGATTCGAATATCCTAAACTGTTAGTTCTTACAATTTTTTGTGGTTAGCCTAACTTGCGCCGTATTTAATGGGATGGAGAGAAAAGCGTATATCAATTCGTGAGAATTATTTTTACTTTCCCGTGAATAATCCTAAATAACTTAGGGGTTATGATTTGTTATCAAGGGTTGGAGAATAGTAAATCAATCCACAAGGTTCAGGTATATTTAGAACGCAACCAGTTCGTTAGATACTATTTTATGACTGACTAAGTTTAAGTGTTTTAGCCTGGGTCATCTAAGAGGAGGGGGATCAATTGAAGGATGAGTAACCGAAATTTTTCACTGTTTATCTTAACTAAAATGGTTGGCTTTTAAAAAAAATGCTGTTAATTCTGGGTCATTGATAAGGGGTAGTGAATTGACGTTTGAGGTCGTTAGACACTAAATAATTTGGGAGGGGGAGAACAATCCAAGGATGGGCCTTGATGATCAAAAGTTTAGACATAATTTAATTTTGTTTGAAGATCCAAGGGAAGCCTTGATGATCTGTTATTTAAAATGAAATTAATTAAGTGAAAACAAGGATAAGCCTTGTTAGTTTATCAATAAAGGGTTTCGTTAGAAAGGTTAAGTTTTAGTCTTGATGATTGCTAGTTTTGAGATTTGCTGTTATGTTTTAGGTGATAAAGCTGGGATGAAGAGATGATTTATATATACTAACGTTGTATGATTTATACTAACTAGTTTTTTTTTATATTCAATAATTATTTTTTCAAGTTATTATTTAATTTACAGCTGATTTAAGGAAAATAACAAGTGCTGCTTTTATCAGTCGTTATTGTATAATTATTAAGTTTAACGCCATGAAAGGTTTTTGAAGATGATTCTCCAAAATATTATGTCAGTAAATGAAAATTTAAATTTACTGCTGGTAGTATCCTAAATACAAAAGTTTGATCTCGTTTTTGGATTTCAATCATGAAATCGATTGGTAGATTTCTTCCTAGTCGTATGTCGTCTCTTGTTCGAGGTCTTCTTCCAATACCGGGTAGTTCTCATATTGTTCGGAATATTAGGTCTGATCTATTGAGGCGTAGAGACATATCTGCTAAGTTTTTGTCATATAGCTTTTTTGAAATGTTCTATTTGTCTAATTCAAATCTAATTTTTGTCTAAACCTAGTTTAGTTAAGATCTGTTCGAGACTTTTAGTTGCACCAGATGAGTTGTATCCTTTCGGGTATACTCATAGAGTAATTTCAGATAAAGTACACCGTCTGCTCGTCACGCTATCTTATTTTCTGCCGGGTAGATTGGTGCAACTTCTTAGTCTAATACCAATCTTAATCTTACTCTTATATCTCCCAGTCTCAATAGATCTAGTGTATACCGGTTTACGCGAGTTAGTTCCAGAATGAAAAAGAACTGTATTCAAAGCTTAATTCAAATTGTTCTGGCGATGAAACTACAAGGGGTTTCAACACTTACAAGTAAGTGGATTGTTAGTTTGATGGAGTATCATTGGTTAGTATTTAATATTTTATAGAGATAAAATGTCATAATGATAACCAATGATAAATCGTAGTTTAGATCTGGTTCCACTAACCTTGATTTTTCCATTAAAGAAGATGAATATATGATGGACTTGCTCATTTCTTTAATAAGATATACCTGACTTCTTTTTCTTGGAAAACACAAATAGAAAAAAATCTAACGATAGAAATAGTACAAGTTAATTGGAAAAGTTAGGCAGACAAAGATGAGCTCAGATATCGCCTGATTTTAAAAAGGCATTGCTTTCTCTGATAATCTTATTTCAAAACATCAACAAGACTGCTTGGATCACGGCGAAGCCTGGAATGTTCTGACTGCATTTTAGGTCTTTCATTTTTTGGAGTGCTGTTTGCTTTGCTTGAAATTAAAAAAAAAATGCTTGAAATTTACAAATAAATACTTAGAAAATTTCCGCTCACTCGTTGTTGGAATGAAATATATTGCGCGTTAATTGTCCGATCTGGCCAAAATTGGGAATCTTAAAACCCCCTTAAGTTTTCAGGGAAAAAAATTGCGAATCAAATATCTTCTCGAAGTTGAGTCCAGAACATTAATAGTTTTTAGATGATATATTATAAACTGCAAAAATTGTTGGTTAAAAGTCGCAATTAGCCTGAAGAAAAAAAATCATCTGAATGCAAATATTTCGTCATTTTCTTCTTTTCTTCAAGAATCGTAGCAATTATTCTTTTGATTGACAGCAAATTTTTCTGATTAGCAATAAATAATTGTCTTTAGGGCCTGTTTACATATATACTACTCTAGGGTCATGATCGTTTTTCCAGTCCTTTTTGTTCCGACTTTCGAAGAAAGAGACCGCTCGAGTTGAGTTGAAAAGTTGAATTAACGATGGCAAGTTGAAAAAGACAGCTATGGCAATAGACGGTTAAGCGCTACACATAGAACCCAACTAGCAAATTTCAGTGATAAATCAGCACTGATTCGGAGCTGGAAAATCCAAACTTTCAAACGGTGAATTAGCGGTGAATTAGCGGTGAATTAGCGATGATTTATAAGCGAGGAACTGCCGATAAGTAGGCGATGAACTACTGACTTAGAATACTGGAATACTGCAGGTCTCTATTTAACTGTAAGTCCGTAAGTCCAAAATAAATCCTATAAAAACAGAATAGCAAATTTTTGTAAATGATTTTTGCTTTGAACTCAAACCTGGGAATAATTGTGCACGGTTTGTTTTTTCGTCAGACAAGTTTCGATTTTTTAGCTACCAATTTTTGACGGATTTTTTTTTCACATAAATCAAAGAGTATCGTTATCTTGAGCTCCAATTTCATAAAATTTTTGTTCTATAAATTAAAAATGTGATAATTTTTTGTGCTATAATTGGGCTTAAAAAATGCCATTTTGGCCAATAGTTTTTAATTAACTCGCAATTTTTAGTGCTATTAATGCGTAAGCGAAGAAATTGTTCCATATTGTCTTAGATGTTCCAATTGTCTGAGAAATTGTTCCATATTGAAATGAAGCATGCTTTTTGGTCTATTTTTTGCGTTGTCATATCTTTTTTTATCTTTTTGTACATAAATCGTTTTACGTAGCGCGTGGGAGATGATTTGAAAAATCAAATAAATATATGTATATTTTTTTTTTGGAAACTTTATCAATTTTTGTAAGGGAAGACTACTCTTAGACCTTAAAAAGCAGTCGTAACATTCGAAATTTTGTCCTGAGAGGAACAGTCTTGTTTATCGGGTTATTAGAAGTTACCACTGTTGCTATTCGAATTCACAAAGCAGCCGCTAAACCTCTAAATGATTCAAAAATTAATACCTATTAGCGATTTAGATTAAAGCCTTTGAAGATTGCAAGTGTTATTGCTTTTCACTGCAACAAAATGAAGCGACTTGGCTTTTTCAATTTTTGTTCTAACAAGAGCAGTTATATTTTATATAATTTAAAACCCACTTTCCAACCCAGTTGCCAGAACCCGTTTGGTTGCCAGTTACTGTCTTCGATGTCTCTCTCCGCTATTCAACATAGCTGCAGAGGGAGTACAGATACTTGTAGGAGACAGGATATATTTCTCCCACCTCTATAAGAGACCTAACTTCTTTTGGTTTGCAGCAACATGATTGAGAGATGCGATAGTTCACCAGTAACTCTGCAGCTTCCTCTTTGCGAAGCTGATCTACAACATCAAAAAGAAGAAAAATAATGAATTTGATCTTAAAATGAACACTGTTGTTTTTAGCTGCATTCTAAATTTTTAGTCCGACCTTTGAAAAATGAGAGGCATTTTGTATTGGTTCTGTTCATTCAAAATCAGATACTCCAAATAATTTGGGAATTGTTCGAGTGTTATATCTTACTAAATCTTATAAATTCAGATAAAAAATTTCAAGAAAACATTTTAGTGTCGAGGAAAACTGTTTATAAAAATTTTGTGTTTTTCGTGTTGAGAAAAAAAAAGAGCAAACAGGTCGATTATAGAACTTTGTTTTTTGTATGTTTGGTCATTTTTTGGAACAAAATGACTAAGTTGCAAGTTTTATCAAACATGCCCATATTTCTAGCTTTCGTCTAGATCCTTCTATCACCTTGGCTCGAAAAAACTACCTTATTTCGAGGAAAACATTTTGCAAATCAGAGGAAGGACTTAGAAAATCAATTTAGCCGACCCCGAAAAAAGAATAGAAAAAATTTTCGGAAAAGCTTGAAAAACCTTTTTGCCCCTAAAAACAATCCTAGATCCACCCCTGGTTAGGCTTATCTAAAATTGACTATAAAAAGAAAAATGCTTTAAGACTATAAAGTTTATAAAGTAATAGTTTAGCTGAGTTTGTTTTACTTATGTTTATCATGTTGTAAATTTGAAAAAGTCTTAGTTCTGAACAGGGGGCGGATCTTGGGTTTTTCTCGGAAATTTTTGTCGACCTTTTTTTTAGGGCAACTGAATTGATTTTTCGAGCTCTCCCTAAGCCTGTTTATTAGTCCCTATTTTGTATATTGATTTTATAATTATAGCTCTGTGTATCAGAATGTCTGGAAGTGTTCTTTAATCGCCAAAGTTTTCAAGTTTAATATATGCTAGAAAAAAATTCGAAAAACGTAATACCAGAAGCGGATTTAGTTAGAGGGGTGTTGAGGCGTTTATAGTTGGGACATGGCGTGTGTATGTCTTTTTATCTTAATGGGGTGTTTAAAAAACGGCATTGCGTCGTAAGAAAAGAGCTTCGCTCAAACAAAATCAACTCAGTAATTCAGTCTGGAATGTGGGAAAATTATACAAACGGCCTATGCTTAGACAGGTAATAGCCTTTCATAGATCCTCTGCAAAGCAATCACATCAATTACCATCCACTGCTATTTAACATTTGTTTCACGCTAGTTTTTGCGAACACTTTCGAAAAAACTCACACTTCGGCAAGACTTTTAGATCCTTCTGGTTTCTACGACAACTGAACAGATTAAGAGAGAGATCCATGGAACAAAAATGACCTTGAACACGGTTACCTTGCCCTCCAGTCATCAGAGCTACCATGTTCCAATTTTTGAAAAGGTTTCATAAAAAAGCTAAGAAAAAAAGATAAATAATCAAAATAATTATAAATTTTCTTACTTACTAATCTGTCTTTTTGCCCATGACTGCCCACAAGCTGAATGATAAATTCTACTAAAACAAGTCTCTTCAATAAACTAGAAATTGAAAAACGAACCGGCAGGTAAGCGTTTGGGTTTAAAAGGTTAGAAAAACTGGGTAATGATACTAGGGTTGGATGTACGGGATGCAATCACTTTTGTTTGGCAAACACTAAAATTTTCTAAAAGCGCCAATTATTACTAAATTTGAAGGAGTGCATGCTAAAAAAATCAAAATTTTGATCAAAACCTTAGAAAGTCAATTTGTTATTTTATCAGGAACTCGGCTGCGGCGTAGAAAATTTTGGCATTTAGAGTCTTAAGGAGAGCTTAAAAAATCAAAATCGTCCAAAAAAAATTATGCTACAATCATCAGTTTTCCAACCAATTGTATTATGAAATCTGCTTACGAGGATAAATATTTTAAGTTTAGGTTGATCAACTTTGTACCCTCAGAAAATCCCAAAAACCCTCACTAACATCAATTTATACGCCAATTTAGCTGCCGGCTCTTAAGTTTTTTTGTTAAACATAAATTTGAGTTAGAAAAAAGAGAAGAAACAACTTTACAGGCGTCTTTCATAAAATAACTATTTTCATACAAAGAGTAATATATGAATATAAATGATCTAAAGCACAGCTATGCTGACGTCAAAAAACTCTGAATCAAAACTTGAATGTTATCAATGAATTTTAAAACATCATATAATAGAGACGGCCATAACAACAAACTATCAAATGGTGAGTTGCTTCTGACTAGCATTAAAAAACGGTCTAGTTTTGCTGGCTAATGTAATACATAGATCAAAACTCATGTTTACGTTTTTATGTACACATTTAGCTGAATTCAAAAATTATAATTTTTTGAATAACTAGTGTGATGGTAACTTAAGACGCCGTAATTAGGCATCTTTTTGTGAAACAAAACAACAAAGTAATTTGCACTGGTTCTTCATGTGAACATGCATGTAGTCCACGTGAATAAAAGGAACTGCATATAAACCAAAAGAATCAACATAAAAAACAAAAAAAGCACAAAGTCCAAACTAAAGATGTTCGTGGAGCGAAAAAACTGACCCTTACAATTGAATACATTGATCTCGGGTGGACTTTTTTTCTTTTTTGGAGACTTTTCTGGAGACTTTTCAAAATTTTTTGGAGACTTTTCAAAATTTCAAAAACTAAAAAAAAAAAAAAAAACTGTCCCGACATTTCGATCCTGGAAAATATCTTAAAAGAACTTTAATGTTCAGAATCGTCTAGCTAACAGAGGCAAAATAGTTCTGCGTTAGTTCGCTGTTTTGCACAGATCCATATGCGTATGTGCTATCCAACAACTTTATGATTAAAACTATTTATTAACAAGGGAAGAGACTGTAGGATCCATGACCCAAATACTTTTTCGGCTGACTGAGAACTCGACTGGGAAGTTGTCCTTGGCAATTGCGTGCAATATAGTCAAGCTTAGTAGTAGAATTTATCTTGGTTATCACTAATAAGTAATATAATTGAAAAACAAACAGATATTCAACCCAAAAAAAATTAGAATCTTTGAATGTTTAGACCCTCTTCAGCCAAAAATCCTAAATGAAGTGGTACTGGCTTACTAAAGATACTAGAGATGACTTGATGCGGCTATGCATTAAAATAAACACCTTCTACCCTCTTGGCCCAAATGATAACATTTCCCGGCCCTATTATATCCCCAAATTGCCCTATTATAACGCAACACCTAGCGTTGGAATGAAACCGAGTTTTAGTATGTTATAGATCTAGTGGGGGAAGTTCAAGTCTAGAACGGGAAAACCCTTGGACACCTAATTCCGTTGTTACGACCGAGGTGAACAGTCTTTATTTCGCCTTCTGGAAGTCCTTTTTTGAAACCCAGTGAACACAAGGAACCCGAATTTGGGGACATGGGAGGTAGTGACAAGAGACATCATGTATTATAAGTTGAAGCAAATACAGCGGTTAGACCGAAAACTAATAGCGCTTGGGAAAAACATCC
>NC_087065.1:56796253-56808753 GCF_963678635.1 Symsagittifera roscoffensis
CTGCAAAAAGAATCGTGTGTCTGGTTAAGTGCAGAAAAACTTTCAAGGGCTCGCAAATCGTTAGTTTTTGTCTTTATAAACTAAAAAAAATTTAAAAAATTTCGCCAAGACAAAAATAGTTTATCCAAAAATAAAAACAAAAAATCTTCGACTAGCTTTTTCAAAAAAAAAACTCTGCCGTCTGTTCGATAGCCTACTCAAAACGCTGCTTTCTTGTTTAAAAAAAATCATCATACAAACTTTTTCTTACTCATCAGGCTTTATTCGATTTCAGAGGAAACTCAAAATGCAGATATATATGATACGCAACAAAGATCATGATAGTCATGCAATTTGATCACCCTTCAATGAGAGTTTATAAAAAGCACTTCAACTCAGACTTCATGAACAGAATGTTCTGACTAATTTGATCAAAAAATTCAAATAAATACTAATTGCTTTCGTTGATTGCTTGGAATCGCGTTTGGAATCGCATCCCTGACAAGTTTGATTTGGAATCGCATCCCTGAACAAGTATCACGCTTGTTGAAAAGAAATATGAACCATACAGACTAAACCAGAGTGAGACGGTCCCGAGGAGCGTAGCAACAAGCAACGTCGGGAAGCTATCGCTCGCTAAACCACACCACCAATTCTTCGTTTTGAGAGAAATTTATATAAATTTTGGGAAAACAGTTATAGCGTTAACAGAAGAGCAGCTTTAGGATTTTACTTTTCTTAGACTGTATTGCATCGCTTTTTTCGCATGCTGTCACATTTAAATCGAAGTTAATTTTTTTTCGCAGATGGTAGAGTGAACGCTTTTTTTTAAATATTAGTCATTTAGATTTTTTCAAAAGTAAAACATTATAGGAAATTTTAAATTATAAAAAAGTCAATTTAAGTTAATGTTTTTGCTGCTACCTCAATAAAAAACTTTTGTAATAGCTGCAATCACTACGTCTATTGACCGTTAAAGATAAGTTTTTTTACAAGGCAGTATATCAGAACATCAAAAAAGCACCAAAAATTTTTGCTCTGGTCAAGTACAACCAACAGCATAAAAATATACAAATATTTACGATTGCAATTTTTTATATTGTCGTTAGATTATCGTATGAAACAAAACAATTAACGCAAAGCATAATTACATCAAAGAATCCAGAATATTTTCAGCAATTGGGTTGTAGAGTCACAATATTCTTCCATCACTCGCTCGTCTTACGCTATAAAACAACTTTTACAATATAGAAAAATAAAACTATGAATTCTTATGTTAAAAAATGCGCTAAATTATGGATTTGGTCCTTGATAGAATACATTTTGTGAAATGGTTCAAAACTAATTAAACTGCAACTTCGAACATTTGAACTGCAGTCATTTGATATATAAACTGAATACATCTGCTTTCATGCTGCACAGTACATCGGGTTTCGGAACTTTCATTTTGCCAGCTTTGCTTGCTGTCACTACGTTATTTCTGAATACCAATCAAATAAAAAACGAAAAAACAATATAATGGAACAATTGACCTTGCAAAAACGATGACAAAATGTTTCAGGCCTTTTTAGCGCCTTTGAAAACATTATTGAGATTAAAATTACTGATAAAAGGATTCCTAACATCTTTATTTTCAAGAGACATAGTAAATAAAACTATTTCAGGAGCAATTTTTTTTGGGGCATTAAATATCTACTAATAAGTTTTGTTAGTGTCCTTAGTTTTTCGCTGCATTTTTCTCTTGTCCCAAAAAAACGCTTGGCCTCTCAGAAACAGATCATTCGGAAAAAAACGCATGGTGGAAACCTACAGGTATGTCAGATTTCATGAAACGCATATTCTCAAAAATTATATTAAGTCATCTGATGAAAAATTTTTGTATACATTATTTTCTTCAGTTTTTTTTGCTTTTAGTTCGGATTGCACCCCCAAACAGGTATCAAGCTTGCTTGTTGAATTAAAATATGAACCAGAGTGAGTATACCAGCATGATGCGTTCTCAAGTATTTTAGCGACGATAATTTCTGGTATATCTATTGCAGGCTAAACCTAACTGCCAAATCTACGGTTGTGTAGGAATTGCGTATGAAAAAATTAGGACAACAGTTAGTTATAGCTTGTTAACACACTCTAGGCCTAAAGTTATAATTTTGTTAAAATGGATTGCATCAACTTCAGTTTTCTCATAATGTCAGGTTTAAAGCCAAGCTTACTGTTTCTTTTGCAGATTTTACATCAAAGGTTTTTTTTGAAAAGTTATTTTAATGGTTTTACGGTGCAAACTCAATTAATTTTGATTGAAAAACTTCAATTTATATAACTGATTAACGAAGATTTATATTTACGCTGCTAGCTAAAAAAAACGCTCCTTCAATAGTTGTAATCATTTGGTCTAAAAACATTTAGAAAACCATCTTTTTCAGAAAGGAGTACATCATCGTACCAAAAAAGGAGCAACATTTTTAATCTGGTCAAGTTTAACCTTTTTGCATATAAATTGATAAATACTTACAATTCCAACGTTTTTACTGTCAAAAGACGGTCGTATGTTAACAAACTAAGGCAAAGCGTAAGTGTATCAAATGATCCATATTATTTTCAGTATTTTGTTTGTAGAGTCATAATATTCGCGTATAACTAAATCTTCTAAAACTTCGAAACAAAGTTTTACAATAAAGAACAATGATTATGACTCTTTATTCCATTAAAAAGAAAACGTCATCAATTGAGCGAAAGTGGCTGATAATAGGGCAAAAAATTTGAGATTGTTCAAAACTAGCAAAGTTTCAATTGTAAACGTTGGAACTGCATTCATTTAATAAATAGCTTTATAAAATGATTCATTTGTCTGGTAATTATTCATCAGTAAGTAATTTTTGTAGCCCATTCAACTAGAAAGTGGAAAAAATGCTATGCCAGAACAAATGACTTTGCAGAATAGAAACAAGAGTCATTACGAAATTTCAGCGCCTTTGAATGATAAGTAGTCATCAGGTTCATCTTCGCTGGAAAACAAGTTCATGTCCTTTAATCGTCAACATACGTGGTGAAAACAGCTCGTTAGGATGAGCTTTTTTTGATGCAGCAGAATCTTTAGTAATATTAATTTTTGGTGTCCTTAGTTTGTGTTCCAGCATGTTTTTTTTGCCCGCTAAAAGCACTCTCCGAAGCCAATCGAGTGGGAAAAAACACATGTCGGAAAATAGATAACTCAAATGTCATGAACTGCTTTTCTGACTATTTTAACAAAATCATCGAATGAAAAATAATGGCATTTAATTTTTTTCTATTTTTTTTAAAATTTTTAGTTCGGATTGCACCCCAAAACAGGTATCAAGCTTGTTGAATTGAAATATGGACCAGAGTGAGTACATCAGCATGATGCGTTCTGAAGGATTCTAGCGAAAACAATTTCCGGTATATATTTTGCAGGCTAAACCAAACTGTCAATTCTCCGGTTGTGTGAGACTTTCGTATGAACTTATTAGGAAAACAGTTATAGCTTGTTAACACACTGCAGGTTCAATGTTTTAATTTTCTGAAAATGGATTGCATCAACTTCAGTTTTCTCATACTGTTAGGTGTAAAACCAGCTTACTTTTCTGCAGTTGTTACATCAAATTCTTTTTTTAAAAAGTCAGTTTAGTTGTTTTACGGTGCAAAATCAAATAGTTTTGAAAAATTTTAAAACAGATTAACGAAGAAATATGTTTCCGCTGCTAGCTAAAAAACCGCTCCCTCGATCATTGTAATCAATTGGTCTAGTGACACTCAAAAAATCAACTTTTTCAGAAAGGAGATCATCATCATACCAGAAATTTTTTAAAATCTGGTCAAGTTGAACCTTTTTGCTTAAAATTGATAAATCCTTACAATTCCAATTTTTTTACTGTCAAAAGACTGTCGTATGATAAAAAACAATTAAGGAAAAGAATAAGTGCATTCAATGATTCAGATTTTGTTCCGTTTTTTGATTGTGGAGTCACAATTTTTGTTTTTAACAAAATCTTCTAAAAAAAATTCATAATTAACAACAAAAATTATGACTCATTCTTTCAATAAAAAGAAATTGTCATCAAATGATCGGAGGTGGCTCTTGGTAGGGCAAAAAATGTCAGCTGGTTCAAAACTAACAAAGCTTCAATTGCAAGGGTTGAAACTGCAATCATTTAATATATAGCAAGACTGCCTCCTGTTTAATGCAAAACAGTAAAAAACTTTACAAAATAATTGATTTGCCTGCTTTTTTTTCGTCAATAAAAAAATTTCGTAGCCCATTCAAATTGAAAGTGGAAAAAAAGTTATGCCAGAACATTTGACCTTGGAGAATTGAGACAAGGTTCGTACGGAAATTTCAGCGCCTTTGAGTGACACGTAGTCATCAGGTTCATCTTCATTGAAACATTAGTTCACGTCGTTCAACTGTCAACAAACGTGGTGAAAACAGCTCGTTAGGGTGTGCATTTTGATGCAGCAGAGTTTTTAGTAAAACTAATTGTTGTTGTCCTTAGTTTGTGTTCCAGCATGTGTTTTTCTTGCCCGCTAAAAGCACTCTCACAAACAACTCGAGTGGGAAAAAACACATGCCGGAAAGCAGACAACTCAAAATTCATGAACTGCTTTTTCTGACAAAAATAATCAAATCTTCGAATGAAAAATGATTGCATTCGTTTTTTTTCTTCTGTTTTTCGTTTTTATTTCGAATTGCACCCTCAAACAGGTATCACGCTTGTTGAATTGAATTATGAACCAGAGTTAGTACACCAGCATGATGCGGTCTCAAGTATTTTAGCGACGATAATTTCTGGTATATCTATTGCATGCTAAACCAAATTGCCAAATCAACGGTTGTGTAAGAATTCCGTATGAAGTAATTAGAACAACAGTTAGTTATAGCTTGAAACACACTGCAGTTTTAAAACTTTAATTTTGTTAAAATGGATTGCATCAATTCCAGTTTTCTCATAATGTCAGGTTTGAGGCCAAGTTTATTGTTTTTTTGCAGTTTTTACATCCAGTTTTTATTTTGAAAAGTTAGTTCAATTGTTTTACGGTGCAAAGTCAATTGATTTTAAACAATTTCACTTTATAAAACAGAAGAACGAAATTTTATATTTACGCTGCTAGCTAAAAAAACCGCTCCCTCAATAGTTGTAATCATTTGGTCTAATGACAATAAAAAAAAACATTTTTTTTCTCAGAAAGGAGTACATCAACAAACCAAAAAAAAACAAGCATAAGTTTTTAACCTGGTCAATTTGAAGGTTTTTGAATAGAAATTAATAAATCCTTACAATTCCAATTTTTTTTACTTCAATAGATTGTCGTATGATAACAAACTAAGGCAAACTGATCATACGACAATCTATTGTCGATAGATCGTCGTATGATAACAAACTAAGGTAAATTGGTTAGTCATCAGTTTCATCTTCACTGGAAAAACAGTTCATGCGGTTTAACTGTCAACATACGTGGTGAAAACAGCTCGTTAAGGTAAGCTTTTTTGATGCAGCAGAGTTTTTAGTAATATTAACTGTTGTTGTCCTTAGTTTGTGTTCCAGCATGTGTGTTTCTTGCTCGCTAAAAGCACTCTCAGAAACCGCATGGTGAAAAGCAGACAACTCAAATTTCATGAACCATTTTTCTGACTAAAAAAAATCAAATAATCGAAAGAAAAAAGGTTGCATTCATTTTTTTATTCTGTTTTCCTTCGTTTTTTTTTCGGATTGCACGAACAAACAGGTATCATGCTTGTTGAATTGAATTATGAACCAGAGTTAGTATACCAGCCTGATGCTTTCTCAAGGATTTTAGCGACAATGATTTCCGGTATATCTATTGCAGGCTAAATCAAACTGATAAATCTACGGTTGTATAAGCAATTCCATATGAAATAATTAGGACAACAGTTAGTTATAGCTTGTTAACACACTGCAGAATTAAAGTTTTAACTTTGTTAAAATGGATTGCTTCAACTCCTGTTTTCTCATAATGTCAGGTTTGAAGCCAAGCTTATTGTTTTTTTTGCAGTTTTCACATTCAATTCTTATTTTGAAAAGTTATTTCAATTGTTTTACGGTGCAAACCAGTTGGTTTTAAAGAGTTTTACTTTATAAAACAGATGAACGAAGATTTATATTTACGCTGTTAAATAAAAAATACCGCTCCCTCAATAGTTGTAATCATTTGGTCTAAAGACATATGAAAACCAACTTTTTCAGAAAGGAGTACATCATCATACCAATAAAAAACAAGCAAAAACTTTAATCTGGTCATTTTGAAGCTTTTTGAAAAGAAATTGATAAATCTTTACAATTCCAATTTTTACTGTCATAAGATTGTCGTATGATAACAAACTAAGGCAAACTGATCATACGACAATCTCCTGTCAATAGATTGTCGTATGATAACAAACTAAGGCAAATTGGTTAGTCATCAGGTTCATCTTCACTGGAAAAATAGTTCATGTTGTTCAACTGTCAACATACGTGGTGAAAACAGCTCGTTAGGGTGTGCTTTTTTGATGCAGCAGAGTTTTTAGTAATATTAATTGTTGTCCTTAGTTTGTGTTCCAGCCTGAGCGTTTCTTGCCCGCTAAAAGCACTCTCAGAAACAACTCGAGTTTGAAAAAAGGCATGAGGGAAAGCAGACAACTCAAGTTTCAAGAACTGCTTTTTCTTACTAAAATAATCAAATAATCGAATGAAAAAAGATTGCATTCATTTTTTATTCTGTTTTCCTTGTTTTTTTCCCGGATTGAACTAACAAACAGGTATCACGCTTGTTGAACTGAATTATGAACCAGAGTTAGTATACCAGCCTGATGCTTTCTCAGGGACTTTAGCGACGATAACTTCCGGTATACTTATTGCAGGCTAAATCAAACTGCTAAATCTACGGTTAAATAAGAATTCCGTATGAAGTAATTAGGACAACAACTAGTTATAGCTTGTTAACACACTCTAGGCCTAAAGTTTTATTTTTGTTAAAATGGATTGCATCAACTTCAGTTTTCTCACAATGTCAGGTTAAAAGCCAAGCTTTCTGTTTGTTTTGCAGATTTTACATTAAAGGTTTTTTTGAAAAGTTATTTTAATGGTTTTACGGTGCAAACTCAATTAATTTTGACTGAAAAACTTCAATTTATATAACTGATTAACGAAGATTTATATTTACGCTGCTAGCTAAAAAAACCGCTCCTTCAATAGTTGTAATCATTTGGTCTAAAAACATTTAGAAAACCATCTTTTTCAGAAACGAGTACATCATCAAACCAATGAAAAACAAGCAAAAAATTTTTTAATCTGGTCTATTTGAAGTTTTTTGAAAAAAAATTGATAAATCCTTCCAACACTTCCAACTTTTTTACTGTCAATAGATTTTCATATGATAACAATCTAAGGCAAACTGATCATACGACAATCTACTGTCAATAGATCGTCAAATGATAACAAGCTAAGGCAAGTTGATTAGTCATCAGGTTCATCTTCACTGGAAAAATAGATCATGTTGTTCAATTGTCAACTTACGTGATGAAAACAGCTCGTTAGGGTGTGCTTTTTTGAAGCAGCAGATTTTTTAGTAACATTAATTGTAGGTGTCCTTTGTTTGTGTTCCAGCATGTGTTTCTCTTGCCCGCTAAAAGCACTCTCAGAAACAACTCGAGTGGGAAAAAACGCATGCCGGAAAGCAGACAACTCAAATTTCATGAACTGAATTTTCTGACTAAATTAATCAAATAATCGAATGAAAATTGATTGCATTCGTTTTATTCTTCTGTTTATGTTCAGTTTTCACTTCAGGTACCACGCTTCTTCAATTGAATTAGTATACCAGCCTGATGCTTTCTCAAAGATTTTAGCGACGTTAATTTCCGGTATATCTATTGCAGGCTAAACCTAACTGCCAAATCTACGGTTGTGTAGGAATTGCGTATGAAAAAAATTAGGACAACAGTTAGTTATAGCTTGTTAACACACTCTAGGTCTAAAGTTTTAATTTTGTTAAATTGGATTGTATCAACGCAAGTTTTTTCATAATGTCAGGTTTAAAGCCAAGCTAATTGTTTTTTTTTGCAGAATTCACATCAAGTTTTTATTTAAAAAATGTTATTTTAATTGTTTCACGGTCCAAAATCAATTAATTTTGAAACATTTCAAATTATAAAATAGATTAATGAAGATTTTCTTCAACGCTGCTAGCTAAAAAAAAACCGCTCCCTCAATAGTTGTAATAATTTGGTCTTGTGCCACTCATCTTTTTTGGAAAAGAGTACATCATCATACCAAAAAAAAACAACCAAACATTTTTAATCTGGTCAAGTTTAAGCTTTTCGAATAAAAATTGGTAAATCCTTAGAATTCCAACTTTTTCACTGTCAAAAGATTGTCGTATGATAAGACAACAACTAGAACAAAGCATAAATGCGTCAAATGATCCAGATTATTTTCAGTCTTTTGATTGTAGAGTCACAACTTTCGCTTTTGTCTAAGTCTTCTAAAATAAAACAATCAAAGTTTTACAATAAACAACAATAATTATGACTCATTCTTTCAATTAAAAGAAATTGTCATCAATTGATTGGAGGTGGCTCTTGATAGGACAAAAATGCGAGATGTCTCAAAACTAACAAAGTTTCATTTGTAAGCGTTGGCACTGCAGACATTTGATATATCGCAAGACTACATCCTGTGTTATGCAAAACAGTATATAGTTTTTCAAATTTTTTCATTTGCTCGTTTTTCTTCATCAATAAGTAATTTTTGTAGCCCATTAAATTTGAAAGTGAGAAAAAAAAGCTAAAGCAGAACAATCGACCTTGCAGAATTGAGACAAGGTTTGTACGGAAATTTCAGCGCCTTTGAGTGACACGTAGTCATCAGGTTCATCTTCACTGAAACATTAGTTCACGTCGTTCAACTGTTAGCATAGGTGGTAAAAACAATTCTTTAGGGTGTGCTTTTTTGATGCAGCAGAATCTTTAGTAATATTAATTGTTGGTGTCCTTAGTTTGTATTCCAGTATGTGTTTTCTCTCTATAAGCACCCTCAGAAACAACTCGAGTGGGAAAAAACAGACAACTTAAACTTCATGAACTGTTTTTTCTGTAATTAGCCTAATCCTAATCAGTTCATCGAATGAAAATTGATTGCATTCATTTTTTTCTTCTGCTTTTTGGTTTGATTTGACATGCTAATCTTGAACAAGTATCACGCTTGTTGAGAAAAAAGGTGAGCCATACTGATTATAAAAAGGGAGCTGTTTCGAAGGGACGTAGCCGAAATCAACGCCGAAATAAATATTGCTTGCTGCACCAAACGGCCGTTTTGCTGTGTTTGGTGAGAATTTTAACTGAGTTATTTCGGAAAACAGTAATAGCGTGGGCGTGTTAACACAGATGGTTTAATGTTTGAATTCTGTAAAACTGGAACGCATCATTCCAGTCTTCTCATGCTGTCAGATTCAAATTGGAACTAACGGCTTTGTTCGCAGATGGCACAACAGTTGTTCGTTTGAAAACAGTTCTCAAATAAGTATTTTATGGTGCAAAATCACTATTTTTCAAAGAAATTTTGAATTGAAAAAATTCAAATGACAAATTTGTCAGCTGCTACCTCAATAAAAAAGCCCTCAAAAGCGGTATTCTTTATGTATTTTGACAATTAAAAAAATCAAGAGTTTACATTGCAGTACAACAAAAAAAACAAAAAAAAACACCTTTTTTTGTTGGTCTTTATCTGCTTTTTTGGTGTAAAACCAATTGATTTTGAAAAGTTTCGATTTATAAAACAGATTAAAAAAGAAATATGTTTCCGCTGCTAGCTAAAAAAACCGCTTTCCCAATAGTTGTAATTATTTGGTCTAATGACACTTAGAAAACCATCTTTTTCAGAAAGGAGTACATATTCATACCAATAAAAGAAAAATTTTAATCTGGCCAAAATGAAACTTTTTGAACAAAAATTGAAAAAATTTTACAATTTCAACTTTTTTACTGTCAATAGATGGTCGTTTGATAACAAACTAAGGCATCAATTGATCGGAGGTGGCTCTTGATAGGGCGAAAAATGTGAGATGGCTCAAAACTTACAAAGCTTCATTTGCAATCGTTGGCATTGCAGTCATTTGATATATAGCAAGATAACATCCTATGTTATGCAAAACAGTATATAGTTTTTCAAAATACTTCATTTGCCTGTTTTTCATCATCAATAAAAAAATTGTAGCCCACTTAATTTGAAAGTGAAAAAAAAGCTATGGCAGAACAATCGACCTTGCAGAATTGAAACAAGGACCATAACAAAATTTTAGCGCCTTCGAGTGACAAGTAGTCATCAGGCTCATCTTCACTGAAACATTAGTTCACGTCGTTCAACCGTCAGCGTAAGTGGTGAAAAAATGCATGGCATGCCGGAAAACAGACAACTCAATTTTCCTGATCTGCCTTTTCTGACTAAAATAATCAAATTATTGAATGAAAAATGATTGCATTCGTTTTTTTCTTCTTCTTTTTTGTTGGGACAAGAGTTGTTCGTTCGCAAACATTAGTCAAATAAGTTCTTTATGATACAAAATCACTATTTTTTTAATAAAATTTTGAAAAAAAATTTCAAATGAGAATTTTTTTCAGCTGCTACCTCAAAAACCAAACCCTCAAAAGCGATATTCTCTACGTATTTTGACAAAAGAAATCAAGAGTTTAGATGTCAGTACATCAGAAAACCAAAAAAAAACCAAAGTGCTTTACTCTGGCCAAGTTGAACCCATTAGCATAAATTGATAATGGTGTTTGAGTAAAATCTTGAAGACATAGCAAGTTCTCAATAGGTTGTATTAACATAATCAATCAAATGAGGCAAGGCATAATTACATCAACTGATTGCA
Source organism: Symsagittifera roscoffensis (assembly GCF_963678635.1). Taxonomy (NCBI): domain Eukaryota; kingdom Metazoa; phylum Xenacoelomorpha; order Acoela; family Convolutidae; genus Symsagittifera; species Symsagittifera roscoffensis. Next base: position 56,807,117 of record NC_087065.1, read on the forward strand.
AACAGTTTCAGTATTTTGGTTCTTATTCCTTTTAAGCTTCTAATCAAATTATTAAGAAAAACTTTTAATTTTTAATCCTTACTTGAATAAAAAGAAGGTTACGTCAAATTATGGTAGAAATATCTTGATAGGGCACAGTTTGTGAAATTTTTCAAAAGTAACAAAAGTACAACTGCAAGGGTTTCACTTGCAGTCTTTTGATATATATCATGATGACATCCATTTTAACGTAAAGAGTCTATCGAGCTTTAAGTTTTTTATTTTAGCCTTTTTCTGCTTTTCGTCATGTGATTTCTGCAATCTGTTCAAATTGAAAGCAAAAAACGACGCTATAACGGAAAAACTCAATGAAGTTTGTTTTGTCTTAAAATTTAAGGTTTTAAGTGGTATTTAAACTCATAAAAAAGTTTAGTGTAATCAATTTATTATGAAACAGGGAAGCAATCTTTTAACGGTGCTCTCAAAATTACCACATTATTGTTATTAGATACCAGATGTAGAGCTATCTATAATCAAAAAATTATTCCTTATATCAAGAAAAAGGTTATTAAATTTTGAGACCGTGATTAATTTTTTTGCAGTTAACCAGGCACGAGATCATTATTGTTTTGAAGTTATACCTACTTTCTGGTTTTAAGTTGAAAAACAATATAGAGTAAATCAATTTTTTTACCTTTGATATCAGAGCGGTAAAGTGCATCAAATCTTTTTTCTCATTTAATATACAACTTTCTTTTTTTAAAATATTCAGAGTGAATTTTTTAATGTAGTCAAAAAGAAAAACTGATAGTTATTGATCAATTTAATGACTATAAAAACAATTTGTATCCTTAATGAACAGCAAAACATGCCATGAATTGTCAGTTGACAAAAAAAAACATTTGAAAGTTCAATTCGACCGAATTTTTCAAATTTTTCATTTTTCCTAAACTCTAACTTTTTTAATCAACCTGATTTGTTTGGCACTGTTTTGGAGGTTTAAAGTGCCAACTAATAATAATTGCTTTTGAAAAATGACTTCTTTAATATAATCAATCTAGTCCAATTCAGTTTTTCAACCCTCTAAAGAGCCCTTCCTCCAACCAACTACCATCCATGCAACCAACTTCCAACCACCAAGCTATTCATCGCTCAAGCTAACCATCCATTCAGCCGATCAACCAATCAGTCCTTTATCCATTCACTAAGCCTACCATCAATTCAGACAACCATCAGTTCAGCCGCCCATCACTCATGTCAACTATTAAGCCTCGCATCCATATAGTTCATTGTCCATCTATCCATTGATTTTGCATGCAATTCATTCGCGAAATCAACAAGACTGCTCGTATCAGGGCGAGGCCCTGAATGTTCCGACTGCCTTTTAAGGTTTATGGAGCAGTAATAAAATTAAAAAATTGAATGAAATTTAAAAAAATGAAAAAAAAATTTTCTAAAATTATTTATGATAACCATCCCCCCACACGCCATATACAGTACAAAGAATCTAATTCGCTCCTTGTAGCAAACCAAATATGACAAATAGGCTTCTTTCAACCAATTTGGAACGATTTCTAAGACGGATTAACTCTCCGCTTACGCGTTAAAAGCGCGAAATATATCGCGCGTTAATTGTCCCAAATTGGCCAAAATGGCAA
>NC_087065.1:56818753-56866445 GCF_963678635.1 Symsagittifera roscoffensis
AGCCGCTGTCGCTGTCACCGTGATGCACTCTTCCATCTCCTTGACACATCGGGCACACGTACCTCCCCCGGCCATCACAATTACTGCAGCGTTTCTTTTCTCGGTATGTTTCCAATTCTTTCGCACCCTTCCAATAATCACATTCTGGGCGTATATCGTAGTCCCAAAGACCTTGTCTGAAAAGCTAGCACTTAAAATTTGAACATTCACATAATATAATAATGTAATTCTTATATAATTTTTTCATAAAAGTTTACCGACTGCCATTACTGTTTTTTGATTTTCAAAGATCAGAAATCGGAAAACAAAACTTTTGTTTTCTCTGCTTTTAATTTTTTTTATATTTGGTTACAAGCAGCAGAGAACTAAAGAAAATGTAGAATACAGCTGCCGCAGTTTTTTTTCTCACAAACTTGAGTTATTTTGATACTTTTGCACCATTAACTATACCAGTTGCCAATCACCGATTTAAGCCTGACAACAGGATGAATTTATGCAAATTACAAACTGTTCAAATCAGAATTTGGTATCAAAGATACTAAACATATCGCTTACCAAGTGCTTTTAATGATGCTGTTTTCCAGTCAGTCATTTTTATACGGAAAAACCAAATGATTTTGAAAAAACTACTTTCAACGACAGCAAAATGTGTTTCTCTAGCTCAACTTTTACTGGCCACTTAAAGAAAACTAATTATTCAGAGACATAATTATACACAAATAAAAAATAGATAATCTTTTGCAAAAATTGCTCGGAAAAAGTTATGTCTTTTCAAAAAAAAGCACGGAAAAATTTTTACGAATTTCAAAAACTTCTGCCTTTTACTCGTTGAGGCCAAAAAAGTTTTAAATTGCAATTATTTTCCTCTCAGCCATTGAACTTAACGGACAATATTTCCACATTAGGAATGTTTTTGCGCAAGTAATTTAAGTTTTTTAATGATAAAATTGAAGCCCATTACGCGCCTTCCAATCCAGTTGCCGGAAGTTGTTGCGTCACCAGAGGTTCTCCTTGTCTTTTCTCTGCGACTCTCAATATAGCTACGGAGTGTGTAGCGATTCTTGTAGGAGACAGGATATATTTCTCCCACTTTTATAAGTTGTTGTGGATCTTTTGGTTTGCAGCAACATGCTTCAGAGATGCGATAATTCACCAGCAAATCAAAGACTTCATCTTTCTGAAGTGGATCTACGACATCAAAACAGCAAGAAAAATAATAAACAGTTTAGATACAAAGAATTTATTGTTGAATGTAGTACCTGCAATTGAGAAAAGTGGAAACAAATCGATTATAATGGATTTTTGTGGTCTATAATGTTGGAAATATAATCAATTCCCATGTTACATTCAGACAACAAAATTGGACTAAAAATAGGATTTAAGTCCACGTTTTTTTCGCCAAAACAAAATGCATTATAATTCCTTTTGAATCCATTATAATGGATTTTATAATAAGTAGGAAATCACATTAAAATGGATTTTTTTCCACTTCATTTTTGTTTCGCGAGTCGTGCAAAATTTTGCAAGAATTTCAGGATTTATCAAGTGAGTGATGCGGAAACTTTGCAAACCCTAGCCTAATCCATTTCAAAACCTAAACTCAAATTGCAAAAAAAAATCCGTTGAGCTCGTATGTTGAGCCCGAATGGAAAAATCCGTTGAGCCCGAATGGAAAAATCCGTTGAGCCCGAATGGAAAAAAAACGATTATAATTCAGTTTCATTGTCAGTGTCCACAAAAGTGAAAAAAAAACTCGTTTATTATGGACGAAAAAAGGATTTTGTTGCCTCGAAAAAATTGTAATATCATAATCCCTTTTTAATTGATTATAAACGATTTGTTTTCACTTTCGTGGACACTGAAAAGGAAACTCAATTATAATCTATTTTATTCATGGAACTCCAATGCGGGTAGTTTTTGCATGCCAAATCCTAAATTGATTTCTATAACGCTCTTAATCTGGCTTTCGGCTTCATAATTAGGCAAAATTTAATTTCAACTCACAAATTAAAATGCATAGGCGGATCTAGATGTTTTGTTTCATGAGGGAGAGAGGCGGGGAAAATTTTGACTTCTTTCATTTTGAAGCCAATTTGAAAACTTTCCGAGCACTCCGTAAACACCCACCGTTTCTCACTACAAACAATTTTTGAAAAAAAGCTTGAAGCTCCGTAATACAGCCTGTCTTGGAAAAGTTTGACCAAAAAAGGTTTTCTGAAAAACCAGTACTGGTCCTGAAAAACCAATCTGGAAAAACCAAGATCTTTTATGAACAAGATTTTTGGCAATTTATGGAAAGTTTGGACAGAAAAATCGCGTTCTTATGAATATTAGCCCGCTGAAACTGATTATCTTAAAATTGCCCTCTGCACAAATTTGAGATAATCAGTTTCAGCGGGCTAATATTCTTAAAAACGCGAGTTTTCTGACAAAACTTTCTATAAATTGCTCAAAATCTTGGTCAAAAAAAGTTCTTTAAAACCTGAAAAGGTTCAAAATGAATACTGATATTTTCTTCACTTTAGATAAGTGATATTTGGGAGAGCTCAAAAAATCATTTTGTCTATCTACAAACAAAAGGGCAACAAAGTTTTCAAAGTTTTTTTTTGAAAACCCGCCCCCCGAGATTAGAGAAAAAGAGAAAAAGAGTGCCAAAAGCTCTAATCTTCGAGAAGGGGGCAAATTAATTCAACTCAAGCGGTTTTGAAGAAAAATTGTTATTAATTAATCCTAAAGTAATGGCGGAATATCTAATATTTTCTTTTCTCCAGTGTCGGGGGGTGGGGGCGGATTTAAAAAAAACTAAAAGTTTTAACGACTTTTTGTTTGTAGATCAACCAAATTGATTATTTGAGCTCTCCTAAATATCATTAACCTTTTTGAAGTTGATTCTAAAGTGAAGTAAATAACAGTATACATTTTTGAAACTTTAGCAGGCACTTAGCATAGTGGCAAGGCATTCACTTTGATATCATCAGTTCGTGTAATCGATCCCCTGACATGGCAATGATAGTGTGTGAGGACGAGTTTTCACTTGACAACTAGCTTCAGGGCTACCACAGTTTGAGCAATTACGGCTGCAATAGTGATACCACATGAAAGTTCTAGACGCAAAAAAAACGGCCTAGAGTGCAAGAAAAAGAGCTTGGCTCAACAAAATAGCTCAGTCTGGAGTGTGGGGAAATAAGACAAACGGACTATGCTGAGACAGGCTGAATGGCCTCTCATTGATCATCTGCGAATCGCAGAAAACACAATTGTTAGTATATTATAATTATTAATTAAGGAAAGAGATCTTGGAATCAATTTAATCTTCCTATAAAATTTTGAGAAGTCTTATAAAATCCGCCCAAAATTTTACCCAGTAGCGGAATCAGAAAGGGGCGGGAGGTTGCTTTTTGTACCAATTTGAGATCTCCAACTTTGGTTGACCGACCCTACAATTTGTCTAAAGGCGCCTTCGGTGCCAATATTTACTTATTTCGAGGGTAAAATGCGCGCCAAAAAAACGCGGCTCTCCGAAAAGTGCTTAAAACAGCTTTTTTGACCCGTTTGATAAAATTTTGACTCTGACACAGAATATTTGGCCAAAACAGGGTCTTTGTAGTGCTTGGGGAGACCTCGGAAAATCAACTTTAAAAATGTCGACAAAATGTTTGAAATTGTTTTGAAATTCCACCCTAGTCTCCCCCCGAGAGAAAATTTTAAATCCGCCCTTGCCCTACCCTATTGTTAGAAAAATCTTATTACTGCTGGATAACTGTATTTCACAATTTTCAAAAAAAAAATTCTGTTACAGTTCATCATAAAAAGATATTGTAAAAAGGTATACATTTTTTCATCAAAATTAACCTGCCATTTTATTGATGAGTGAATGCTACAGGCCAAAAAAAAAGAAACCAACTCAAATAAACTGTGTTTCGATCAAATGCAGTTTTAAGTCAGTAGTCAGTTCTTAAAAAGTTATTTAGTTTAACATGGCTCGAACAAAAAAATCAAAAATTGATGATATGTGTTTAAAGTCGAATTAACTAGTTATAAACAGCAGAAATGACCAAAAGTTCAGCTCAGTAGTAGTGAGAAACACGCGATTCGATCATCTTTTGATAAGCGTGTCGATTTAAAAGTCAAACAAATAACGAGCCTTCAGTACAACAAAATGTTTTTTAAACGAGTGACTCATGAATATCATTCTACATTTATTTAATTTGGCTGGCTTAAAAAAATCTTGCATTCACGAGCTTGTCCTAATTATTTTTAATATTTAATGACTGAGGCGCCTCATTTGGCGTTGGAACTCAATATAGAGGGATTATGGCTTATTCCTTCTTTCTACGAATTCCATAACTGAACAACCGTGAGCTCAAATATCTGTAAATAAAGTCATCGGATGCAAATTCGTTGGATACAGTTCTTTATTAATTTTACGAGTGTCCACATGTTGCTATAATTTTGGGGTTACAATAGGAAAAATTTGTTAGTCATAACAATTTCATGTTAACTTTATAATCTTTTTCGCTGCCAAAAATTGAGCACAAAAATGTACTCAAGAAAAATATGCACTCAAGAATAACAGCAACGTTCTGTATATTGAGAAGAGTTGCTTACCACAATCCATTAGTTTTATGGGGATTTTTTAATATAATTTTGCGATCTAAAGACTCCCGAAAAATAAAAGTAAATCAGTCGTCAAAATCAGTATTTATTAGCGTAAATTCTGCAGGCAAATCAGCGAAAAAATTGTAGAACTCAATGAGATCAAATTTTTTGAAATGCTCTGTAATTATTGTTCCGACTTTCGATACGAAAGTAATGGAATATTTGTGCTCGAGGTGGGTTTTTTTTTTCTTCAGACAAATTTCGACTTTTTAACTAGCCATTTTTGATGGAATTTTTAAATATCATTCAAAAGGTATTGTTGTCTTGAGCTTAAAATTGAAAAGATATTTCACCTGTGATCATTTTTTGTAAAGTTATGGGGGTTTAAAAATTGCCATTTTGGCCAATTTGGGACAATTAACGTGCGATATATTTCGCGCTATTAACGCGTAAGCGGAGATTTAATCCGTCTTGGAAATCGTTCCAAATTGTTTGAAGGAGCTTGTTTGCCATAATTGATTTGTTACAAAGAGCAAAATCTATTCTTTTGTACTTAATGTGAGTGTGGGGGGATGATTTCATTTAAAAAAAAATTTTGAAAATTTTTTTCTTTCAATTCTTTTATGTTGTTTATGTTATAACTGCTCCATAAACCTTAAAATGCAGTCGGAACAGTCAGGGCTTCGCCCTGATACGAGCAGTCTTGTTATAGTTCGTTTATTGTTCCGACTTTCGATACGAAAGTAACAGAATATTTTTGCTCGGGGTGGGTTTTTTTTCTTCAGACAAATTTCGACTTTTTAACTGGCCATTTTTGACGGAACTTTTTTTATATCATTCGAAAGGTATTGTTCTCTTGAGCTTAAATTTGAAAATTTATTTCAGCTGTGATCATTTTTCATAAAGTTAAAGGGGTTAAAGATTGCCATTTTGGCCAATTTGGGACAATTAACGCGCGATGTTTTTCGCGCTATTATTAACGCGTAAGCGAGATTTAATCCGTCTTAGAAATCGTTCCAAATTGGTTCAAGGAAGCTTATATGTCATAATTGATATGTTAATAGGAGCAAAATCTATCACTTAGTACTTTTAAAAAAATCAAATTTTAGAAAAAAAACATTCATTTTTTTTATTATATTTAATTTTTTTATGTTATTACTGCTCCATAAAACTTAAAAGCAGTCGGAACATTCAGGGCTCCGCCCTGATACGAGCAGTCTTGTCTCAGTTTGAACACCATCACAAAAAAAATCATCTGGAAAGCTTGTTTCTTGATTTTATTTCGGATTTATTTTTTCTATTTGAGAGTCAAACGATTTTAAAAAATCTTTATATAATAATAAATACAATGTGATTAGTACGAATATGAGACAAAAATTTAATTTAAAAGAAATTAAATCATTTGAAATTTGAATTATATCGTTTAAAAATGTCTTAAAACAAAGGTTTAAAAAGAAGAATATGTATTTAAACCGATTCAGAAAATATATAAATTGATCGATCTTATTGTTCCGATTTTCAAAGAAAAAGAGGAATATTTACGCCAGGGGGGTTTTAAATTCAGACCAATTTTAGTTGACTGCCTATGGGCATCGATGCTATGGTAACTTACTGAAGTTCAACCAAAACGTAACTTACTGAGTTCAACCACTGACCTCCTGAGTGGACCAAAATTGGTAGCCATACAATCTACTTTTACAGAAAAGAACTACTCTTTATACACAGTATAATATTCTCTGAATTTTGCTTAATCTATTTGCTCTTTTATCTAGATGACCTGCACTTACCTGATCCAGGCATCAACACGTGTGCACCAGGGCTTAGCATGTCTAATTTTTTTCTACTGCCAGTTTAAAAACTACACAGAACTGCCCATATCTATATCATCCATGCTCATGTTTGGTTAGTCCATAAATTATAGATTTTAGATGATCTGTGTATAAAAATTATTTCGGTGCAAATTGCTTCTAACTGCTTTACCCTACTTTGTGAATTTTGTTTGCATCACATATTTAAAATTTGTTTAATGTACTAATTTATCGAAAATCACATGCGTTCTTTTCTTGCTTCCATAAAAACAGCAGATTACAAAGAACTTTCATATTTGTGTTAATTTTAAACTATTTAAAAACTCTTCTGTTTGTTCCTCATTCTTTTTTGCACTACAGTGAAAATAATTGCAGCTGAGGATTAAATTCAAGCAAGTCGATTGGTTCAAATCAATATCTGGAGGAAAAAATAATGACTGTGTAATTGACATTTAAAAAATTAATCACAAAAGAAGTTTCATAATAAAACAAAAAAAGGAAACCAGTTTATTGAGGTTTGAGTCATAATTTGACTTTTTTGAAAAAAAAATTAAGTTTTTCGATTTGTTTTGATTTTTCTATTCCTAGGAATGCAGAAAAAATCTTACATTTACTTGTTTCACTTCACTGCTAGAAAAAAAAATGTGTTTAGAAAATTAATAACTTTGATTAACCCGTACCGAGAAAATTCTTTATTTCTGACCTGAAATACTTTGTTTCTAATCTAAATTCTGATCAGAAATTCTATCTGAAATGTTTAAATAAAGCATGGATATTCTTTAAGTTCTTTATTTCTCGTATTAATTCTGATCAGAAATAAGCTAAATATAGGCTATTTCGAGCTAGAAAAAGAAACCTTCTGGTGGGGCTCGAAACCCTTCTGATTTCTAGACATTTGCTGTATCCACCATACTACAGGCCTTAATGCATATTACTACATTTATCAGTATAAAATTTGTTATGACATGTGTAAGTTTGCATTGTATTGCTACTGTTATTTTGTATACTCGAAGCATGTTTATCTCGTTGCGGCTGAGCAGTGAATTGATTTCTGGTTATTCCAGAAACTGTTTATTTCTAAACTAGAAAAGAAATATATCACTTCTGCACGGAAAATACGAAAAACTAGGCTAGATAATCTACATAAAATTTCTATCTAGAAACACAGCGTCCGTTGGGTATGGGAATAGATTGATAAAATAGCATTCAATTTTCTGGTTGCTGGCTCCAAAAAAATTTATCTTCGAAAAGGCGAAGGTCTTTTTGCCTTGAGTAACAGCAAAGTAATACATCACCAGATTACCTCGGCTTTTTTTTCAGGAGAACAACTTAGTTTCATAAAAACACACGTTCAGAAAAAACCTTTAAACCAACTTTTCGAAATGCGATTGTCATGTATCAAATGTTTTAATCTTTTACTCAAAAACTATTGAAAATTATTTACAAAAAGAAATAGAAAACAAAATTTTAATATTATATACTATTATATGGAGCTGCTTGCAGAATTGAACTAGTTAATTTTGTAAAACAACAAAAACTTTTGACACTTTCTGACAAGAAATATTTGATTCAAATTTTCCGTAGCAGGGAAACAAATTGTTGTGTAAATTGTTTGCTCATGAAGTCACTAGCATCTAAGTTATATTTTTGGTGTTCTTCCATATTGATTTTGTTTTGTGGATAAATTTTGTTCCAACGTGATTATTTGTTCTCATCTTGAAAACAAACTTATTCAGATCTTCATTATTTGACATTGCGGGCTGGAAAATTCTCAAGACAAAAATTGAAGAAAAATTAGTTTCTAAAAACAAACATAATTTTTTGAGCGGTAATCGGAACATTCATTCACCTAAATATGAGCAGTCTTGAAGCATTTTGAGTTTCGCAAAACGTGGTCACGAGCTTCTAGTTTAAAGTCTAATTATCCTTTTTTTTAGTAATTGTCGTGTTACCCCTTGGAATATGATTGCAATTATACAAGATGCAGCATTTAATGATGTGAGACTTCTCCCTGTATCCGCTTTGGGTCTCAGATTTTTATGGAAACCATTAAATCGTTTTAACACAGCACAACATTGATCTTGGTCTGGACAAATAAAGGCCTTGCCTTCATCCTTGTTCAGTTTATTGAAAAGTAAAAGTTGGTTAATTCGAATGAAAAGAAAATAAAAAATACAACACGGTCATTGTAGTTTTCACTTTTTGTGTACATAAAAGCTGCAAAAAACATTCTGAAAAATTTTAAACCAGATTCGTTAGAGATAAAAAATTATAACTTCGAATCGAAAAACATCTTTACAAGGCCCGTTTACAGGTTCAACTTCATTATTTTAAATAGTTCTCTATAAATTCAGTTGTTTTTGATTAAGCTTGATAGTCTGAACTATCGTAGTTTTTTTAGATCGCTCCCTTTTTGCTGTTGGTTCAATTGATCCCTAGTAGATTGACAATAAATCTATTTCTCAAGCGTGGCTCATATTCTTTTCGGCCTTCTGCACAGTCTGAATCAGTCTTTTTTGTTCCTGGAGAGCTTCTTGGTTCACCTATATTAAAAGAGAAGGATAATTTTAACTGTTTGCCTCGCCCAAGTTGAGAAAATCTTCAAAAGAGGCTCGCATAGTGGGTCCAAAAAACACAAGAAAGAATCAATTTCGCTGCAGTTAAGCTTGAAAAAAAATCAGGCCAAAACGAAGTTTAAGTGCACTTTTTGGTTTTTAAATTCGTATAAATTGTCGCCAAAAGCGCCTTTAAAATGGTTTAAGGGATGGTTGGCTACATGAGTGTGATTAAAAAGTACCAAAAGGGCTATACAAGTGGTGAGAAGGTTGGATGGTTCAGAAGTTGGCAAGCGCAGGATTTCTAGCTCTCCAAAACCCAGCAACGACCCCTTTCTTTCGAAAACTTTGGAAAAAGTACAGTTTTGAGCACTTTTTGAAAAACTACAACCAATAAATTGCATTAAAACTTGTATGAACATAGCTCATGCGCTTTAAGAACAATTTAGGGTGATCCAAAAAAATTAACAGACAGATGTAGGATTTTAGGACAAAATTAATCACAATAGGCAAAAAACAACCAGATTGCATGGCAAAATTGATTAATTTTCGTTGAGAGTTCGATCAATTTCTAACTGCACCTGTGCGACGATGAAATCTGGAATAGACGGCTCAGTGCCCAGCGTCTGGTCCTCAATGTCGCGACACTTCCAGGCGAACTTGGCTGAGTTCTTTACTGGTAGACCTTGGTCTGCCAACATCAGCCTGAAACAGTGCTTATTTTATAGGTATAGGCAATGCTAATTTTATGGTGGTATGAAACAATGCTAAATAATAATAAGGATAGCCGGTTACTGTGCAAGTACAACAGAATGTTCAGACCATAGTCTTTAAAAATCTAGGATATTATTTTTTCAAATTAGTGTAGCTTTTCTGCGTGGTGTGATAAAAGAATCTGACATCAAACTAATTTTTAGACATAATCGACAGTCATAGTAATATAGGCAAACCGGACAACAGTTTTCGACGAAGCGTAACTAAAAAAAAACAAAAAAAATCGATTTTTTTTTTCATTTTTTTGCAGAAATTTTTGACTAGCCTTTTTGAATTTTTTATTACCAAAATGGCATGACAAATCTCCAAAAACTAAATTTACTCGAGTAAAATTAAAATTGAGCAAAATTAAGCTATTGTAAACGACCTAAATTAAGCATAAATAAGCCTGTTCGCTGACTTTCGCCAATCGAAGCAAGAGGAAAAATCAAGAATTTTAAACAGGTTTTTTTTCGACTTGAAAAAAATTTTGGGATTTTTTTATGTGGTTTGAATCACGATTAAAAAGGCTTTAATATGATATCTGACTTAATCCAGTCCAATAATTATTTGTGATAGCGGATTTTGCGTGGAAAATAAAAAGAAAAAACTAAAACACACCCGAATATAAAATTCCTTCCCACTTTCAATGGTCGGAACAATTAGGACAAAAAACTTGGTTCTTATATTTGGTTTTCAGTTATTGATTTGGAGTGGGTGGTAATAAATAACAAGTGCCACCACCTCTCATATCAGAAACTAGAAGAGCGAATCCGAGCATAATCTAGTCCACACCCGTACTGAAATTTTTGTTGTGTTTCACGGCTGATCATCCATTTAGCAGGGGAGAGAATATTCTCAGGACTGTTCCCCCATTATGCAGGGCTGTTCACAAGTGAGCATGCGTATTTTTCTACAGACGTGGTCGTACCTGGATCTTACATGATCAGACCTGAGTGAAACATGTTCATGCCTGTCGCAGACATGATAACGACTGACTGAAAACTTGACAAATTCATATTTTTTTATACATTACTTCGTATCTTGACTAATTGGTCTTTGTTGTTAAAAATTCACTTTATCAGATTTTGTTTGAAATGAGCTTATCCAAATTTACCTCCTCGAGTCAAATATCTTCAAATGAAGAAAATTATGTCGCATCTACATTCCAAAAAGGAGGACGTCAGGTTAGTTTCAGGGGGTCAACGGGAGGGATAGTCAAAAAACTAAGAATCCCCAGTTTGAACTATAAAGCATTGAATTGAAGCAATTCGTCACAAAATTTTTTGGCCAATAATCCTTCAATTTTCGCGAACCAGTAGCCGCAATAATTGCGAACAAATTGTGCCAGTCGATCATATTTGGAAGTTTGACCTTGAGAAAAACAAGAACGCTTAATTTTGGAGTGAAATTTGATTTTTCAAAAATTCGAATGGAGCCTGTCATGCACGATTCTCTCGCGATAACTGAAAACCGAAAAAGAGAAATCAGAACGATCGAGTAACAACCGCGGGAAAGTTGCCAGATAAAGCAGTAGGAAATTGCCATTCGCAATTTCCGTCACAATAAAACTAGAGTAGAGCTGTCCTATCTGAAACAGAAGGAAGCGTATTCCCGAGAATTGGACTATTGTTGCTCGACTGGATTATCATTCAAACTGGACTAGAGTGAACCTTCGATGGAAAGGTGGACAGCTTGAGTGTCCCAATGGTTCACGAGAAACTATACTCTAGAGTTCAAACTTGTTCCTGTTATTGAAACTAACAAACATTAAACTCATTTAGTTACATTATTTAATTCTCGAGTTGTTTACTAACTTAATTACTCCCAGTTCTTGAGCGTGCTACGATGTGAGTACCCAATTTAAATTTCTAGAGTGTGTTTTATGATTGTTATGTTGAGGTAAGGCGTGTTTTAGGTTGATCCATCTGAAATGGAACAAAGTTCCACTGTCTAATAAAAAGTAACTTAACGGATTGTTCCGACCCGGTTTTTAACGGCGTTAATGTATTTTGGGTATCTAGAGACCTAAGTATGGGGACGTTCTTATTTCTAGAGTGGGGGGATATTTTGGTAGTAGCCTTTAAGCTGTAACGGGTCGTAGTCTCATGTCACAAGCGAACCGAATTGACTCCGACTGATTTGAGGTAGAAAAACACAAGAGATAGTGTCCCTGACTCTTGAGCCAATGGTTATAGGGCCTATTTTTCTTGAGTCTCATGTGTGACTACAGTAGACGAATGTTACATAGTGTTTTTATGGCGCTCCTGGGTGTTTACGACATCAAGACTACGGAGTCGAACCCACTTGAGACAGCTTCGGGCTGCATGCCCATTCTAGAGTACCGGTGGTACGGTTCGGCACGAACGTGCAAACCTTCCGGTTGTACCGTGATAGCTTTTTAAGAAAACTCGAGAAAACTTCCTGGTACGCTCTCCGAACGAGGCTTAGCTAACCGAGTAAAAGGGGGCAACTAGGGGGACAAAAACACGAGCAAAAAGACAAAAAGCAAAACAAAAACCAGAAAAGAATAGAAAAAGGAACAAAAACCATAAATTAAAAAAAGACAGTGACTTTGACACCAGATTAGTTGGATCAAACCTTTATATTAATTAAATAGTATACCCATACTGTTTTACAAGTTCGATCGTTTCGATCAACCTAGCAATTTAACCCAGTAACCTCAATAAAGTGCCCGAGTGTGGGGCGTTGTCAAGGGTTTTCAGATAGCTTGGAACTTAGCTGGACAACAAGGAGACTTGACTGGAAGAGGTGACCAGCCGAGTGGGAAAGTGGTTCAGGAGCACTTGAGCTGAACCAATAGGAGACTTGACTGGAAGAGGTGACCAGCCGAGTGGGAAAGTGGTTCGGGAACACTTGAGCTGAACCAATAGGAGACTTGACTGGAAGAGGTGACCAGCCGAGTGGGAAAGTGGTTCAGGAGAACTTGAGCTGAACCAATAGGAGACTGGACTGGAAGAGGTGACCAGTCGAGTGGGAAATTAGCCAAGAAGGATTTGGCAGTTCTCGAGTTCTCAAGTTGGGCAGAACGGGTATCGTTAAAATCCACATTACATTATAGGAGATAAGTGTAAAATTGGATAAGCGAAAACCCCCGGTTTTGAGGAACGTTTTTACTTGAGCAGGCCTGGAGACAGTTCTACGGTTTTCTCTTGAGAGGTTTAGCACCCGGCGCTTAAGGTAATTTTAGGCTTAAGAAGGGGGGCTAAAAAGGGGGGAGGTTAGAAGGGGGGCTGGTTAATTTAGAGGTTGGTGGTTATAATTTGTAAAAAGGGGGGACACATTAGGGTAACTAATGGCTCGGCATCGTCGACTTAGTTACATTAGATATTTACACGCGTTGGTCATAGGAAGCGGATATCCAAAATTAAAATCAGGTTAAGGTAGGTACCCTGGTCGGATCGGTAGGGGGGAACGGACATAGACAGTTTTTGTGATACCCCATAAGATTGCTAGCAGGGGGGAGGAAAACGCGTGGCAATTAAGTACCAGACATTTTTTCGATAGAAGGTAGACATTTGTTACCTTTGAATTTTTTACGTTCATCTCTTTGTTTTTATTATTTTTCTTGCTTAGATTTTTGTTGCATTTTGGTAAGGATTTGTGTTTGGTTTTTATACGAACAGGTGATCACAAGATACCTGCGCACAGGTTTTGGTTTCAAGTTGCTTGGAACATTGAAAAAGAGGTAACTAAAAAAGGGGGGTCAGCAATTGGCCACTAAGAGAGGGTTTTTGGGGAAATTTTTACTAGAGCTTGAGTGGTGGTTTAAGGTACAGTGAATCAAGAAGTCCCTACAACGAAGAAGAAGGAGGTCCCACCGCTCAAACACTTGTTAACTGTCTTGGGACAGTGCCAAAGAAGTCTTGGGACAGTACCAGAGAGGTCTTGGGACAGTGCCAAAGAAGTCTTGGGACAGTGCAGTCTGGGGACAGTCTTGGGACAGTGCAGTCCTGGGATAGTCTTGGACCAGAGCAGTCTTGGTACAGTCTTGGGACAGTACAGCCTTGAGACAGTACAGTCTTGGGACGGCACAGTCTTGGGACAGTGGTCTTGGGACAGTGGTCTTGGGACAGTGGTCCTGGGACAGTGGTCTTGGAACAGTGGTCTTGGGACAGTGGTCTTGGGACAGTGGTCCTGGGACAGTGGTCTTGGGACAGTGGTCTTGGGACAGTAGCCTTGGGACAGTAGTCTTGGGACAGTAGCCTTGGGACACTGGTCTTGGGATAGTAGCCTTGGGACACTAGTCTTGGGACAGTAGTCTTGGGACACTAGCCTTGGGACAGTAGCATTGGGACAGTAGTCTTGGGACAGTAGTCTTGGGACAGTAGTCTTGGGACAGTAGCCTTAGGACAGTAGTCTTGGGACAGTAGTCTTGGGACACTAGCCTGGGGACACTAGTCTTGGGACAGTAGTCTTGGGACACTAGTCTTGGGACAGTAGTCTTGGGACAGTCTTGGGACAGTGGTCCTGGGATAGTACTCTCGGGACAGGGGTCTTGGGACACTGACAAAAAGTACTGGGACAGTACCGAACATTCTTGGGACAGTAGAAAGAAGCCTGGGACGGTACAAAGAAGAGTAGGGACGGTAACTGGAAGTCTTGGGACGGTATAAAAATTGGAGTAAAATTACAATAAGTATTTTAAGTCAGAATTAAAACAGAACAAGACTAGTCGGAACCCAGTACGGTTGTGACCACAAATGAAGAAAGTTTCTCGAAAGGTTTTGAAAGAGAACTGGGAACATCGTTTTTATCACGTTGTATATTTCCTTTTAATAATTTTTCCACAAAAGATATTATCCTTAGAATAGAATTGTGTATATAGTAATATTGTAAATAGGAGCAATTGCAAATAGAAATAATGAGACGGAGTAGGGTACCGGTGCTCAAAAAAAGGTCAACTGGATCAAACACGAAATATAACCCGTCGCTGCGCGGAACGACATCAATGGGCCAAAAGAAGACAAAAGATAACTTTTCAGTTAGTATGGTCAGCACGAGGAGTAGTACTGAGAACAAGACGAGAGAAAATGCTTAAGACAAACAGGCGGAGCCCACAATTGAAATCGATCTAGAGACACCAGACCAGAGCGTAGATGAAGTGGAGAAGAAGACAACGGAATCCACACCGATGCCCCATATGGAAGATCAAAATCCAAAAACCGTGGAGTTTTCGCCGATAGACGCGTTGGAAGACACAACAGGCAATACCCGAGAAACGGTGAAAGACGACTCCCAAGTAAAGAAGACATCTTTTACAGAAAAGTTGGCGATGATGGTCGGAATGAAATTGAGGGACAACACGGCCGAAGAATCAAAAACTGAAAGAGCACGAACATTTGGGACAGTGAGCACAAAGGCGACAGAAGCCAACCTAAAGGAAGAACAAGCCAGAACGGAAGCGACAGCCGAAAACAAGACAACGGCTGATCATGAAACAGCTACTCTTGAGCTTGGCGACCTGATGACAAAACTAAATCAGATCGACAAAAAACTAAAGTACAGTGAGGAAGATAGAGACTTAATAAGGAAAGAGTTGAAATACAACAAACACGAGTATCTGGATAGTTATTTTAACCTGGCTAAGGCGACAGACGAGAGACTCCAGCAGATGTCGGACAAGGTAGATGCCACCAATGAAGAACGAGATAAGAACATCAAAAAAGATATGCAACAGTTGAAAAACCGATATTATGATGTCAACAGCCAATTAGGTAGCCTGGAAAAGAGAATGGACACAATGAACAGGAATCAGGCCAAAAGTTCATGTGCAATACAGGCGAAATTGGATTCAATCTTGAGAAATTCTACCTCACAAGAAAGACCGGCAGCGGATCGCACGCAAGGTACCAGAGTTGACTTTGTGGAACCACAAAGGAACAAACGGCAATCGACACCGTTGCCTTTAAACCGGGATGCGGTAAGCATAGCACCAACGGCTGCTAAAACAATCATGAAAAATGGAACATCAAACACAATGAGTGGTCCGGGGGACTCAACAGCTAACAGCAACGCAGGTCCGGATGCGATGACGTGGGCAAGCACTTGGGAGATGATGAACAGGACTCTAGAGGCCTTCGCCACGAGGAACACTGACTCGAGCGATAGGAGAGACGGAAAATCAAGAAAAACTTTCAAGAAGCCAAAAGAATTCAAAGACGACTCCGATGGATGCATTGACACTTGGGTGGAAGTGATGAGATTACACCTAGAGCAAGATAATTTAAATGATGAAAGACAAGCATGCACAGTCATACTCAGCAATTTGGAAGGCACGGCATTAAAATGCGTGGTTGCAAAGAAAGAAGAAGAACGCGATACCGCGGACAAAATCTTCGAAATATTGCTGAATCGATTCGGGTCAGGCATGAAGGGTCACCAAGCGATGATGCGATTTGAAAAGAGAAGGCAGAGGAACGATGAGTCAATTGATCGGTTCCTAGATGACCTTGAGAGCTTGAGAAGAAGGAGTGACCCAGAGGAGTCGACAAACAGAAGAAACTTTAGCATTGCCTCGAAGTTCATTGATGGGGTAAAAAGTGATGACTTAAGAACAATGTTAGCAACATACTACACTTTGTCGAAAGACAGCGCACCGACCCCAGAAGAAATGAGACAGAAATCAAGGGAATACATGCTGATGAAGCCCAAGAAATACTCATATTCAGAAAACAGGAACACGCAAGGGGGAAGCCAACTAGAGGTCGTCATGGTACAAGCCTAGAGATGACATGGACAAGCGCAGATCATGCGCGAACTGCGGGTCGGCGGATCACCACGTGGCTGACTGCACAACATACAAACAATGCATGAAGAGTCTAGGATACGCACCGGATGAGGAGGACATGAGCCAGATGGAGGAACACGAGTACTATAGTGGCTTAATCATCAAGATAGGCGCGAGATGCTTCTTCTGTAACCAAGAAGGGCACTTCAGAATGGATTGTCCCTTGTTCTGGGAAGCGGTCAAGGACCAGAGTCACCCCAAACATAAGTTGGCATTAGCGGCGGTGCAGAATCAGCGGAATAGACAAAACGAGTTTGAATCTAGGAAATTAGGAGCACCAAGCACGGAATTGCCGACGAAAACAGTGAAAGCTGTAACACATGTTAATGGTGCGATAGAATCCGCAGCCGGGAACTCTCTAGAGATAAATTATGAGAAAGCGGCGACGAAGCAATTACCAAAGTGAAACAGGATCTGGCTGCGAAAGAAATAGAGCAACGACTAAAGCAGGAGATCGAAAGACAGAATTTCAACGAAGCATTAACTGGATCAAAGCCAACACCAGAGGCTGTACCGGGCTCGACAAAGACCGGGAATTGTAACACTGTAAAAATGGTGACGGGAAAGCCATTCGTCATATCGAAAATTGGGGCTAGAATAATGTCGATAATCACAGTGGGCGGCCACGAGGTAACCAGAAACTTGAGCGAACCGAGCGACCAGACAATAATGCACATTGACGTGTACGCAGATTACTTGAGTTGTATAAGCCCACAAACGACTTCTAGAGCGTTGAGAGCACTACTCACGAGAGGGGGCAGCAAGTCGGTACGTGTTGATAACAGGCATACTGAAGCTTATGGTCCACACGAGGTGATGCTAAATATAGATGGAATCAACATCTATACCAAGACAATGATAACATGTGACGAAGACCTAATTGGGCAAATCTACGTAGGGAAAGAAGAGTTGAAAGTGAGATAGATTGGACACTGCGCCATGCTTGAAGAAGATGCGATGCACATCGGGACGGAGGCAGATGTGACAGGGCACGTGCTAGACATAAGTGGCAAAAAGACTCAGTTACGTGGGTTACTTGATACGGGAGCAGTCTTGAGCGTCATACCAATCGAAACTTGGGAACGAATGGGCTTTAACAAAAGTGATTTGATAGACTCGAGAATACGGCTGTCAGCTGCAAACAAAGGGGCCCTTCGGGTGCTGGGCAAGACGCCGATAATAGCCCTCAATTTGGGGGAACGTAACCTGTGGATGAGCTTTCTCGTGGTAGAAAACCTAGATGAATCTGACCAATTCATTTTGGGCAGATACTTCATCAGGAATTTCGATGTAGCGATTGATCTAAATAACGCAATGTTCAAGATACGGAACCCGGATAGGAGGTACGCAATCAAACCGGTAAATTTAATAATGGCAAATGAAACCAAAGCACCGGTATTCTTGAGTAGGAGGGTGAGGTTAAAGGCGAATGAAGCGGCAATCGTAGGCTTGAGGATGAAAAATTACAATGAACTAAGTGACAACAAGCAAGTGTGTATAGTTCCGAATCCTAATAGTCAAAAAGCTGCTGTTTTAGGAAGATCCTTCTCGATAACGAAGAGCGGCCTCTGCGTCAGTGTCTTGTTGAATACTCTTGATATACCGATCACGATACAGAGAGGGAAGAAACTGGGATATGCTTTACCGGTTAAAACCCGATATGAAACAACTGAGAAATCAAAACAAAATGAAGTTGTTGATTGTCCCAATCATAGGGACAAAATTTGTATCTTGAGACGATTGCAGAAAATAAAAGATTCTTCAGGTCTTGTCAAATCACTTAAGTCAGAGACGGACGATGGGCTGTCGAGCTGTTCGAACTTTCCAGAGCGGCCCACACTAGATGAAATGCAAATGATAAACCGGTTCTGCCGGAGATTGAACATTTGAGAGGCAAACTGACAGATGAACAGCTCGAAGCCATCAAGGACGTACTAGAGCGGAACGAAGAAGTTTTTTCGAGGCATAAAGCGGATATCGGGTGTTGTAATTTCGTTGAGCATGAAATAGAACTTGAGGAGAACGCGGTATCGCACAGGGAGGGGGCAAGGCGCACAAATCGGAGGCGTGTAGAAAAGAAATCGAGACGTTACTAGAGTATGACATGATAGAACCATCCAAGCCACCGTGGGCGTGTGGAGTAGTGATGGCCAAAAAGAAAGGCGACCAGTTGAGGTTTTGTTATGACTTTCGATACCTGAACTCCGTCACGGTGAAGGATGCCTATCCCATACCTAGGATTGATGAGAGCCTCTCGAAGTTAGGTGATGCAAAATTTTTTACGACTCTTGATTTAGGCTCGGCCTTTTGGCAGGTACCACTAAGGAAGCAGGACAGGGACAAGACAGGGTTTGCCTGCGAGTTGGGTCTGTTTCAAAGGAAACGGATGCCGTTTGGACTTTGCAATGCCACAGCCACATTTCAGCGGTTGATGGCACACGCGCTTATAGGCGTGACGATGAAGTATGGCAATCTGGTAATGTGCTACGTGGATGACGTAGTAATAGCGACGCCCACACTAGAAGACCACATTGAGAGACTTGACGAAGTGTTTGCATGCATGAAAAGGTCGCGGCTAAAGTGTAAACCATCAAAGTGCGAGATACTCAAGGACTCAATAAAATACTTGGACAGGATGGTAGACAAGCACGGCATCAGACCTGATCCGGACGCCGTGGAAGCAGTCCTAACCTGGAAATCACCGAAGACAGAACACCAGTTGATGAGCTTCCTGGGTTTCGCTAACTACTATAGAGAGTTCATCAAAGGCTATGCGGACAAGGTATACCCGATGCAACAATTAATGAGACACAAGGGCAAGAAGTTCACGTGGAACAACGCAGCAGAAGAGTCATTCCAGAGATTAAAGAAAGAACTATGTGAGGCACCAGTACTGGGTATGCCGACTGAGAAAGGGATGTACGTGCTGGACACGGATGCGTCGGTAGTTGCGATTTCTGGAATTCTCCATCAAGAACAAGAATGGAATGGGAAGACAGTCTTGAGACCAATAGCGTACGGGAGCAAAGTCCTAAGTGACACGGAAATGAAGTACGGAGCACCGAAAGCAGAGATGTTCGCGGTGGTTACTTTTGTCGAGAAATACAGGGCATACCTGGGCAGTGAGCCATTCAAGTTGCGAGTCGACAACAGAGCACTGAGCTGGCTGAAAACGTACTCAATGGACCAAAGTTACATTGGGAGGTGGATAGTTCGCCTGGACGGATACAACATGATAATTGAGCATAGAACACGAGATAAACATCAGAATGCCGACAGCTTGAGTAAGAAGACGGAGTTCTATGAGAGACAAGAGCAAAGAGAGTCAGACAGACCTGAAATCAAAGATGGCTTCTCCTTCATGGACAAGGAAACGTACAACAGTCTTCCACTCACGAGATGGCTGGACAAATCAGGCAAACCGATTGAAGATCATCCTGAATTACCTAAAGAACCTCCAGGAAAGACCATCTTGAAGAAGAGCAGAAGGATTCCGATAGAGATAATACTCAAGTCGAAGATCGTGAGGGAGACGCTCAAGGCAAAAGGCTATGATCTTAACCAGGTAGAAGCGGGAACTGCACAGATAGATAATGACTTAATGAGGTTGCTCGAGAAACTATCAGATGATAAGCCCGTGATCCAAGAGAAGGGTCAAGAGGAACCGGAAGTCACTATACTTCGGAGAAAAGAAACAGTGAACAATACTGACTCCTCAAGAGGAAGCGTCACTGACAGCAAAGATGTCGTGCGGTCACTAGTTGACAAAATCCTCGAAAACATTCTGGAGGAGACCAAGGTTAGGAAAAAGAAAGTGGCGTTCAAAGAAGATACTGAACACCTGGGACTAGGTCAAGAGTCCGGGGAGTGGTCCATGTTCACGGAAGAAGAAACCGGAGAAGGAAAATTGTCCGGTGAAGAATGGGATGAAGACTCGGATGAGAGCAGCGAAAACCAAGACAGTCTGTGCATGATATTGGCGGAAGAGAAGATAAGGCACCACGACAGGGAGTTACAGACGGATCCATCTTCAGGAACGTACAATCTGGACATACAGGATATACGAGGTGGTGAAGAATTTGAGAAAATTGCGGTTTCAAGGAAGCCATTCAGGGAACTATCATGCAACTCAAACGTCAGAACGAATCTGGTGCCAGAAGATGATATGAAAATCGTGAAAAGGATGATATGCGTGAAGCTGAGTGATGACATCCACAACCCTGGTGAGATGAATGGACAGATCATGGCGCTAAAGGAGCATGTCAAGGCGAGATATAGGCTGTCAGACCTAATAAGGGCCCAGAAGAATGACAAAATGACAAGTAACCTCTCCAAATGGATCCAGTCGGGGGTCAAGGAGAAGGGGGAACTCGAGGAAGACAGCTACAAGATCTTGAGCCAGTTCTACAAAGAAAAGAAAGACTTACTCTACCACACAGCTGATGGGGTGGTAGCATGCAAGAGGAAAGATGAGGAGAAGATATTACACAAACACAACCTCATCATACTATCACAATTGTATCAAACGGAGGTGCTTTTCAGATCGCACGACCAGATGGGGCACCAGGGGATAGATAAAGTACAACAAAGGATACTTCACAGGTTTGATTGGCCAGGAATGAGAAAAGCTTGCGAGAGATGGGTGAATGCCTGCCTGGCATGCCTCCAGGTAAAAGACCCAAGGAAGATGAAGTTCCCCCTCAAGTCCGTCGAGAGCTCAGAGTTCAATGAAGTGGTGCAGATAGACCATCAAAAAATCTGCATGACGGAGTCAGAATATAACCAGATACTGGTTATAATAGATCACTTCACAAAGTTGGCGGAAGCGGTTCCGTGCCAGACAGCCTCGGCCGAGGAGACATGTGATCATCTGATAACGCGTTGGATATCGCGGTATGGTTGTCCAATGACTTTCCAGTCGGACAACGGCAAAGCTTTTGTGGGGGACTTGACAAAAGAATTGATGAGGAGATCGCACATTGCTCAAGCACACTCGACGACCTACCATCCACAGACCAATGGGTTGGTAGAGAGACAGAACAGGACACTGGTCAACATGTTAAGGGTGTCCTGCTCAAGATACATGACGGACTGGGATAAATACCTGCCACAGGTAGTAGGGGCCTACAACAGTACACAGCACTCAACGACGGGAATCAGTCCTTTCATGATGTTGACGGGCAGGGAGAGAGCAATGCCTCTGACATCTTTTTACCCGGATTACGAGGAGAAAAGGACGTCGCCTCAGGCATACGTGAAAGAAGCGATCAAAAGACAACAGGAGCTAAACGAGCTATGCGGGAGGAACACGGCGCAAGCGCAAATGAGACAACGCAGAAAATATGACGAAAAAATATTACAAGCAAAGCCATATGAAGTGGGCCAATACGTGTGGGTCTTCCAAAATGTCATACCGCCCAAAGGAACAAAAAAACTACTCAAGAAGTGGAGGGGACCATTCATGATAACGGAAGTGCATCAAAAAGGACGGTTCTACCGCTTGAGTACTGGGCGAGCAGCACATTATGAAAATCTGAAGCCTCACGTCCCGTCCCCGGAGGACTGGTGCATACCTAAGGACATGGAGGGTCTCGAGTACCTGGTGGTAGAGCCAGCGTGTGAAGTGAATGAAAAAGGCACCAGAGAGAAAAATGATGGTAATGAGAACTTGAGTTTGGACGACAATGAAAAGATAGAGGTGGAGTCTGAAGCAGGATCGTTTGTAGAAGAAGACTGGAACGACCCGGAGCAAGATGAGGTGCCGAAGTGGATGGAGCCAGATCGACCAATACCACTGGGAACCAGGACTGGCAATCGTAAACGGACCGGCATGAGGTACAACAGATACGGGGATGACTTCTTGATCGATAAGATACAGCCAGACAAATTGGGCGAGGAACTACTGAGTACAGGCGAACTGGAAGCCGAAGAGGAATGGCAGGTCATTGACGATGGTGGACACTATCCGCAGGAAGACTACTCGACACCAGAATTGGAGACGGATCTCGAACAGAGTGAGATAGAGAGGAGGGAGAACACGAACTTGAGGATACTAGAGTGGATGCGCGATGTCAAAGACGAGAGCCACGAAGGACAAAGCATTCAACAAGTCGACGTGTCATCGGCAAATTATATGAAGACAGAGGACCCTCTTTTCGGATGGACGGCAACAGACAGGCCGCTGGACATTCCTCCGGACAATTAAGACCCGACAACATCGACGGGGATGTCGATAAATATTTTTGTCCGGGGAGTGGGAGTAGGACTTACCCACACCGAAAATTTGATGATAAAGAAGCTCAAGGAAGTGAGAGAAACAAGCGAATTGGAACTGGAAGAAGAAGAGCCAGAGCCTACCATAGGTCGGAATTTCAAAACGAAATTTGAAATACCCAATGAGTACTCGGAAAACATCATGATAACGGATAGCGACTTCATCCTGTCAAACAGGACTAGCGCGATCTGCATCACGGCGGACATGAGTTTCAAATCAAGATTGGAAGCTGAATTCAAAAGAGAGTACCAGAACGTGGAGTTTCTGTTCAGACAGAGACCAGGACTGGGAGGGATGGCAGCGCTTCCACCATCAGTAGCATAAGTCCCGGGCAAATATTTGTGCTTCCTAGTGACGAGGGTCAATGACAGGAACACAATTGATCCCGAACACGTGATGTTGGCACTAACAAGACTACGAGACTTCATGATTGAAAGAGGAATAACGGAGGTCTCAATGCCGGCGTATGACCCAAACAGGGGCAAATTGAGCTCAAGGGAATTGTACGCTATCCTACACGTAGTCTTCGCGGAAACGGAGATGATAGTGTATCTTCACAAGAAATACTACTTGAGCATCGCCTGAGTTGGGCACACGGGGGTCTCGAGTTGGGCGTGAGGGAGGAGTCTCGAGTTAGGTACTGGGGTGCGGCACAGGTAAGGGGATCTTAAGACGCGATTGGCATGACAATTGAATTTTAGAAGGATTAACGGCGCTAAAACATAAAATGAATCTGCATGCCTTTAAAGAAATTCCAATTAAATTGTTTTAAGTGGAATGAAAATGATAAGATTTTAACCATACTGGTAAAAGGGGGGTTTCTAGGTCAGGAACATGACATATTAAGTCTTAATATGGTTTCTGTTTTCAGATCAAGTTTGATAAACAAAGTTGAAAATCCAACTATACTCAAGCGAGAGACAGAAAGGGAAATCTTGATTGAACTCGCGATAATCGACACCTGCAGCAAGCATTTGCAAGGAGACATTTCTAGAGAATTCTTAAGTTGGTCAATTCTTGAGTTGGTAAGGTAGTTCTTGAGCTGGTTAACACTTGAATACATCCCGAAGTCACAGAAAATGGCAGACAGGTTCTGGAAATCCGTGCCCGCGGCCCTGAAGAAGCCTACTCTCGATGAGCTGCACAGACGCCTGAGGGACCTGGATTATACCCAGATAGACGAGAGAATGGCGGTAATGCTGAATGCCATCCTCCAGTTGGAAGAACAGGGTGAGTGCAGGGAGTCTGCGACGGAGGCTGTCTTGATGGTCGGCTACACCACCGAGGGAATATCAAATCAGGAACAGACCAGATGGTTGTCTTGGAATGTGGATGGAGGAGTAAGGGGCTTTGACTTGGCAAGGAATCCTGGCCTGAGTAACAATACCGAATATGGCGCAGGAGAATTCCCACTACCAACTAGGCCATCAGCGAGATCGACAGGCCAGAGCTCGAGTAAGGTGCCATTGATGACGCGAGTGCAACAGACGACTGAGGCATATCCGGATCTTGGTGTTCTAAAGAAAGAGCTCGAGACATTGAAGGAAATGGAAGACTGCTTGAAGAAGTTGGACAGTGGAGTAGCTCGCAAACGACGCAATTGGGCCACCCAGCAAAAGGCTGAGGTTAACAAGATAGAATTGGCGAACCAGCTGAAGAGGTCCTGGCAGAACTTATTGAAGGATCATTTTGAAGAGGCAATGAGGACACCCTCATCAGCACCGCCATTGATGGCGAATCCCTTCGTTAGAACCGCAGGACAATTGATGCTCACCTGGAGTCTGGTGGGAATAGAGTTGGAGACATTGACCTCGTATGACAGGTTGAAGTTGGGAAGCAAGAAGCTAGAAGTGTATCAAGCACTGATGCAGCACGTGGCCAGGGATAATTCAGGCTTGAGCCTGGCTAGGAGGAAGGATGCCACATGTTTCTTGAGATGGATAATGTCAATGATGTCTGATAGCACCATCTTGGCGTGCTACCAAAGAGCAAGCGGAAGTAAAACCGTGGAAAAGAGAGTCTCAACGATCATATTAAACGTATATCAGAGTACTGGAATAGAGAAGGAAGATGGTTCCAGACTATCCCTAGAGAACCACAGAAAGCTGGACGAGGTACGGAGGTTTAAGAAAGAAGAAGTTCGAAGAAGAACATGATGTTCACCGTAACCTGGCCTCGCCAGAGCAGTACTCGAGACTCAGTGAGAAGGGGGGATACCAATACGTGTCTCGAGTGATGGGGATAGCCTACAACCCCTTCTTAGACTCAGAAACTGGAGGCGCTCACAGGAACCACGAGGTAGCGGAGCTGCTGACGTTTTGGACAGAAAAACTAGTGGAAATAGACGCGGTGGAGAAAGAGAGGCCGAGCCTGGGCCTGATTATTGAGAAAACACCGGAGGTGGTGAGCATACCGCGCTCGAACAAGAGAGTTGAAGTGAACATGGGTGATGGCAATGGCTTGTTGATCACGAACTTGGGAGTGGTATGGAAGTTACTAAGACCCTCCTGGTGCCCACATCCCCACGCGAGTCTGATCGAGGAGACCACCGAGCGGGTGAGGTTAGCACCAACGGAAGATGAAGATTTGGCAAAGTTGAGTGTGGTGCACAAACTGATCTTACCTCAGATGAAGGAGTCAGGCGAAAAGACGAACAATCTCGAGTCAGCAAAGAAGATGGAGCCGGGTAGCTGTCTGGATTCTACGTGTGGGAGTGGAGAGCACACCTGCGATGGACGATCATGTGTCAGGATACTGTCCTTTCAAAAAGAAGATCTGGTTACTTGGTTTGAAGACATCACGGAAAGGGAGAAAAGTGAAGTACAAATAGTGGCGGAGTGTTACGCGAGAACTACAGTGAACATAGCGACAGCTTTCGGATTCTTCTCGAGAATGTGTAGTCTGCAGTCACTGGAGAGGCTAGAGTCTGAACACCATTTAGTGACTGCGTTGAGCGTGGAATCATGGCCTGGGGTGTTGCAGGTGACTCAAAAACATATCCGGAGCTGGAAGGTTGATCTCGAGGCGGAAATGGGGTTTCCCATGAGCGAAGCTTATGGCCTGCCATTGAACGCAAAATCCCTGATAGGGTCAATGATGGCCAATTTGTGTAGAAGCCACTACCCACTGCACATGGCGATGGTGGAAGCATCCAGCCAGAGATTATTGGTGGACAAGGCCTTCTCAGTGCCCAAGTGCGTGAGGTTGGCTCGGGTATCGCATCACTCGCACAAGTTGTTGAGGAAAATCAGAGGGACAGTACCGAAAGAGATGAGAGATGACTTGAATGAAATCTGGGGAGAAGAGCTTTTGAAATTGGAAAGTGAGAACACAAGCGATCACGAGAGACAAAACGTGATCGGAAAACCTGTGGGGGGTGCTCCAAACATGGGAGAGAACGACACGATGCATGAGAAAATGATGGAGCTTGAGCCTCTCTTGGAAGCCTCGGGGGAGCGTAACCTCAGGAGCATTGAGATCACCCATGGAGAATGCCCATGCCACTGTTTGGCACAAACGGTGTGGTATCCAGATCAGAAGAACCTCTGCCTGGTGTGGGATATGGAAAAAATTCGGTCGATCGGATTACCGGATCACCGGCAGAAGGTGACGCTCCTAGTAGTGAGTACGATGCTGGCTCTGAGATGGATAGAAGAGAATATAACGAAGTATCGGGAAGCGAAGACGCCAACGGCTGAGTCAATATATGCGATAGACTACAGCAGGAGACTCGAGTTGTTTGAGACTGCATGCAAAGTATTCGCCATACCAATGGAAGTCAGACACGTATGGAGCCGCTTGAGGTACTTTCCATGGTTTCGAGCGACACTGACGTCTTGGTTATACATGACAACGAAAGATCACATGAGAAAGCATCAAAAGGAGTATCGACAGTTCCAGGCCGAGATTCGGCCGGAAGCTTTCAAGAGACCCCTGTTGACCCATCGAAATGTGATCACGACAGGATGGAAAAGAGTGGGTAAAATGTCTAGAGACAATACCAAAGCGAGGGAATCGATACTAGAGGAGGACTTGGCGAAGAACGTGAGCCTGAGCCTGCACAATTCCTTTTGTTTGAACCGGGAATCTAGGGTGAAGGCACTGCCCAACCAGGCAAAGAGGTTGCAGGAGCAAAGGGAATGGATGCGATCCTATGATCAGCTGAAGGCTTGGGAGGAGATTGTGATTAGCTTCGATGATGAAGAAGAACTGTTGAGACAGTTTGCCGTATCCAGTACTTCAGGGGACGGCACCTCCAAGGCGAAGGGTGCGAAATGAGCGGTTGGTTCGAAGAGATCTTGAATCTTGAGAGGGAAAGGGGGGCTTGAGTGTGAATCCGGATGAAACCTGGGTTCACGAAAAAGAAATTTTAACGAATCAGATATTGTTATTAATATGCTATATTTACTATATAAATCAAAATGCTGCATGACAATTTCCTGATTGAATGGGACAAAATTTTTTTTAAATAATTGGCTTGAAAAGCGAGAATTCAAGGGTGCAGGTGTGTGCAGATTTTGATTGCTGTTTAGCGATAGTGTGAAAATTTTACATGGCCGTGAATTTTGGGGTGTAGATAACCTTAAGTCTGCTGCAAACTTCTGTAAATGACCACTGGCACTGTACCTTGAGCAACACTCGGTTTTCTGGGACTCACTGACAGACGACAGCACGCGATGAGGACATCGATCTTGAGTCCGGGGAGTATGTGCCAGTCGGTCATATTTGGAAGTTTGACCTTGAGAAAAACAAGAACGCTTAATTTTGGAGTGAAATTTGATTTTTCAAAAATTCGAATGGAGCCTGTCATGCACGATTCTCTCGCGATAACTGAAAACCGAAAAAGAGAAATCAGAACGATCGAGTAACAATCGCGGGAAAGTTGCCAGATAAAGCAGTAGGAAATTGCCATTCGCAATTTCCGTCACAATAAAACTAGAGTAGAGCTGTCCTATCTGAAACAGAAGGAAGCGTATTCCCGAGAATTGGACTATTGTTGCTCGACTGGATTATCATTCAAACTGGACTAGAGTGAACCTTCGATGGAAAGGTGGACAGCTTGAGTGTCCCAATGGTTCACGAGAAACTATACTCTAGAGTTCAAACTTGTTCCTGTTATTGAAACTAACAAACATTAAACTCATTTAGTTACATTATTTAATTCTCGAGTTGTTTACTAACTTAATTACTCCCAGTTCTTGAGCGTGCTACGATGTGAGTACCCAATTTAAATTTCTAGAGTGTGTTTTATGATTGTTATGTTGAGGTAAGGCGAGTTTTAGGTTGATCCATCTGAAATGGATCAAAGTTCCACTGTCTAATAAAAAGTAACTTAACGGATTGTTCCGACCCGGTTTTTAACGGCGTTCATGTATTTTGGGTATATAGAGACCTAAGTATGGGGACGTTCTTATTTCTAGAGTGGGGGGATATTTTGGTAGTAGCCTTTAAGCTGTAACGGGTCGTAGTCTCATGTCACAAGCGAACCGAATTGGCTCCGACTGATTTGAGGTAGAAAAACACAAGAGATAGTGTCCCTGACTCTTGAGCCAATGGTTATAGGGCCTATTTTTCTTAAGCCTCATGTGTGACTACAGTAGACGAATGTTACAAAGTAAAAAGATTTGATTGGTTGATTGTATTAATCTCATTGAATAAATTATTAACAAATATGCGACTACTTTTTAACGCATGAATTTTGTCTAATTTTATTTGTTAAGCATTTATTTAAAGTGATGAAGTTTTGACTAACAATTAGTTTTATGTTGACAGGAAACAGAGAAAAGTATCCACACGCCCCGCTACCAACGACTCCCTGCTGGCAATTAAAAAAAGATGCATCTAACCACTACAGTAAATTTTCAACAAAAAACTTCACCGATGTCAGAAAAAATCTGAAAAAAAAACTAAAAATTTGAATAAAGTGTCACATTATCAAGCTGAGTTTATGATATTGTTACAATTTAACAATTTCTTTAATTATCTTATAATACTGAAGATACCGATTTGAGCATATTCGGTTCAGGCATGGTCATGTATCCTGCAGATGTGAGCATGTTTAGTTCAGGCATGATAATGTATCCTGCAGGTGTGAGCATGTTTAGTTCAGGTATGATCATGTATCCTGCAGGTGTGAGCATGTTTAGTTCAGGCATGATCATTCATGCTGCAGGTGTGAGCATATCTTCAGTTAGCACACCTGATGCAGGTCTGATGCAGGTATGTGCATGCCGAATATAGACATGCTGCACATCTGTTACAGACATGAATTTTGCATGATTTTACAATGATCCGATATGATTATGGCCAAAAAGTTCGGTACGGACAGGCTTAGGCAACATTTTTCAGCCCAAAAAGTAAGTAAAAAGCTTTTGATTAGTTTTTGAGTCATTTAATAATTAACATAAAAATCGGGCGCCACAAATAGAAGTATTTTTTGTGAAGTGAGAGGGGGTGACAAAAATGATTACAAGTGAAAGGCCGTATAACATGTGCAACTGATTGCGGTTCTACCGGTGCTACCTTATGACATTCTACCCTAGCGCTAGATTCTCGTTTAAGGTGCACTTGCCTGTAGCTGAGTTCGGAGTCTAGTTTCCTGTACATCTCGTGGGCAGTGTCGCAATTCGCACTCTCGCTCTCCCACTGCAGAGTCATTTGGAGACCTGAACAAAAAACATATCAGATTATTTCAGCATATTACAAATTTTGAAAATTCACCTCCACCCCCTTACAAAAATCTACATTCGTCCCGGCTAGAAATGGTTCCAAACTTGTTTTTAACAATAACTCAACTGTTTGCATGTATCAATATTTCGAAGTTTTCTTGCTTTCTTCCTTTTATTAATAATTGGCCATAGGGGCTGATTTAGGGGGGTTTGGCGGACGCCCTCTCCTCAGGGATTCGAACCCCTGCCGACCCAAAGGGTCCCCCTTTGGTATTTTTTAAGAAATCCATTTTTGGCCAACTTACCCTAAAATTTTGGGGTGGCTTTGGCGCCAATATATAGTAAGTTTGAGGGGGAGCGCGCGCCAAAAAAACGCGATTTTATGTCAAAACTTTCCAAAAAAAGCCCAAAAACGGTTTTTCGACCTGTTTTTCAAAAGTTTGCCTGCGGCGCAGAAAAATTGGCCAAAAAGGCGTCTTTTTAGTGCTTTAGAAGAGCTGGGAAAACATTTTGGTCGACCTAAAAAAATCCTTGAAAATCCGTAGATCCCCCCCCCCCTCGAGAAAATCATAGATCCGCCCCTGATTGGCAAAAAAGAGAAGTTTGTTTGGCGAAGAAAAGAAATAATTGTATTTTCTGAGCACTATCATAAGCTTGAAAAGCTTTTTTAAATCCTCATAACAAATATTCTGTTTTTGTTAAAAATAGTAGCATTTTCATTAATCTTTTTTAATAGGAGGTTAAGAACAAAAATTCACAGAGGTTTTCTTTCAGAAAATGCAATACAAGGTTTTTGAAAACTTATTGGAAAAATTTGAAAAAAAATGGTTGCATGGAAGCTGGAATTGCGAAAAAATAACAGAAACTGAGATGTTCATGTTCACAAAAATATGGGTAATGTGCAGATACCTGTGAGGATAGAGATTATGGCGGATACTTTAATGATGAAGAGAGACAGCATGTGGTTGCTCTCCTGGGTGGCGACGAGGGAGGAGAGGATGGTGGCGAGGGTAGAGAGCAGAACGAGCGGAGAGTAGAAACAGCCCAGATTCAGGAAGTAGTAGTATCTGTAACCCAACCACACACCTTACTTCTATCAAGCTTAAAGGTTCAACTATGATTGTTGCAGCCACCAATCAAGAAATCTGTATGAGATATTCCTAGACATTTGTACACAGATCAAATAATAAGCTTTTATTCGTTTTGATTTAAAAAAACATTGAATCATTGATTCAAGAAGTTAATCATGAGTTGGTACATTTTTTTGAAAGTTTCGATATAAAATGTTTAATCAAGGCGCGGATCTAGGGTTTCTCAAAGATAGCAAAACTTGATGCAGCACAGGTAAATCTAAAAAAAAGAATATCTGTAGGCTGTGCAAGTAGTACAGAATGTTCCGATCATAATCTTAAAAAAATGCATAAAACGCTTTTTCATATATATATTTTTTCAGATTAGTGTTGTTTTTTGCGAGTCGTGTGATAAAAGGATCTGACGAAAACCAAGAAAGTAGGCATACTCGACGGTAATTTTTAAATAGGCAAACTGGGAAACCGTTTTAGTCAAAAAAGACAAAAAACTGAAAAAATTCTCTAACGTTTTTTTTTTTTTTTTTTTTCAATTTTATTTGCAGAAACTGTTTTTAATTTTTGAAGTTTTCTTTTCCAAAAAAGGAGCTAATAAAATTGAAGAACAATTTAGCTGGAGTTTAACTAAAGTTTCATGGCTTATTCTTCTATAATAAGCCTGATCGCTTTCTTTACTTGCTCAAACTTTCACTAAAAATCAAAAATTTTTAACCGGTTTTTCTCAACACTGGGACAATTTTTCGAAACTATTTTAATGGTAGTTCGAATCAAAGCTGAAATGGCTTTAATATGATACATAACTCCACCCATTACGCATTACGATTATAATTTGCAGTAAATACTTTTGGTTGAAAATCAAAAAAGCCGGCTCGCTTTTTTAAATTAGCCCCCGGCCCAGCTCCCACCATTCAACCTTGCGCCTTTTTCCTTGGGGAAGAGAGATGTCATCCATTTTGCCACAACCGGTCCCACCTTGAGGAGGCGGATGAAACTGGGACCCCTCCAAACGTGACCGAAGCGTGATTCCAACCCACGACCTTCGTGTTCAAGGCCGAGCGTCTCACCCACTCAGCCACGGTTGCTCAACTCTCATCGCTCCCCTCAATTGCTCAAAATTTGACCGAAATTCAAAATTTTCAAATTGGTTTTTCTCGACATCGGGATTTTTTTGAAAGTATTTAAACTCATTTGAATCACAACTGAGAGGGCTTCAATTTGATATATCGCTCGTAAAATTCCGATGGTTCTTTGAGGTACCTGATTTTGCGTGCAAAAAAAATGAAGCACACCCGAATGCAAAATTCCTTCCCATTGCCTTAGGCACTAAAAAAGAGCGTACATTTCGGCGCGCGCTCACCATCAAAATTGCAGATTTGGGCGCCAACAGCACCTTTAGAATAGTTTTAAAGTAGTTGGGCCATTATAACTGTCAACAAAAAAGTATCCAATCCAAGGGCTTTTTAAACCGATGTATTTTTTTTAGTAATCATTTTGTACAGATTAGACACTTTTTTGCCCTGTTGAAAATTCGTTTGAAAAATTAGAAATAAAATTCAAAGAGTTGATTTTTGCTGCTGATGTTTAAATTTGAAAAACTTATAAGAATAACTAAGAACTAATTTTTCAAGCAAAATTAGTTGTTAACCTTTGAATTTTCATTTTTTTTTCATTCGGCTCCGAGGGCGCTTGAAAAACTTGGCTTACATTTTTGCATCCAAACAGCGGTAACACTTGGATCGCAAAGCTCTAAAGGGATCTCAATGAAACCAGTGTTTTGACGATAAGAATAAGTAACAGCTAAACTGTTCAAGGACAAATAATTGTTACCATTTGAGTTTCTATTTTCTTTTCGCTCCAGATAGCAATTGAAGAATTTGGATCTAATTAACATTTGCTCCCCCCTCGCCCTTTTAAGAAAGGGGCACAATTGTTAAGTAGATTAAAATAACGCATTTGCGACCAATCAGAATGCAGCAAAATTATAATTCTCAGTAGAAAAGTCAGTGCTAATTTACTGCTTTTATTAATACAGTGCTGATTCAAATTAACCGGACAAAACGCGTTAAACTTGAAATTTAAAACGCATTTTCTCAAATTGGGTTGAGTTTAGGTGAAAACTAATGAAGACAAACTTGCCTAGAGTTTTAGCAGAATTAATATGGTGTAATTTGTTTTGCGAAATTCCGGTCCGAAATTTTACCCCAAAAATGGGTCATTTTGGTTTTTCTTGGTTAATCAAAAATTACGTTAAGAATACCCAGTCAGTCACAGACATATTTATATCAAAGTGAGCCCCTTATGTAGCCCAACAATTTGTAACAAGGGTATATTCTCCAAAAAGAATTTCATATTGTGTAAAAATTTTTGGAGTAAAATTTGGGACCGGAATTTCGCGAAACAAATTACGCCATATTAATTCTGCTAAAATTTTAAGCAAGTTTTGTCTTCATAAGTTTTCACCTAAATTCAACCCAATTTGAGCAAAATGCGTTTTAAATTTCAAGTTTAACGCGTTTTGTCCGGTTAATTTAAATCAGCACTGTAGGGGTGACAATTTTTAAATAGATACCAAAGGGAGGGCGATTGTTAAGTGGATCCAAGATTTTTTTTAACTCTTGAATTGTATCGATCGATTCCGGTTAGATACATTGATATTAATTAAAGCCCAATTCGGTTACTTTTTGTACATGGTTAATTGATTTGGGTCGATTTGAAATCGATTTGAATTCGCTTTCAATCAAGTGATAGTTTTGTCAGTTTTGGAATGTTTTTAGGCCCGTGACCAATGAGGACCCGCCTATTGGCATATGTGTCAATTAGCATGTCCACGTAAAAAAATCTAGTATGAAGACTCGTTACTTGAGTTTTTGTTTACTCAAGCTTGCAATTTTGCTCAGCGCGCATGCGACCGAATTTACAATTAGACGAATGTGAAATTTTAATTTTCCAAACAAATCCAGTTGTTTTCAGAAATTATTTGAAAACTTGGGCTAATTTTTTTTTTTGTTCTGAGTGCATACCAAATTAAAACAGTTATCGCAAGCTAATAGTCACGCAGGATCAAGTTAATATCCTCCCACCCCAAATAGACCAAGTTAAGATCATCCACCCCAGCGCTTAATTTTAAGTAAATTTGCTAAGCGCTGCATGTAAAATGTTCGATTCTGATTGGCTGCAAATTCCCAACCTAGAACCAAGTTAACATCTTCCCCCCTAAACGTGTTTAAGGGGGAGGATGTTAATTTGGTCCGTCACGCATGCTAATGGCTACGCCCCTGACCGATATCCCTAAATTAAGGTACCCTAAATTAAGGTAGTGGGAGATTGTTCACGAGGTCCAAAATAAATTCAGCTCACCTGGCGGCGTTTCCGTACAGCCACTTGAGAGCCCTGTATCTTCCCAGCAGTTTGCGAAACAGTTCAGTCGCGTTCATGTTTGAGTCTTCGTCCCCGTCTAGAGATCCCTCCGAGTCGGCCTCGTAATTCGAGAACTGTTTCTTGAATGCCATCGGCATCGGCGAATCTCCTTTTTCAGCTTTTCCCTTTTTGTCAGATTTGTCCTTTTTCTCAGTTTTATCTGAGAATTTATCAATTGAGCTTGCTGTAGTCGCTGGAGCAGCCGCAGGTGGAGTGGCGACAGTTTCCGGTTTAGTATCTTCAGTTTTAGGTTTAGGCACGTCCACTTTGCTAGGGGAGGATTTTTCTGAAAAGCAAGCCCATTTTTATTCCTAGGTCTTCCCAAATATACCCCCTTACTAAATCTCCCTTTGACTTAAAAGGGTATACTTGGGTATGTTAAACTGGTCTCTGAAACTATTATAGCCAATCAAAATAGTTGCTTTTTAGAGTTAGAGCAAAAGGACCCAAATTGTTATTTTTCTGTTTTTACCTAATTCTAGGGGCTGATTTAGGAGGGGGCGGACTCCCCCAGCCCTCTTTGGGGATTCGAACCCCCTGTCGACCCAAAGGGTCCCCCCACCCTTTGTACTTTTTTGAGATATCCATTTTTGTCTGACGGACCCTAAAGCTTTTCTGAAGGCGCCTTTGGCGCAAATATGTGTTAATTTCGAGGGGAGGGTGGCGTGCGCCTAAAAAACGCGATTTTTCCGTCAACATTTTCCAAAAAGTGCATTTTTTCTTTTTTGACCTGTTTTTTTTTTCAAAATTTTGCCTGCGGCGCTAAAAGTTCGGCCACAACAAGGTCTTTTTAGTGCTCTGCGAAAGCTCAAAAATCAATTAGGTCAATCCAAAAAAAGGTCAACGAAATCTTCGAAAATTTCTTTAAAAATCCGCTCTCCTCGAGAAAATCCTATATCTGCCCCTGCCTAAATCCAAAATTTAGTTTTACCGGAAGTGATATGTTCTGTTAATTTGACAATTGAATTAGAGATATTCAAGCGTATATTTAGTGTAATGTAACTTAGTTTAATTTGCTAAAATTAGTGGTTAAATTTGACAATTTGGGGAGGAAGATCTGATATTTCAGGAAATTTTTCCAGAGCTCTAATAAGAATTTTTTCCTACTGTCATGTTTTTCAGCAGGTTTGTCTTCGCTCTCAACGTGTACTTGAGTGGAACTTGAGGAGGGCATGTGATGCGACAAAAAGGTGTCAGCCGACTTCGGGTGTTTCTCGATATCCTTCGTCCAGCCACCCTCATTTAGCTCAGTTGTCCCGTCTTTTCCCTTTTTCTGGTTCTTTTTACCACCCTGAGAGGGATCCTGCAAGTAATGAGCATTTTCTATTCACAATTTAATGAGTTTCAGTCTTTAGAAGGATCAAACATATGCTGTATTTTAAATGTTTATCAAATACTGAAAATGTTAAACATGCAGAAATATTCACAACAAACATCCAAACCCAGCAAGCAACAAAACCCATCAGGGACCTTTGTACTATTTTGAGATATTAATTTTTGGGGACTAATTTTGAGGGGAAGCGCGCGCCGAAAAAACGCGACTTTTTGGTAAAAGTTTTCTATAAAGTGCCTCAAAATGCATTTTTTGGCATGTTTTTTTTTCAAAATTTTCTCTGCGGCACAGAAAGTTTGGCCTAAACAGGGTTTCTTACTGCTTTGGCAGAGCTCGGAGAATCAAATTAGTCGGCCTACAAAACAAGGCCGACAAAATCGACAAAATTTTTTGAAAATCCGACCGCTCTCGAGAAAACCCTAGATCCGCCCCTGCTACCAGCTACTAACAGCTATACCTGCTGGAACCTGATCTAAACTATATTTTATTATTGGATAAATTAGATATTTTACCACTGTAAAATATTTAATATTAACCAATCATGATCCATCTAACTAACAACCCACTTATTTGTAAAGGCTGAAATTACTTGTAATTTCAGCACCAGAGAGATTTGAATTTAACTTAGAAATTAGTTGTCTCTCCAAGAGAACTTCAGCAGCCGCAACAAACCAGTATACCCTAGATCTATTGAGCCTAGCAGAGACTAGTTAAACACCCTGAGACTAGAAAGTATAAGAGTAAGATTAGGATCGGTATTAGACTAAGAAGTTGCACGAATCTATCCGGCCGAAAATAAGATAGCGTGACGAGCAGACGGTGTACCCTATCCGAAATTACTCTATGAGTTAACCACATCAAACCTAACTCATCTGGTGCGACCATAAGTCTCGAATAAGACCTTAATAGCTTAGAATTAACCAAAAATAGATTAGAATTTAGACAAAACATTTTCAAAATGTTATACGAAAATAATTTAATCGAAATGTCTCTACGACTCAATAGATCAGAGCCGATATTCCGAACGATAATAGAACTACCCGGAATTGGAAGAAGACCTCAAACAAGAGACGACATACGACAAAGTAGAAACTTACCAAATAGTTTTATGATCGTACGGCAAAAGCCAACACAATCTTTTATATTTAGAATCTTATTAGCAATGAATTTAGATTTTCATCTGCAAACATAAAATTTTGAAGTCAATCTTCATGATCATTTCAGGTGCTAAATAAAATATTTCAATATACAATAACGATTGATAAAAAGATCTCAGATCGTTTTCTAAATTTCTGCAGTCTTATATAAAACATGTTTAAAAAATATTTATTGAAAATGAAAATAAAAATTAGTAGCATGACAATAAATTGTAAAAAATCATAAAATCATCTGTTGTCCCAGCTTCAGCACCTAAACATAACAGCAATCATAAGCTCACTAATATCATTAAAAAACTAAATCTTTTTCTTAAATAAATTTAAACCAAATTAAACTTAAATTCACTTAATTTTTAAATTAGATCATCAAGGCTTATCCTTGGATCTCAATAAATTTTCTATTTCACTAAATTTAAAACCTGATCATCAAGGCCTATCCTTGGATCAAAAAGAACAATTTTGTTCTCCCCCACCCACTTAACAAGTGTCTAACGACCTCAAACGTCGATTCACTATCCAACCCTTCCAAAAGACCCAAGACTAAAAGAAATTTTTAAATAAAACTAACCATTCAAATTAGGATAAACAGTGAAGAACTTCGGTTATTCATCCTTCACTTGAACTCTCCTCTTACCAGACCCAGGATAGATCTTAGACTTAGTAAGTTTAAAATAGTACTAACGAACTACTTGCGTTCTAATCATACCTGAACCTTGTGGATCGATTTACTATTCTCCAACCCTTGAACACAATCACTACCCCTAAGTAAGATTAAGTAAGTTAACACCTTAGCATAGACTAGCCACGAGAAAGTAAAAAATCATTCCTCAGAATCGATATACTTTTCTCTCCAACCCTAAATAAAAAGACTAAGGTTAAGCTAACCAAAAAATCGTAAGGACTAACAGTCTAAGAAAAAAGAAATACCTAACAACTTTTTGCATCCCTCATCCTAAACCTTATGTCATTCAAAAATCTAGGAAATAAACAAACAACCGTTTTACACAACTGTGAGATAGATAACAAAAAATACGATCTTGTCATCACACCTCATACACAAACAGTTGGATACATTAGAACAAAACGACAAACAATAAAAAGAAAAATTATAAACAAACAAAGACAAATCACACGAAAAAGATTTTCAAAAACTATAAACGCATTTTCAGAATCAGAAGCCAGCAATTTAGATGAACTCTACAAATTAAAAGAATCAATTGATAAAAATTGTCCCATTCACGATCAATTATATTTTTCCCATTCAGAAACAACTTCAAATTCATCAAAAAGAGGAAAAAGAAGAATAAAAAAGCAATACAAACACAAACCAGTACACTTGTATAATTGGAATCAACCAATTAAACACATCGATAGTTATATATTAACAGTCATCAAACGAAAAAATGAGCCACACTCAAAGTGACGATAGTCCAGATGACGAAGAGGTTTACCCCTTCCTCATAGATGCACCCGATAATAGAGGGCAACATGATTTTTGCAAGAATTTACTCGTAAATTTGTTTGAACCCGGAATCAGTCCATGCAAAGCAGCATTCCCAGATGTAAAAATCAAAAGACACATTATTACACATTATTTGAAAGATATATGTAACTTAAACAACAATATGGAATCTAACACCATAGAATTCAGCACACCAAATACGAATCATCGTAAATACGTAATTCAAACAGATGATCTTGAATTAGAATTTTCAAAAGTATTCTTAGAATATACCAAAAGCATACAATATCATAAATCACAAAGAGCAAACTCTATATTCACTAACGAAGTTTTTGCAATAATATATACCTATATTTCTATATTAGAAAAAACAGAATTTCAAAGTATCTCACCAACTGAAACATCCAAACATACAAAAGTACGACATGAAATCACATTATTTTCAACTTTTCTACATATAATCAAAGAAATTTTCACTAAAGACGATGTTTCACAACACACAAAACATGACTTACAAAAAATTTTGGCATGGTTTATAATAGATTATTTCACACATAATTTAGACTTAATTTCACAAGCAAGAAAAAAATTTTAGACCTCAAAATCCAAATGATGATACTGCCATTACAGAACAATCAGACTACGTTTTGGACCCTGAATGGTCTCATCCTACAATTATGAATATCCCACAATCTATCTCAAGTCAAGCAATAAGTACAATATCTTACCACAGAGATTATGTAAAAGTAGTACCACTAACCATTAATGCAACACCATTAAACTACAATACATTTTTACCTGATACACGAAATAACAGTTTAAATTCGACCGTCATACACAATTAATCAAACACCATCACACTTCATAAATGAAGAAGTTGTCCAAACAACAACACCTACACAACAAAGTATTTCACCAATACAACCAAATTTAACAACACCAAGAAATACAAATACTTCACTGGCACAAGTAACCTTACAATCAACCGTTAAACCTTCCTTTGCTCCAAAAAATTCACATATGGATTATCAAACTTATAGACCCATGACAGAACCATCAAAACCACGAAAAACGTTCACAAGAAACACTTTTGCAGAACACAATTATAATTATGCACATTCGTCAAAAACAAACTACCCCCCACGAAAAAATAATAATCATGTATGTTGTCACTATTGGGATAACCCGATGACAACAACCAACTCAGTATATTTTCGAACTAATTCACATCCTCCACAGGATCATAGTGAAAATTACGCATTCTTTCAACAAAATAAAATAAAAAGCAAGCACCTCATCATACGGATTATTTATCATCTGATGATGATTATTTACAACCAGACATTTTTGCCCCATATTCCCAAGAATATCGCACACAAGGATCGCGACGACCTCATACATATAATAGAATTTTTTCTCCAAACCCAACAGATACACGAAATCAACAACCAATACATATGCCAAATCCAACTAATACACAATCTTTCCAACCGATTCAACCACAAAACCCAATGACTATGCACTCGTATCAACCAACTCAAATGCAAAATGAAATACCACTTCCATATTATCTTCAGCAACACGAAATAACAAAAAATCAACTTTCAAGTTTTTCGCAAATGCCAAATGCCGCAGAATCACTACAGATGACAATGAATCCATACCTCATGGGTGGATCATCAATAACATCAAATAAACCACTGATGGTATTTACAAGAACAGATCCTGAATATTCTGTAGAAGATTATTTAAATGCAGTAACACCAAATTTAATTTTAAATATAGGACCTGAACCAATTAATACGCCACTACATCAAAATTGGATACATAGACGCACAGCATTGATACAAACAACTTTAGATGGCGCAGCTCAAAAATGGTTTTCAGTATTACCTATAGAAA
This sequence comes from Symsagittifera roscoffensis, assembly GCF_963678635.1. Classification (NCBI taxonomy): domain Eukaryota; kingdom Metazoa; phylum Xenacoelomorpha; order Acoela; family Convolutidae; genus Symsagittifera; species Symsagittifera roscoffensis. Next base: position 56,858,581 of record NC_087065.1, read on the forward strand.
TAAAATCAGACTGGAAAAGATTTACACAAGAATTTTCAAAAATGTTTGACTCCGAAAGAAATAAACAACACCAAAGAGTTTTATGTAATGAAATTCGCAGATTACCAAATGAAACCATCAAACAATTAGCAGTACGTATCGAAACACTAGTTCACAGCATATTCACTTAATACACATGACTATAAAAACTCAAAAGTGACAGAAATTTTAATGATGACCTTAACACCTCAATTAAGGAAAATAGCAATATAAAAGAGAGCATCTCATCCTTCCTCAATTCGAGAGCCAGATTTAGATTTTCGAAAACTAGTAGACAAACTAGAGCAAGCGGAAATCACAATGAAACTTGAAGAAACAGAAAATCTAAAACTACAATATGTTAATCGAATTGAAACAAACACTACACATATAAATAACACAAGGAATCAGGTACAGACCTAGTTGAAAAAATCACTGAAATACTAAATATTTATGAAAAACACCCAAATTTTAAATGCAAACCATCTTTCAAAAAATGGTGTAATTATTGCCGACGATACGGACACAGTATTTCCGAATGTAGACAAAAACAACAAGATAACCAAAACAAACCTCGAAAGCATAAAGAACCAAATAAATCGTTCTATCAATATATGAAAAAAGATCAAAATCTACCAAACAAAAATATATATATAGTAACAACAGTTCAGGAAAACCACTTCCGAACAACACCAATTACACAAGGAATCAATCACCATATAACTCAAGTTATAGAGGAAGATCACCAGAACGAAGAAATACACAGAACTCTTCACAAAATAATTATAATCGATCAAATAGTCGAAATAACTATTCGAGATCAAATTCCAATGCAACACAATTTGTTTCTAGATCCAGTTCCCAATCAAACCCAAGAAATAAAAACTATTCCAATAATCAATCACAATCATACAACAGAAATAGAAACTATTCACATAATCGAAATAGAAGTTATTCGAACAATCGAAATCAGAATTACCCGAACAATCGATCAAGAAATAACTCATATAATAGATCAAACTATCACAGATCAAATGACAATTATCAAAACAGATCACGGAATATTTCACAAAATCGAAATTCAAGTTATAATAATCAATATAGAAATTATTCCCAGTCACCACATAGGAATAATAACCATTATAATAATTCTAAACATCGATACAGAAGTAGTACACCAAAACATCAAAGACATATTAATCAAGTACAGTCAAATGAAGAAACAACATCAGACCCCCCAGGTATTGATGACACAGGAAGTAACGAACTACAACTAAATCAAATAAACTGTGGATCATCAGATACAGAAAGTGATACAGAAAATACCATCTCCGTAAATATGATAAAAGTCGAAAACGACTACGAACCTATCATATATGAACAACCTTTTACATCACATATATATGAAAATCAATTGGAACTCCTTCACAATTATTATATTGAACCCATCAATACTACACAAACTGCACAAGAAATAAACGAAATTAACACGGTAAATAAACCCGATGAAAAAGACAAAACAAAATGTTTAAACACAAATCATATTTATCAAAATATACAAAAAAAACAACCCAGAGAAAAAATTTGGACAATACCATTTCTCTTAGAAAGTCCAAGAAACAAAGAATTTCAACCACCAGATCTTGAAATTGATTTTTTAATTGATTCAGGAGCAGAATCAAACATAATTAATATTCCCACATGGAATAAAATCAAAATATTACATCCAAAATTAACGTCTCTTGCAACCTCTAGTAAACTAGCAACAGCACAAGGATCAACATTAGTAAATTATGGAAAAATCCAATTGTTCCTTCTCCCCACAAGAACAATGGAACAAAATAAAATTCTAAACAAACCATTTAAACAAATATTTCATGTTACTGATATTAAACACAATATCATTGGCATACCATTTATATCAAAATATATACGAACAATCAACATCTTGAATTGTAAAATACTGATTAAAGATAAGTACACAAAAAACAAAAAATACAGCTCTAACATTTTTTCAAACATTAAATAAACAACCACCATTCTTCTCAAAATTTTATTGAATTTATAACCAACAACGGAAACACCTGAAACGACTATCAGGAAACATATATAACTTTTCAATAAAACAAGTTCACCAGTATGATAAAAGTCAAAATAAACAACAACTTTTTATGTCAGACTTTGAATTTAAACCTATTCACAAGTTTTTCAAAATCACGATTTCATCTATAAAATATTTGAAAAACACGAATTCCGACATCATTTCGCTACACGTGTATAACAATACACCGTATCAACTAACATTACCCTTAGGACTCTTAGGATATTGCGAAACAAACGCTACAATCTCACCCATATATGAAATAGCATACCTCGTAAATAATATACTCCAATTATTAGATATTTGCCAATCCACAATTCTTAACGAAGAACTATCCATAAATAACATAATAAGCAATGAAAAGAGAAACACAGATTATTTCACAAAAACACCATATTTTAAACCAACATTCAATATAACAAATTACACAAAAGAACAACAACAATTTTTAACGATGTTTAACTTTGAACACTCACAAATTACACAAATCGAATTTGACAAACTAGCAAAATCACTATTAAAATATTCAACAGTCTACGCAACATCAAAATTTGATGTTGGGAAAATCAGTTCATCACTACATCTCCCGTTAAAACCTGACGCAGTATTCAAAAAACAAAGAGCTAGTAAAGTACCAATTCATTTACATGACAAAGTAAACAGATTACTTGATATTTTAGAACAATACAAAATTATCTCACCAGTAAATAAAGAAGAACAACCAAAAGGTAACATATTTATTAACCCTGTTGTCATCCTAGCAAAAGGAGAATCATTAAAAATAGTTTTAGACGCTAGATACCTCAATTCACTAATAGACGAATCGAAATGCAATTGGCCTATTGAACCAATACAAGTTATTTTAACAAAAATAAACGGAAAATACTTTACAACCGCATATATGAATAGTGCATACAATCAAATGCCACTAGATGAACAATCACGACGTTTAACACAATTTGTTATTAGAAATCAACAATATGAATTCAACCGTCTATTCTATGGAATTTCCATAGGACCAGCAGCATTTTCAGCTTTTATGAGCAAAATTTTTAGACCACTAATACTCAAGAAAAACGCAGTCACCTATTTAGACGATGTTTTTATGCAATCACAGACAAAAGAAGAAATGTTTACAGTTTTAGAACACTATCATAAAATACTTCAGAACGAAAATCTGAAGGCCGCCCCCAATAAATCACACTTCTTTTTAACACGAGTTAAATTTTTAGGACATAATATAGAAAGAAACACAATCACTCCATTAAAATCACGCATTGATGCTATTCAAAAACTTCAACCACCAACAAACAAGAAGAAAATCCAAGAATTCCTTGGAATGTTAAATTTCTTAAGCAAGTACGTTTACAAAATGCAATTATATTTAAGACTATTCTATAATATCCTCAGACAACAAAATAATTTTGAATGGACCACTGAACATCAAACACGATTTGATGAAATTAAAAAACTTTTAACTGAACAAATTTCAAACACAATCCGAGATCCAAATCAACCATTCTATGCAATGTGCGATGCTTCAAATTTTGGCATCGGCGCAGCATTACTACAATCACACAGTGGTACAAATAAAATGAACCTTATATCAGCAAATTCCCGATTATTCACTCAAGCAGAGCTACGACTCTCAACTCTAATGAGAGAATGTATAGCTATAATTTATACACTTACAGAATATGAATTTCTGATACTTGGATCAAAAAATCCAACAGTTCTATTCACAGATCATAAACCAATCATTTTTCTCTTTACACAAAAGTCAAATCCAAATCACCGAGTTTATAGATTTCAATTAATTCTAATGAAATTTCCAAACTTACATTTAGTTTGGACAGCAGGAAAGAATCTTGCATTACCAGATACATTAAGTCGAAATACACCACCTGAATTACTTACACGAAAAACTACAGTTGAAATACCCAAAAACATAAATTTTTACCTTGCAAAAGACGAAACATCACCCCGACTAGAATGCAAATATGCAGTAAAAATTGACATTGAACAATCACAAATAAATAACCTACAACACATCCCACTTTACTTAGATTGCCAAAATAATCGTTACGAAGTTGATCTACTTGGAACATCAACTTTCAAACCAATTCCATACTCACAATGGATAAAAAATAACACCCAACAAAAACGAATAAAACACCACTCAAATAAAAAGGACCTTTTTCCGTTAATTGAAAAAGAAAATTTAATTGATAAAATAAATTTATCAGGACCACAAACAAATGATTCAAAATACACAATAAATCAAGTTTTTGACCTCCATGGACTCACTTGACACAATTCCCTTATCTAAATTAGAAATTGAAAATATTTTTCTCCCTCCAACAGATAAAATTACAATTAATATCTTGAAACAATATCAAAATCTTGACCCAGTAATTAGACAACTAAAATCATGGCACAAATACAAAGCTAAGCCCGTAAAAGCTGATACCACAATTTTAGGAAATAAAACACTTCTCCGATATTTCCGAAAATTTAATAATACAACAATTAATGAAAACACAGACCTTCTAGAATATCAATTAAATGATTCTACAGTTCCCTGTCTCCCTTTAAGTATGATTCTAATAGCTTTTAACATTTCACATACACAAAACATTAAAGGACACTCTGGATCAGAGAAAACATATTCAAATTTTACACAAAATTTTTATTTCCCAAATGCACCAATTTGGATAAAAGTACTATGCAATGATTGTATAGTATGTCAGCTAAATAAACCTTATCCAAATCAAAAACAAATAGCACAAAAACAAGATTTTAAAGGACAAAGGTTATATTTTAACCATCGTATTTCATTCGATACAAAAGGACCAATTTCACCATCCTCTGAAGGAAACTCCTACATTATGGTAATTGTGGATGCATTTACACATTATGTAGCACTCAACCCAGTACCACATTGTAACGCTTATTATGCTTACACAACACTTTATGAACACTGGATAGCTAAATTCGGATTACTCGAAATCTTAGTAACAGTCAACGGTACAGAATTCATAAATAATGAAATCATCACACTATGTCACTTATATAACATCAAACACAAACCTCGTACATCTCATGCACCTTGGACAAACGGTTTAGTCGAAGGTATGAACCGTTCACTACAAGAATATCTTAGATGTATCATAAACGGAAATGATACAAGATACACAGAATGGTCAGCAAATGTAAAATTGTTTCCCTTAGCATATAATTCACAAATTACGACAACTCTAGGAATGTCACCATACGAAATGGTTTTTAATCAAAAGCCACGTAAACCAATTATGTTTACAGCAAACTCTCATAAAAATGCATAAGGTCATTGCCAACCAAATAAAGACTCAGTTTGTTATAACTTACCTTTACACACGCATGATGAAGATCATTTTCATCACCCACAAATCCTTAAATTAGCCTCCGGTACACACACCGAATGGATTTTAAATAGAGATAAAAAACACAATGAAATTTACCAAAGAATAACAAAAAAATTGTTACAAAGGCAAAACATTAACGAACAAATTAATTCACGCTTTACACCAGCCTCAGATTTAAAAATTGGAACATTTGTCTTAATACCTAATTTTAATACACAAAAAGGAATTTCTAAAAAACTACAACCCCTTCGCAAAGGACCATACCAAATAATTGCCAAACCCACTGACGTAACATATAAAATCACCGATTCAGACCAAAAAGAAATTGTTCAACATCGAAACAATCTATTGCCTTACTACCCAAAAGAATACGCACTACGCGAATTAACTCAATTATATTCTTTCACAGGTTTAAAAGTTATTCAAAATCACCCACATACGGTAGATGAAATAGATGAACAAAACGTCATTCACCTTGAAAAACAAAATAAAAAACCAACTACAACCCAAAACAATACAAAAAAGCTAGATCAAAAAATACCTCAAAAAGAAAGGAAAAATAGAAAAATGATAGAGAAAATTATACCACAAGAACAAGTCGAGAAATCAGAACATAGAGAGTCATCACGACTTAGAAATCAACCACGTAAAAACTACAAAACATCCACGACGAAATAGAAATTTTCAAACCCCCCGAGTTCATTTTGATATACCCCAATCCCCATCACCAACTACTCCAGAAAACCCAAGTAGCACACTACCGGAAACCCCTACACTTCTTTCACAACGTAGCACCTCAAGTATACCCTCAGATTACTTAGGTTCAACACCAACATCTGAACAAATACGTGACAATCCCTTTAACCCCCCTCCCCCAACCAAACATCACGACTACCATATTGGACAACACACTCATTCACACAAGGTGAACCAAATTTAATAAATGACCCAATAGATATTTCTACGGATACAACAACATCATCATCACTACCAGAAACATTATCACTACCGTCAACACCATCAATAAGCCAGATTTCACCGACGCCTTTCCCCCTAAATTTTCCAAATAACCTCGACGCTAGATATCGAGAACAATCATCAACAAATATCCCTTTAAGATTAGATTGGAACACGTTCACAGCACCCCCACCATTATTTGGACAACATCCAGAAAGTAACCGACTCCACAATTGGGCACTCCATAGACTACAATTTAGACAAGACATCCACGAAGACGTTCGTGACCATAACATACTCCAACAAATTAGTCTACAATTAAAATTTGAAATCACGGTTAAACTTAACAACATTGCTCAACATCCTTACCCATTAAACCCACCCAGTATAACAGCTCAATCGTTACCACCACCATTTATAACAACTGAGTAATATATAAATACGACAGATATACCAAAAAGACAATTGGTTACATCACATTTTATAACCCATACTCAGGATTATCATACACATGTATATTCTAAAAATATTGATACTTCAACAAATCCTTTTTCTAACATTTTCCGATCAGAACACAAATCCTTCTCCCCGCACAGGACCCCAGGACTTATTAGTAACACACTACGATTGTGAAGAAAATGAACAAAAAACACTACACAAATATGCAATAAATCAAGTATCACAATGCGAAACGGAACCACAAGCTATAGAAACTACAAATGTAATAGCGACACTGTATTCAAAAGCCCGAGCAACAACAGTCGCAGGATATAAATTTACAGCAACATTTTCCGAAAAGAAAGTACATTGTTCACAAGTTTCAAACGGAAATAAAAACCGACTTGACCACGAATCATTCTACCAAAGTAATATAGAACGACTTCTACATCTAAATCCCGATGATTGTAAAAACGAGCTACTCAGATTACAAGAAATAAAAACACCGACAAAAAACTAGTATATTTTCAAGTCTTTGCCGATTCTGTACATCAATCAGAACTTGAAAGATATCAAGGACATATAAAACTAGATGAAAAATACCCATACAACGGCGCACACGGAAGATTAACTTAAGACATACACGATAAACACTGGATACCACACATTGGTATAAATAATCCATCAAAGTGCAAAGCAGACACAAAAAAAAAGGATATCAAGAAATAATGTTTTTCGATTGGAAAATACAACTCGAAAAAATACAACTCACACGAGATTTATCCGACAAAACAATGATCTATCAAGGAATTAGATTACCTTGTAAAAACGATCAAGGTTATTGTGATCCTACAACACGAACACAAGCAACAATTGTTTGGTTTCCCGAAGATACATGCACAACATTTCAAGTAGCAAAAATACACGCTCGAATGATAAAATTTCAC
>NC_087065.1:56866645-57088963 GCF_963678635.1 Symsagittifera roscoffensis
AAAAATAGCGACAAGACAGAACACATACGACGAAGAACATAATACATAGAAGTAACACCTACCGCACCACAGTTGCCACCCCTACCACATGACCATCCATTATCCTTAGTCCCACGTAATTTCCGAAACCTAGCAATAACACATAACCCAAATTTTAGACAAAACAAATCGCAAAGTCCCATACAACATATAATGACACATCATTCACAAGATGATAAGACATATGAACAAATTATAGAACAACCCCATACCACCGCTTTCAGTCTCAAAATAATCATTTTTTTAGCCCACGATGAGCCGACAACTTGGATCCCTACACCGCTCAAATTCCCATCCAACCAACCTCCACACTCCAATCCCAATAATCCCACTTTTTGCTTTCCCGCCACCCGATTTTACAACTATTAATATATCATCAAGCATGAATTCGGATACTAATTCAGATATTTCAGTTTTATACTCCATTTCACAACTTAATAACCCTAATATAGAAACCCTGACGAATTTGCAGACTCCGAACCATCTCCATCCAATAATTTTCAAACCAACTCCTCAGTTTTTTCAAAACCCCCTTTTCAATCGTTCCCACCAAATAACCCGCTCCCATCAGTTTCTACTCCTTCTTATGCTTCACAAGTAACCCCAACCTATTCTCCATTTCATTCCGACCGATCATCTAATAATTCTCCAGATACCCCCCAAATCTCCCAGGAACTCGATAATTTTATCACCCTACAACAACAGCTAATACACCCTAACATCCTCACTATAAATCAAATTTCATCCACAATAGAATCCTCAAACCCACCTACTCCTACACCCTCCTCAGCTTACACTGCATCATTAGCAAAATCATCCACATCCACCGAATCATCAAATAGCACTCACCGAGCTTATCGCACTTTTAAAAGAAAATTCCCGAACCATCCATTCCCGACCAAACCAGAAACAGCCTGCGAATATATTAATCATCCACACCACACCAACACGAAAGATTTTCTAGCAATCACCTTACCCTCATTCCCACAATATACTTTAAACACACCTAACGACACTAACGACACACGTAGTTTTGTAGATGAACATGTTTTAATGCCAACACTTCACTGGACAGCTTATTACCATTTTACTAATCCCCTTTGCCTGCCACTATCTAGTACTCATAACGATATAGAAAAGAATAAAGATATGCTATATAGACTCACCGCAACACTAACACCTAGACAATTTACTTATATAGGATAGAAAAAATCACTAAAAACATTCACTGCACCCCGAGCTAACGAATTTACAATAGAATATTACGACCATAATATCATTCGAACTAATCAAGACCAATTTCTAGATGACGACCGCTTCGCTAACCCACAACTAACAGAAAAATTCTTCATCAAAACGTCATATGTATTCAAACTTAATATTTTTGATAGAAAATATGATCACATCATTTCTGAAGCACTTACTGATATTCATGCTTACGAAAGTTTTAAAGAAAAATTTCAGTTATTTTCACTAACCTTTCACTTCCTTGCACCACATGAACGCGATTTGCACTGTTCACACGGCATTATGTTACGCACTAAACAGACTCATACATATACATACTATCGCTTCATACAAAATCATTTTGATTTACATACTCCGTCAAGACAACCACACCATCGTTTTCAGTTTCTTAACTCGAAGTACACTTCATCATTTTTTCTTAATTTCACCTATTGCATCAAGGATACTAACCTCCACGGCATCCTCCGCAATTATGACTCAGTAACACAAATGTACATATTTTGTCCCATCACGAAGACCTTTAATGCCGAAGAATCCAGACCCTTCCTTATCCCACATGATTTTATCCAACCTATAGAAATCCCAATATTAGAATTCATTCACAATACTAAATATAATCACAAAATATATAACCTCATTCAAAACACACCTTATGAGTTTGCAGTAGGCACCGAAGAACTAAAAACCATTAGAGCACTTCATTTGCTTTGGCCACTGCTCCAAACTAAAAACATCATTCGCATACTAGCAAAACTACTAACAAATTCGGACATAATACACGACATCTTTCCCCACGGCTTTTTCCCAGACGATTAACAGGTAAGTATAATTTAAAAATATTCTTAACTAATAAATTTAAAATTAGTCCTAACCATTCTTTACTCATTGTTCGTTTACATTTTTAGTCCACGATCATCTGCAAAAAATAGAAAAGAAAAATAAAAAATAAACTTGTTAAAATTCTTCTAAACTTCATTAATATTTTACACAAGATAATCTGATAAAATTCATACCAAATGTAGCAAATTAATTTATAAATTATTCCCCCATAAAACAGTAAATTTAATTATGATGAAAATTTATAACTTTAAATTTCCCCCAAAACTAGCAGTAAAATTGAAATTCTATGTAACAAATTGATAAAAAGAAAATGCAGTACTAACCTTTTGATATTTTCATTCACTCGCACAGGAATTCTATCCAAACTCGCACAGCTTGCCCACGAAGAATTGTTTAAATAGTGATTTTGAGTTTCAAGTTTTCACACTCAACAACTCTAACACACGATTACAAGTTTCAAACTTTCCTTTAACCCGGTTGGAAAGGAATTATATACTAAACCAAACTAACCAACGCAGCTTACTAAACACCACAAATCATAAAATAACAGCATGACTAAGAAAAGAAAACCAACGGTACCCAAACCGGATTAACCCTGTTTAAAACTGGATAATTTATTCTTTTGAAGACTATTATAAAGTCTAAGAAAGAAATAATAAAACACAAAAAAGTCGAAAGACAAACCCACAACAAAAACAATTTGATTTTTAAAAAAAGGACACAACCAAAGAAACATAAGAAAGACCAACATAAACCCAACATAAAACGTTATCACATAACAGGACCTCTCAAAGAAACCGCACGAAACCATACTCCCACTCCTGGCCTAACCCACCAGAGAGGACGTCCTGAGCATGCTCTATAGCCGACCTAACCCACCGCGCTACATCCACGCTTTGTGACCACACTTCTATTTTTAATAAGAGGTACTCAAGGATGAGTAACTCTTCAAAATAACCGAACTAAAACAAAATGCTTTTGTGAAAACAACTAACTAAATTCATGATTAAAAAACCAAACTAATAAAAAGTTTATAAAATGTAAATCATACCTTGCAGTATATAGATCAACACACAACAACAAAGACGAACATCCAAAGACAAAATGATCCCAATACACTCGAACAAGAATGGCTAACCACAACCGATATGCCGTCCACAATCACAACTCAAAGGATTTAGAGTACGACTTGACTTCGCAGAAAAGGACTTCTTTGAAATAGACCAATGACCACCTCGATGTTCAAGTATACGTACAAATCCGAGTTACAAGGCATCCCTTCCACACACAATCTCCACGCCATTCCCAGACGAGGTTGAACACAAAACAAGTTCTCTACATAATACAGAAAAACCCGTCATAGCAAACTATTTTGAAATCAGATTGATTTCATTGGGAAACACAGTCGTTGTCACAAGACGACACAACGATTGATGTCCCTAACTCCAGCGTCCTGGAACTTCTCTAACAAGAGGAACCGGACAAGAATACGATGTTCGCCAAATACCAACGTTCATCATCCATCCTTTGAATTGCAGAAAGATAATTCTAAAAAACTCTGTAAAACCCGGATGGGTGGAACCTGATCTAAACTATATTTTATGATTGGATAAATTAGATATTTTACCACTGTAAAGTATTTAATATTAACCAATCATGATCCATCTAACTAACAACCCACTTATTTGTAAGTGCTGAAATTACTTGTAATTTCAGCACCAGAGAGATTTGAATTTAACTTAGAAATTAGCTGTCTCTCCAAGAGAACTTCAGCAGCCGCAACAAACCAGTATACCCTAGATCTATTGAGCCTAGCAGAGACTAGTTAAACACCCTGAGACTAGAAAGTATAAGAGTAAGATTAGGATCGGTATTAGACTAAGAAGTTGCACGAATCTATCCGGCCGAAAATAAGATAGCGTGACGAGCAGACGGTGTACCCTATCCGAAATTACTCTATGATTTAACCACATCGAACCTAACTCACTGCAAATGTCGGGTCAATGTGCACAAGAACTTTTTTATGATCGACACTTTTTTTGAGTTTTAATCAATAGATCAAAAAGAAATATATTTCAATTGGAACTGGAATTGCAAAAAACACCACGCACTGTGTCCTCGCAATCCATCTGCTTCACGACTAGCTTCTCCATTTTGCCCAGAGTGTTGTCGGGGGTAATCTTGTTTTCATCGTATGCCTTGGCAATGAAGGTGGGAATCATGATTTCATTCTGCATGATGCTCTGTTCGTTCTGGTAGCAGCTCTCCACAAACTCAACCACACCCTCCATCGCTGAAAGCAAATTAAGACTGTTGTCTCCATCATTTGCTGCAAAACTAAAAACAACATTCGGATCAAAATTACATCCTTCCCCTCAGATATACCAAGTTAATATCTTCCACTCCAGCATTTAATTGAGATTAAATTTGCTAATTGTTACAAATAAAACGCTCGATTCTCATTAACTGAGCCAAACCCCCCCCCAACTAATTTGTGGAGATGGATGTTGAGCGATTGCAACCATCCTCTATGAAAGTTTTCTGCGTCGTCAGTGAGTTTTTGAGTTCACGTGCCTAAAATGATATTTTGGGCAATTTTTGAAACTCGTGACTGAGCAGTTTGCGATTTTTGCCATGCTTTGATTTCTCTTCCAATTTTATTTAGACACCAATGTCGGAAAAAGTAATGGTTGGTTGACTAAAATTTGTTAATATACTCTAACAGTGCAAAAAAGGCGATTCGAAAGGAAACGATGTTGAGTTATACGGAAAAGCCGTCTGCTTTCACCTCTAAATTGCTAGCACCTATGAAATCCATTCCGTAGCCAAAAAAATATATATGCGACGAGACACTCTTTATTTCTAATATAAGTGAATGGTCAGATGATTTTGCTGGAAATTAACACTAATTAGGCCTTGTGTGTAAGAGGTACTCACATTTTTGTTTCTGGCAGTTCATGATGGTGTAAAACATGGCTACGTGAGCACTCATGTCTCTGTACTTGATCAGGGTCGAATTAGCCGAATTCCTCTTGTGGTTCCATCTGGCCAAAAAAGAAGTCTTGATTATTTAACTCGAATAAAAATTGCATCAGAAAAAGTTCGTCAGCAAAATGTCATTTTAAATTATATTTTGTAGAATTGGTGACTTTTCTGTATTACATGCTATAGTAACCTGAGCGTAAGATTGATTCGTCATTAAGTTAAGTAGTACAGCAAACAAAGGGTAAGGTTCGAAATAGTTAAATCTTCAAAGATATAGTCCCTCCTATGCCAGAAAACAAAATTTGACAAAATCGGCGAACCCCCCCCCCCCAAATGGGAACTACAGCGGCTAGGTTTATGAAACTCATAGGACGGATACTAGAGATGATTTGACCCGGGCATACAAAAAACGGGACCCCTCAGACCCTTGGGGGGGCAAGTGATAACGGTCCCCGGAAGTGTAAATGGCCCTATCAGAACTCGGAAATTAGCGGCGGTTTTGGGCTCAAACTTTAGTATGTTGTAGGCCTAGTTAAGGGGAGCTTAAGTTTAGAACCCCAGACACCTAAGACCCCCATTTCCGGTTTTATGCCCTAAGTAAACAAACCCACCCGTAACTTCCGGAAGTCGGTTTTCGGCCTCAAATGATCGCAGGGAGCTGAAACTTGGAGGGATCATAGGTAGCACTGAGGTACATCAGCTGTTTTAATTTGAACCAAATCCGGCGGTTGGGCCGGAAGCTATTAGCACTTGAAAAAACACCCCGCTAGACCGGAAATAGGCACCTTACGCAAAATATTGAGCGAGGGCATACCGATTTTACGGCGGGATCAGATACTGCAACTCATTGCCGAAAAAAGACCCCTAGTGATTGGAACCCGTCCGGCGACTCCCTGATAGTTAGAAGGTCGGGATTGGAATAGAGTACAGATAGAAATTTGAGATGCTTGAAATTAATTAGCTACCCATGAAAAGGGTCTCCCCCTACCCTTGGGAGGTCGGAACGTTAACGGAATAATTAAAATAAAGACCTTGGGAATAAAGACTGAGTAAACATAGCATGGTTTGGAGGTTGAGTTGAACTCGAGAGCTGAAGTATGACATTTGTTTGCTCGGTCAAATTGTGACATCTACCACATACCGGGTATCCAATAAGCGTGAAAAGATTGATAAAGAAACCGAAGTTGGCACGTGGCAGAGTTGACAGGAGGAGTGATATAGTCTTGAAACATGTGCGAACGGGTAATTTAAGCGGATGTCAGGACTGATAGCGAACGGCGTGACTTAATTAAAACTAAGTGTAGAGAAAGATAAGGAATTTGAGGGTACCGGAGAGCCTGTAAGAGTCAGAACAGATGTTGGCTACTATTAAGAGTAGTGGGTTCTCGTCACAGAAGAATTATTGCGAGTAAATCGAATAGTTGGTTCTCAAAGTATGAGACCAGTAATAATAAGTTCTCATCAGAGATTCTCTAGAGAGAGAGAATAGTTAGTGTTAGTAGAGTAAGTTGGAAATTAATTGCAATTAGGCAGTTTGGCCGATAAATCGCAGACCCTTCCCTTTGACTTTATTATTAGATTATATCCTGGCCACTCAGAGCCTTCTGTAATTGGACGTATAATAATATACATTAATTTATCATTGGAAACCCTGCGATTGTATCGAGTAGACGAGAAAAGACAGCCGAAGAGCAATACACAGAGGGGCAAGCAACATAAAACAAAACAGAATTGTTGCCACCAAAATAACCCTTTCGGGATTTTAGAAAGTAGTGAATCTCGGTCTCCCCGCTGAATTCACTGCCAAAGGGACAGCTTCGCAAAGAGAAGATCCCCTAATTCTACATATTTCACCAACAAACAATTTTCCAATTGCCTGCTGAAAAATAGTCGATAAGTGCCATTTGTTCCCGCAATGACAAGTTTGAGAATGAAATCGAGTTTCCTACCCATAATATACTGAATAAAAAATTAGAATTACTGCAGCGCATTTAGATACGTAAATCGATTCATAATGAGTTGAAAGGATTTATACGGCAGATAAAAGCTAATTTTCATTGCCTAACAAAGATTTAAATCGATTTAAATGGATTTGTGCAAGGCAGTGAAATCCATCAAAACCACAAAAAAAAATAATTCATTCAATTATTATTTTTGTTTTGAAACTTGACCAAAATTTTGTACTAAAAAATTCTCAATCAGACCTACGGAGAGCAAGAGTTATTCGAGTTTTTTTACCGCAAACTATTGAGATTAAGGTAACTTTTTGAGTTTTGCAAGTTTAAGGGCTTACGCGGTATGAAAAGTAAAATTATGCAATATTTTCTCCGAATGAAATTTTCATTATCAGCGTTCTAGACGCATTTAGGTTAAGCAATTGTCAAATAACTGAAAAAGTCATTTTACGACAATTTTTTTTGCGACAGAAATTTCAAATATTCGTTATACTCAGAGTTTTTTCAGGCCAAACATCTACACAAAAAGACCACATAAAAAGGACCACATTACTCTCAGTATTCAAAGACATTGAAAAATCTCAATACTTGATGATATATAAGGATATAAACGATTACAAAACAGTCGGTGATACTAAGATTCATTTACTCCGTTGCATTCTTTTCATTTTCTAAGCAAGAGAACATGGAGACCTAATATCTATGGCACACTGCATCAATTATCAGTCTGTTACGAAATTCAGTTTGAAAAACGGTTGAAAAGTATTTCCATAGTATCAAATTGAACACTTAAATACTGGCGAAAAAATTACTATCGCATCCGTGAGAACTACACGAGTTGTTTACATATTCCAGAAAAATTTGCATAATCGTGTCTGGAGTATGTTTTATACAAAACAGTTGCTCAACACTCCGCTATTTTCCCATTTTTTGTGGATATGCACGACGTGGAATAAGTTTTTTATTAACCCCCTTTAATAAAACCACATAGTCCCAGCTGCAAAATTTTGGCTCTCCAGAGATTGGAAAAATTGTTGAAGAACGCAAGAAAAAAACATTTGCAAAATTTGTTGGAAGAAGAGCAGCCCGGAAACAATTGGGAGTTGGAACAAAGAAATCAAAGCGTTGAACAAGTAAACCAGATACAATTCTCGAAAGTAGCTCGAAAACCAATAGCTTTCGCAAATACACTTTTGACAACAATGAATCATAGTTTAAATCACAGCAGTCATTTTCGGTACGGGCTTCTACAAAGATTTTTGATAATGTCCAGATTGGGGAAAAATTAGTTCATCTTACACTCAAACGTATTTCCCGGTAATTCTCTTGATGAAAGCATTCTTGAGGTTGAATCTGAGAGAGAACGTGGTCTCTACTTGATATGCGTGATACCCACCTTAAAAGTAAGCTTCAACTGTAACAAAAAGCGGACGAGCATAAAGCAAAATCAGAAGTTGATTCCGCTGAGGAATCTGATTCTTATTCGACTTATATGAACAATCTACTACAATCTCTATCCTCGAATTGTGAAGTTTACTTTAACAAAACAATAGATTTGTGCTAGGCAGTCAAATCCATCAAAATTACAAAAAAAATATTTCATTCAATTATTCTTTTTGTTTTGAAATTTGAGCAAAATTTTCTACTCAAGAAAAATCTCAATCAGAGCTACGGCGAGCAAGAGTTATTCGAGTTTTTTTACCGCAAACTATTGAGATAAAGGGAACCTTTTGAGTTTTGCAAGTTTAAGGGCTCAGGGGTATGAAAAGTAAAATTATGCAATATTTTCTCCAAATGGCTTTTTCATCATCAGCGTTCTAGACGCATTTAGGTTAGACAATTGCCAAATAAATGAAAAAGTAGCTTTACGACAATTCTTTTTGCTGCAGAAAATGCAAACATTCGTTATACTTAGAGTTTTTTCAGGCCAAACATCTACACAAAAAGAGAAAACTATCCTGCAATTTTTTTCCAGCTTTCTCCAATGTTTGAAAATGTACAATGGATATAACTCAATTCAGACTTGAATGAAAATTTTTATAGGTATTTGCTACATTATCTGTAAAAATTAGATTCCCTTTTTCCGATTCTTGTCAGCACGAGTAGGAATTATTTATACGCGTTTCATCCATGTAACTAAAAATGTGCGTCTATAAGCAAGAAGAAGATAGCTAACTAGAAAAAGGTAAGAAATGGATATTTTAATTTTTTTTCTGACTTTAAAAATCAGAAAAAAAAAGAAATGGAAATTGACATTTTCAAAAAAATGTTGATTTTTTTGCTGCTTTATTTTAATTAGTATGAACAGGCAACCGACTGGGTTGGTTGATCAGCCAGAAAAAAAAACAGCCAACAGTTTCTATATAATTGATAAAAACCTCAAAAAATTGGATTGGAAACTCGATTTAAACTGTTCAGTCTCAAAGTTTTTTTCTGAAATTTAGTTTGAAAATCGGAAAGAATCCGATGAACTTTTTGAAAAAGATTTTTCAAATCGAATTCCAGCTGATATAATTTAAATTGGGTATACCAATTGATTACCGTAGACCGGATTCTGTTTCAAAAAGTGCAGAGCAATAACGCGTATGGGCAACCTATTTAAGAGCCACAAACTGAGTCAATTCACATGCAGTCCGAGTTGATTGGAGCGTGGTTATCAGTTCGAGTAGATCTATATTTGTTTCTCATCACTTGTCATTACTTTCTCAAGAGAAATTTTTTAAGCAAACTTATTGCACATTCCTTGCAAGAATAAGGGCAGTGACAAAGTTCAGCGTTTTCGAAACTTAAGGAAAAAAATCTGCTCTTTGTCTCAAGACGAAGAGCAGTCTACTTGTTGTTTTTATTTAAAAAACTTGCAATATCTATTTTTCGCTTGTCGCGGTTTTTCTCAAGCCAAGTTTTACGTATTGAGCAACGGGGAAACTATTCTGCCACCTGGACGATTTCAATATTTTGCGTTCAAAATTAATTTTTAACTAATGTAGATTAACTAATGTAGATCTGCTAACTAATGTAGATTATTTGTCATAGTTTAAGCGTGCTTATCCTCGAATTTTAGATTAAAGCTTATTTCTGGGCAGCTGATTCATCCCTCTCAAAAATCAAATTTGATCGAATTGAGGCAAGCTAAAAAAACCTAATAACGCATAATCAGACTTTAAATGTTTCATTCAAAATAACTTGTAATGGAATCAACTTCTAAATGTAGGTTAGAAAAAAATTTTCTTTTTTTATTTGAACTGAATTATGACGCGTTATAGCAGAGACAAAAATCAGAGTTTTCTAAAGTTTATGACGGAAAAGTTACTTGGTTAGTTTTTTCTTCCTTCTGAGCTGAGCAACTTCGAATTTTCAAAAACAGTTTTCATGGATTTTTTGTACTTTTTAACAAAAAATATTTAACATAAACAATTAAAAAACTACAAAAACGTTACAACGTTGAAAGTTCTTTTTGAGGATCCTTTCTTAAAACAATTGCGTCAAGAAAAAGGAAAAAAACATAAAAATCTTGTAGCAATGCAGTGCAGCCAAAAAATCTTTTATCAAAAATACGTATATTGCCAATAAACTCGCTCAATTATATCGAGCCTATCAGTCATTTATATTCAAATTGGATAAACGTGTATTGTAGCACTGATTTAAAAAGACACCGTAAGGCTACAGCATTTTTTTAAATGGAAGTTTTAGAACTTTTCATAGATCAACACAATCATGAAAGCAAAAAAAAGTTGTGTTTCCAAAAAAGCAGTTATAAACAAATTAAGTACACCAAAAAATTCCAAAATTTTTAGCACTAAATCTCAACTATCGCATGTGTAACACTCTGGCGTACAAGACTAGCTTGATTATGAATTCATCAAGGGATTGTCTTCTTTCTGAAGACTACTAGATCTTTTCGGAGCGTTAGCGATCGCTAAGAAATCTCTTTAGTTAAATTGGTTGTTTTTAACCTTTCAAATTGGTAATATTTTGTACACTTGAAGGCCATTTTTTAATCAATTTTTAGTGTCATGTATTAAATTGAACGCTTACCCTCAATATTAGATTGCGACACTTCCAACAAGTGAATATGTTTCGAATTGTATTTTAATGCGAGTGATCTTTTATTGAGATTTTTTTTTAATGTCTCAACACGCTTGATTCCTTACTTTCAATTTTTCTATGTTTTTTATGCACAGCTCATTTTTTCCAAATACTTCATCGTTGGCTGGAGCGCGGTAACTGGTTCATGAATCCAATTTTTTTGTCAGATCATGTCAAAGCTCATTGGCGTGGGAAAGGTTAGAAAGATTGCTTTTCTTCTAATTTTTTTATAATTGCTTTTTGCAGGCAGCGAATTAATCCGTCTCAAAAATCAATTCCAATTGAAATGAAGTAACTTCTTAGGTAAACCTAATCAGTAGCGAATTTAGGGGGGACGCCCCCTCTCAAAGATTCGATCCCTTCCCGACCCAAAGCGTCCATCCCTTGTACTATTTTGAGATATCCATTTTTTGCTGACTGACTTTAAAATATTTCTAAAAGCGCCTTCGGCGCCAATCTACCCTCTAGATTTTAACTTTGATGGGGGAGCGCGCCGAAAAAACGCAATTTTTTGGTCGACATTTTCCAAAAAGTGCCTAGAAACGCCTTTTTTTTCAAAAATTTACCTGCGGCGCAGAAAATTTGGTCTAATTAGCGCTTTACAGTGCTTTTGGAGAGCTCAGAAAATCAATTTGATCGACGTAAAAAAAAGTTTGACAAAATTTTCAAATTTTTTTTGAAAATCCACCCCCCCTCGAGAAATTCCTAGATCCGCGCTTGAAGCTAATAAAGCATTATTAGACGGAGATCTTATCACTCAAGATAGCTTGTAATGGGAAAAACTTCAAAATGTTGGTAAAAAATCGTTTGCTATTTCTTAACTATACTGAAACATGGCGCCTTAAAGCAGGAAAAAAATTCGGAATTTTTATAAGAAGAACAGTCTTGTGTTTTGGACTTTTTCACGGGAAAACATGCGTGGGTAACTTTTTTCTTTCTATTCAACGTCAACTTTTCAAAAAAAGTTTTCATTTTTTTGTGCCACCTGGAAAACATGTCACCTCTGTTTTTTGTGCCACCTCTGTTTAAAGAAGAACGTGTTCATTGATTTTAAAATTGGCTATTTTGCCAATTTCACCAAATTAAACTGCGCAGAACTACGGCAAATAAGCCTAGCCCCGATTTTGATCTAAATTGAGCTTGCCTCAAAACTTGTTCTTCATATGGTTATACTGGACTGCGTTTTGCGAGATGACCAGTTGCAGGCAGTTCGTTGCTTGAATAGTTTTAAATATTTAAGCACTGGGTTAGACCTCAGCTTGTTTAATTAATGAAAAAGCAAAGGCCTTAATATTTTAGACTGACCCCAGTTTTAGTTGTGCTGCAGCCCATACAGAAGAGAGTCCATTGAGTGTGGCCACTACTATTTTGACCTCGTCATGGTATCCTGTCATGTTGTTTGATGACATATGGGTAAGCACTGTCGTCAATCCTGTAACAAACAAACAAAACGAAGAATAAGTGAGTTGAACTTGTCAAGTTCTAAGAAAGAAGGAGACTCAAGGTTCTACAAGGCGATTCGAAACTTATCGGAGAAAATCTTGAAAAAAGAAAAAAAAATGAATCTGGAAAAAAAATGAAAAAAGAATAGGAAAAAGAATTTAAAAAAAAAAATCAGCTGAGCTCTACAATTTTATAAGAATCGAGCAAAAATTACCGCGCTTCTTGAATTAGAGTATTTTTTAGAAATTCAGAATGCAGAGCTCAAATACAACTTGGAAATGTAAATTTAGATACTACTTGAATGTGGAGCTTCGTCTCGGCTTCGACCTTCATCATAAATTTTGTATAGTTTCATTTTTGCTAGGCTGCACATGGTATAGTCCCTTTAGGACTAAAAATTTTCCAGTTTCAATTTTCTAGGAAACTCGAGGAAACTTGAGGAGACCCGGGTTGACCTCCATAAACCGAAAATGCTCACCTTACATTTCCCCACACCAAAAACGCTTATCATACAATTGCCTACATCAAATGTATGGAAAAATGCCAATCATACAATTTTCATACAATTTCTAAAAAAATTTCCAAGTAAAATTGAAAATGCCCCAAAAATTTTTTCGTTTTTTTTTCAACCTCAAATCAAATTTTCCAAAACAAACCTCAGACAACCATTTTCCAAAAAAAATTTGCATGCAAATTTTAATTTTTTGTTTGCATAACGTAGTCCACGATGCACAAAAATTGGAGTTCTTTCCGTTTCTCTGGATAACTTTTTTTAAACAGGCTAAAAACTCCTGTTTTTTTGTATCGCATGTTTATGTATGCCTTGATCAATGTTTGATCAGTTGAAAATTCAATTTAAAAAAAAATCATCTTTGAAAAATTTTGCCAAATTTTAAAAGTTTGATGCTTTCACTATATCATTTGTGAAGAAATCACTTTTACAATTCAGATCGTTTGTAATGCATTGTCAATGACAGACGATCAACCTTTTGGGAACTCAAGTTTTGAGTACACCATGGGTTTAGTCACTTGTGTTCGGTCACGAACACATCCCAAAAATTTTGAGAAATAATACTTAGAAAAAATCAATTTTTTGGTTTATGAAAAAATGCTTATCCTACACTTTTCATTTATGAAAAAATGCTTATCCTAGAGTTTTTTTACAATTTTCTGAGTCTATGAAACTGTAGGAAATTGTAGAATAAGAATTTTTTCATTATAGAAATTGTAGGATAAGCATTTTTGGTCAACCCGGGGAGTTTGTAGAAAACGCAGTCGAGGTTTCCCAACCTCTAAAGTTTTCTCTGTGTTCTTCTTTGTTTAGAGATGGCACGCTTTATGGGTGGGTCTTAATTTTTATGCCTCAATATTCACTAAAATGCTTTCTGTACAATTTCGTGAAGTAAAGAAAAAGCATTTCAAAATTCTGTAAAAGTGCGTGTCATAAAATTTCGTATAGAAAAATGCTTATCATACTGTTTCATAGTAGGGGCGGATCTAGGATTTTCCCGAGGTGGCGGGTTTTCAAAAAAAATCGAGGTGCACGCTTTCCTCTCAAATTTAGTATATATTCGCGCCATTAGAAAAAAAAGGCGATATGTTACAATAGGTGGTAGGTTCAATTTGAATAGCTGGATCGCTTTTTGTTATAGTTCGCAGATTACTTATAATTTGTTTCCAAAGCCCATTTTTTTGGCAAAAGAAATAAGCTTTGAATTTTTGAATAGAATTTCATCTGGCAGAGTAATGTATTTACAAAAACTATCTTAGTAGTCGTACAATTGATTGAAAGGGAAATGACTATATTATAAATTATAGATCTCAAATTTAATACATGCACTGTACTCCAAATTACCACCTATTGTAACATATCACCGAAAAAAAATTCGGGTCCATCAACCAAAAATGGAGATCTTAAAATAGTAAAAAGGGGGACCCTTGGATTGGTGTTTTGTGATAGTAAAATATGAATAAAACAATAGAAATTAAGTATATTTGATAGTCAAAGTCAAGTAGAAAAATCATTGGAAAAACAAAATTATTTTTTTTTAAAAATTTAAAACAATTTCTGTTTTTTTGGCAGATTTTTTTTTGTTGAATTTTTGAAGTTTTTGATTCCCAAAATGGCGCAAAAATTTCAAAAACTAACTTTACTCGAGTAAAACTAATTTTTCACGGCTTCGATAGGCTATATTAAGCCTGCAGACGTTATTTTGACAAACCTTATTATCTCGAAATTAGACCAAAAATGAAAAAAAATTCAAACCGGTTTTTCTGTACACTGAGAAGCTTTTTAATAAAATTTTAGTGACGTTCGAATCGCGATTGAATGAGCTTTAATATGATTTATAACTCGACTCATTCCGCTGATTTTTTGTGGTACCTGGTTTTGTGGAAAAAAAAATGAAAAAAAAAACTAAAACACCCGAATACAAAGTTCCTCCATCTTGAGTTGACTTGTTTCTAGCTCAAAGCGCAATCGATGGCACCAATGTTTCTGAAGACGTTTGTTTAAACCTTAGATTAAACTACAACTGTTTGACCTAAGTTAGATGATCTCGTAAGACTTTCCCTATCTTTGGCGTTTCTGTAAACAAAAGATTTGTGGAAAAACCCAAGAAAATTGGATGCCTTTGAAGCATATAGTTCACGAGCCACAGAAAATGAACTGTATGAAAATGAACTTGGAACTTGCAAAATGAACTTGGAATTTACACATTGGGTTATTTGGACTTTTGGAATCGGTTTACTTGACCAAGCTTACTTAAAAGACCAACATACAGTTTCAGGGATGTCCACGGATGTTCATAATGTGCATTAAATGAACTGAAAATGTAAATGGACCAAGT
Source organism: Symsagittifera roscoffensis (assembly GCF_963678635.1). Taxonomy (NCBI): domain Eukaryota; kingdom Metazoa; phylum Xenacoelomorpha; order Acoela; family Convolutidae; genus Symsagittifera; species Symsagittifera roscoffensis. The sequence goes on from NC_087065.1 coordinate 56,882,091, forward strand.
TGACAAACCTCCCTACCGTTAGAAGACAAAGTAAAGTTTCTCCCATTACAATTTAATAAAAGAATTAATTTTGCAGTAATAAAAAATAGACCACAAATTTTCATATAGCTAACAAGGTAAAAAATTCTTATATGCTTAACTGCTCAATTTTTTCTTTATAGGGGGGATATTCGTTACAAGGTACCATATGGGGGGGGGGGGGGATAGTCAGCGAGATCCAAAAAAAATAAATTTGTCCAACTCAGAGGTTCGAGTCCCCTCACCACGCTTCCAGACGACCCTAGAATTTAGCCGAGCCCTAAAAGTTTCCTTAAGGTTGCCCTGGGCACCAATTTAAATTATATTTGAAGGGGCACGCCAAAAAACGCTTGTTATTGGTCAAAGTTTTCAAAAAATTGACATTTTTTTCCTTATTTCGCCTGCAGCTCAGAAAATTTGGGCTAAATATGGTCTTTATTGGTTGTTGCGAATGTTGTCAACAAAGGAAAATTGTTTTTGGTAGCCAAATTTTTGTATTTGAAATTCCGCCCCATTGTAGCTAATGAGTTAGCGTTTTTTGAGCTTAAATCATATTTAACCATTTCATAGTTCTGTCCTAGCTTTGCTGCCGAATTTTTTTTTTTTTTAATTTCAGAAGATAAAATATTTTAGATGTTGGTGGTATCAAATTAATAAGCCAAAGTTTGTTGAAAAGTTTGCACACCCGATGTCAAATCACGAATCGCTCAACCTTACGGTTCAGAGAATTTATGATTCAGAGAACTGGCTGCCATCAAATGGCCCAGTTCTTTTTGTGTTTTGCAAAATGAACAGTTCCCTTAAGAAATTGAATTTTTGTTTAGTGAAAATCATTCGCCGATATCAGAGCAAAAATCATTAGCTCGTATGTATAGAACTCAAAAACTGCATTTTTTGTTTCTACCATTTGGAAAATTGGGAGGAACTTTGTATTCGAGTGTGTGGTTTTAGTAGTTTTTTTCTTTTTTTTGTTTTCCATGCAAAATCAGTTTCCACAAATAATCATCGGAGAGAGTTGTGTGAGTTGAGGAAACAACACAAGAAAACAAACAAGAAATTGTCATCCATGGTTTCAACTTGATTTTTTGGAATGCTGATGAGCTTGACTTACTATTTAAGCTGAGAAAAAAACGACATAAATAATCATTGTAACAGTTAATTGGTCCGAGTCATAAAGTCACGGGATATAGAAGTAACAACTTATTGATTTCAACAAGCAGTTAAACAGTTTTTTTCACATGTTTGTCATTCTTTTTTGCAAATATTCAAAATATACGGTTCAAATTTGGACAAAACTTAGATCAGACTATTCGTAAGAACCTAACCAAGCCAAAAATTGAGAAATCTTGTTCCGAGGGCAAAATAGAGCCATTTATCCATAACTAGTTTTAGAGATGTTTTTGCTGTGAAAACGTCCTCACAAACAATACAAGGAAATTGAATTAATGGACTTAAATTAATTTTTTGGAAAGCTGATAAGCTTAACTTAATCTTTATGCCACAGAAAAACGACAGATAACAGAATTGAAATATTTGCTTGGTCCGGCGTCAAAAAAGCGGTCATATCTGTTTTAACGACTCATAAATTAATTTTTTTTTGGAGTTTAAAAAACAATTAGGCAGTTTACACACAAAATAACTGCGAATGAAAACCCTGCACATGGATTGGACAGAATTTTTTCGAAATATTTGCAGGAACAGCTCTTCTGTTGAATTATTTTGATCATCTTCTGTAAAGTATTCATAAACTCTAGCCATTTTTTGTCGTCGAACCAAGAAACTCTTTTAACTCTGGCATCTGTCATTTTTCATGGCATAAAGGGTAAGTCAAATTCATCAGCTTCCCAAAAAACAACATTTTAAGCCCATTAATTCAAACTTTTTGTGTTGTTCGCGAGGATTTTTCTTAGTCAAAAACCTCTGAAGTTAGTTTTACTGGCTATTTTAAGCCTTCGAAGCAAAACTTTTAAATTTTTTATCCACATATGTTCTTCTAATTATCTTCATCATTTTGACTAGCTTGACAAAAATTTAACCCTATATCCTCTTTAGTTTTAGAGAAAACGACAAAAAAGCAAAGAAAAAATTCGTTCATTGTCTCGTTTAGATCAAAAAGTTGCACCATATTATTTAATTCAGAAATTCCCTCCGTATAGAAGCCAAACTCAATGGTGGAGCATAGTGTAAGATAGGGGGATTGGGGAACTTTCAAAGAGAACCAATAGTTACGCTGGATGATATATTTCTTCAGTGTCCTTTAGCATACCTTGAACAATTAGAAGAGGGAGGAAGAATACGAATAGGTTGAGTTTGTAGTAGTAGTTCCTGGTCTCGTAGTAGAGCACCTTCTGTCTGTGGTACTTCTCATTCAAAAGGGCCAGCAGTTTGATCGGGTCAGTTACCACAGAGTCGTCATCAACATCATCCGCCAGGTTAAATCTAAATCAAAGAAAACAACGCTCTGAGTTAAATTAGAGTAGCTGGTTTTTGGGCTTAGCATAGGATATTCCCGACAACAAAAATTATTCTTACAAAATTTTCTTTTTCCGTTTTTTAAAAATAATTTTATTTTCAATTGCTTCTTTTTGACTTGACACTTGAAATTAAGTTCAGAAATTATAGCTGATATACGCTTTATAAACCTAAATTGAGATTATAAAGCTGTTTTTCTCGACAATATCATTTTAGGATCCAAATAACGACAGAAAACGAACCAATTGCGAAATATGCGTAAACGTAATCGAGCGAAAAAACGTAGCCCGAACAAAAATCGTATACAATATTACAGCATAAAAAATCAAAATTCGTATCCAACCAAGTCTCTGTTTTTCAGAAACAGAGCGGCTAGCGAGCTTTTGAGAAGAATTACATCAAAGACTGTCATTCAACTCACAAGAGCCTCACCACAAAATATTCCGCTATTGGGTAGAAACTCATGTATAAGTGAGGCAAAAGTTCACATCTGTTCACAAAAATGCATTATACTCACGAGCTGGTTTGGATATTATGTGTAGCCATTTCACTCCTGTCACCACAGAACTAACTCGAAAGTATAAATCCAAATGAAGGTTCTAATCAAACCCAAACTAAACGAAATCAATGACAAATAAGGGTGTACTTTGCTCTACTGTTATGTTCACTCGCTATGCAGCAAATGGCGATTTAGGAGATTGTCTAGATCTAGATGTTTGCAGTATCAACAGATCTAAGGAAAGATCAAAAGCTGTGCGGTGCAACCCTTAGGCTCCTTTGGGTCACGATTAGTGTTGGTTCAATGTCTTTTAGTTTATACCCCCCCCCCCCCCCCATCAATCAAATCCTTAAATAAAAATATGTAAAGTATCTGATAATAAAGGTAGCTGGCTAAAATTGAACGCATATTGAAATTATAGTATTAGTTTTTCCGCAGAAGTCCAAAAATGAATGAGGGCGGGAGGGGGGGGGGGGGGGGGAAGGTATAAACGAAAGGCCCAAGGCTTAATGTTTCAAATATTGTTGATGTACCACTGTTTTAATTGTTTACTTGCGGTGAACAAACTTGTTATTTCAAGTCTAATATACATTTATGTCATGATCTGAAAAGTCAGCTGCAGACGATTCTGTAAATGACTGTACAAAAGCTCTGAAAATATTGAGTACGGAAACCGTTTACTTGGTCTTCGTAGACTCTAGATACAAATTTTCGGGACTTCATCGGCGAGATAAAACTCATAAAGCAATGCTTGGTTGATTTGAGCTTCTGTTATCAAAGTATGTTTATTACAAAAAGATGTAAAAAGTATTCAAGTTGACTGTGCCTTCAGGCCGGTTCTGATTTTTGCAAAAGTAAACTCATTGAGCATGGCTCACTATAAATATACTATGCTAAAAGTATAACGACAAGAAAAACTGAAGAAACGATTATGATACAACTGTTGATTTTCAAAGCTGTGAAATTTGTACTCTTTTTCTTCGCTCTTTGAAATGTTATGCTATTTCCAACAGACTCAAACAACAGTGAATAAGACTGCTACCCAGGCTGAGGTGCTCGACTCATGATTCGACCAAAACGATCATACGATGTCAAACGAATTTGTTCGACTTTATCGAGTCTTAATCGAACCGTCTTAATTTGCGACGAAAATTTGACTGTTTTTGTGGAATCATGTGTCGAAAACCTCAGCCTGAGCAGCAGCAAATTATAACACCCGGGTCGAAGAGCTCGATATATGTTTTGACTTCCTCGGCCGAAAAAATTGGCATGTTTCGACCGTCTTGACCAAATTTTGGAATGTTTCGACTTTCTCGACCAAATTTTGGCTTGCTTAGACTTTCTCGACCAAATTTTGGTCTATTTCGACTTTCTCGACCAAATTGTGGTATTGTTCGACCCGGTTCAGTTGTGTTTCGACATTCTCGACAAAAGTTTGATATGTTTCAACTTTCGCGACCGAAATTTTAAAAAATCGTTTGTTCAACCCCTCATAAATATTTTTTCATTTTCTCGACCAAAAATGAGTATGTTTCGACTGTCTCGACTTTCTCGACGAACGAAAAACTTTCTCATTGTATTTTCGGCTGAGGTAGCTCCAAAAAACCGTTTGAAAACTTTTTGGTCTCTCAGTTAAAATTTTCTAGTTTAAATTTTTATTTCTAATTTTGGACCTGAAAATTTAAACTTTTTGATATTTTGAAAAATGCCTAAAAAATACGTTTTTAGGTACATTTTGAAAAATTTTGACCGAAAAGTAGTGTTTATGGCGCGTTTAGAAAAGTTGTAGGGTCAGTCACCAAAAATGGATAGCTGAAAACAGTATGAAGGGCGACCCTTTGAGTCGGCAGGGTGTCGAATCCCTGAGGAAGGGAACGTCCCCCACACTAAATCAGCCTCTGCAAGAGTTTAAATTTCTACTATTTTGGCAAATTCTGTTTTATATTGAGAATGGGTACAAGCAAAACAAAAATCCGATAAAAAGGTGTAGGATTTATACCTTTTTTTAAGGATTTAAAACATTCGTAAAATTAATTATAGAACGTAATGTCATATATTGTGTAAACATCTGACTAAAATAAAACGGAATTTTAGCTATAAAAGACCGAACTGAAAAGAATAAATTAGCAAATGGAGCAATGACCTCTTTTAAAACAAATAATTTTACAACTATACTCTAAAATAGTGTAAAATACTCTAGTACACAACACGTGCATGAGAGTATATTTTGCTAGGGAAATTACTATATGACATTCAGAGCTGTAGCAATATATTCATTTTCCCTCCCATTTCTTTCCGTGTACGGTATTGTTGCACACGGAATTGTTAAGCAGGTAAACCGCGGAACAGGCTTTTCAACACTTTGGAAAATCTGTTCGCAAGTGAATTGACAGCAGAGCCTCCGTCGCGGTTGGAACTCATTTTTTCTCAGTGGCTTGTCGAGTGGCGAAGAAGAGCTTTTTCATAAACAGCGTTTGTCTCAGTTGGTATTTTAAATACGATCGAAACGGTCATTTTTTAGGACGGCAAAATCAAAACATAGATTTCGAAAGAACGAAAACTGTTTGCCACAAAGTCTAAAAATGTTGATTTTAGATGGCAATTGTCTCAAACTTAGTCGCGATAGACTAAAAGCGAGTTGCTAGAAGTAACGTCGCGTGTGAGTAAACATAAGTCGAGGCATTTTGGATGCTTTGAGAATTGGATATTTGGAAGTAATTATAACTAGCGTTTGGAGACTTTATATTACAATGAAACAGCTTCAAATTTCAGAAAAAAAAGAAAAAGGAACAAAAAAATGAAATTTTTGGGAAGCAAATATTTTCCACATTGAAACACGTGATGCTTAATCGTATGCGGAAGTGTTGCTTAATCGCTACGCAGAATAATTTTCTGAAAAATATAATAAAATTAAGCTCAGCCTTTGGAGGTGCGGTTAAATTGTCCTCAATAGCGCCGATTGCAATCGAATCTTTTGATACTAAGAGACATAAATGCACTGAAAAAAAAAATAAAGATATTTTAGCGAGAATCATTTTGAAAATTGACAATACACAGCAAACTTGACTTTGTAATAAGCGATCGTTCAAGAGAGGCAAAGTACGAGAGTGCTGAAAGGAAAGATGTGTCACGCTTTATGGCCGGTGAATAAAAGTGACCGGCAAATAAGATGACAGCCGTTAAGGCGACAACCATTTTTGATGGGACTTGACGAAAAAAGTTTATGATTAAAGAGTTTCTCACAAAAATATAATTTTTTAAATAGGAGATTACGCAATTTCCCCGTTGGTTCGTGCACTTTTCGGCTCTCATCTGACGCTCCCAGCAAATCGCTGGCACAAAACCCAAGAATCGTTCCGTTCAACCGCTTTGTTAACTCGTTCGCTAATCTCCACTTGACTCAACCCCAAACTCGCCATTTCTAGCAGAGCAACTCGCTCACGCAGTTAATTCAACCAGTTTCTAAACTCAGCTAGCCTCGCTTCAAGCAATAGCGTCCTCCACTGACCAGCTACACTTCTCAGCTTGCTCAATCGTTCTCTCTTATGAGAAGCAACTATCTAGTTGCATACCAACAATTTTTTTCTAACCGATGATGAAAACCATTCCTTTGCTCCTTAGCATAATTGTTCTGCTTCATGGAAACACTCCGGTTCTCTCCAGTTTCTCATTTTTTTACATTTAGTTTTAGTTAAATCATGCTATTTCGAATCAATCCTGGCATTTATGAAATCACTCCTCCGCACATGTTCAATAACTCCAACCCTTGCAAACACTGAGAACTGCCAAGTTCAGTTCCTTTTGTCATTTGTGTCACGCTTATCACATACCCGGTATGCGTTAGGTGTCACAGGTCGACCCAAGCAAACAAAGGTCATACAATTTTAACCAACTAATTTTTGACCTCCATAAACTCTAGCCCTCGCGTTCAATTGAATCACCCAATCCAGTTATGTTTACTCAGTGAGACTCCCAAGGTCTTTATTTTAACTATCTTTATTTTAACTACCGGGGGTAGGGGAAGCCTCTTTTGATGGGTAACTCATTCACTTCAAGCATTTAAAGTTTTATCTTTACTCTATTCTAATCCCGACCTTCCTGATATCAGGGGGACATAGTTTGTCTTTTAGGGATCAAATTAAGCCAAAAAGAATCCTCCGGAAACAACCTAAATCCCATGCCGCGCTTCCTCTGGCACCACTTTTATTTGGCCTTGTTGATTTTCTTTCAATAGCTGATTTCCAAGGTTAAGTTGAACTGATTGTTTACCATGTCCATCTTAATTAAATCAACTAATGCAACATTATAGAGGAAGAAGATGTTGTTTTAGGCTCAATAGCTTCAAACGTGTCCTCGATAGATATCTTTCATCTGCCTTTGTCCCCACTAAATGATAACGTTCCATTCCCAGTGCTTAGTTCTTAGGTATAGGTCAATTTCCGGTGTTAATGTTAAGGGTTTCCTGTGCAGTTCGGAGTCATAACGTGCAAAAGTCAACTAAAAGTCAACCGGGGTCACCGGGATCAAAAAATTTCGGACAGATACAGGGTAGCACGGGGCGTTCTATTCAACAATTTTCAACTATATCCGACTAATAACGCCCAAATGATCCCCTTTCCAAGGTCAATGATCACTTTTTTGTGAAGGTTGTTCACACCGGAAGGAGTTGTCGGATGCATTTACTCACGATGGGTCGTTTTTCGGTACCTGGGTCTAGTGTCTTTTTCCGCCACAAAATCAATATACACTCAGTCTTTATTTTGCAAAAAATGCCTATTTCCTGTTTAAGGTATTTTTGAAAGTATTTTTGGAAGTGCTAATGGCCTCCAGTCCAGCTGTTAGAAATGGTCCAAATTATAACAGACGATGTACCTAACACTACCTACCATGTCTCAAAGTTCCAAATCCATGCTTTCATTAGGAAGTAGGGGTCCAGGGGGTCTGGGGTTCTAAAATTAACTTCCTTATATTAGGTCTATAACATACCACTTTTTGTCCAAGTGCTATTTTTTGAGTACTGATAAGATTATTTACACTTACGTAAACCATAATCATTTGGGCCAGGGGCCAATTTTTCCATGCCCAGGTCAAATTATCTCTAGTACTCTCAAATTATCCTCTGAGTTTCATAACACTAATTTCAATATTTCTCAACAAAGGGGTCCGCCGATTTTGTTACACTCTTATGTTCTGGTGCAAGAGATCAATTCTTCCAGCCTTTGGACTATTTTGTGCTCGACCATTTTTTCTACAAACTTTTCCTATCAGACATCTTTTACGAAACTTGTACCAAATTTTTGTACCGAAAAATTCAATTTAAAAAAGTTACTGAAAGAAAGTTTCACACAGGTTTTTTGATCAAAATATATATCACAACTAAAAACTAAAAAGCTTTATGTGAACAAAACTGTTTGTTGACGTATTTTTTTCAAGTATTTTTATCAGAAACATATTCATTTTGGATGAAGCAAATTTTTTGAAATTTCTGGAAAAATTAAACAAGTTTATCTTGTTTTCTATAATGTAATCGTGCAAACAGGGTTAAATTTCACCGAATGACTCGTGCACAGTGAGTTCAATTCATTTTTTTTCTGTGTATTCCCTGTATGTTTTTAGCGCGTATATGGTTTCAGATAATCAAAATAACTAGATCAGTTTCCTTAAATAATCAGATATCTAACGATATCCATAATTTAAAATTTCTCAAGTGCAGTTTGTTTTATTGTGGTGATACATTTCAAGTTTTCATTCGTTCTCAGAATTATCAAAAGTTACAGTCTTAGACCATTTTTATCAATTTTTTTTAATGACCCCCCCCCCCCCCCCCTATTGCTCATAATTTTTGGCTCTGAAAAACTATTTTCTTGTGGTTAGTTCTTAGGTATAGGTCAATTTCCGGTGTTAATGTTAAGGGTTTCCTGTGCAGTTCGGAGTCATAACGTGCAAAAGTCAACTAAAAGTCAACCGGGGTCACCGGGATCAAAAAATTTCGGACAGATACAGGGTAGCACGGGGCGTTCTATTCAACAATTTTCAACTATATCCGACTAATAACGCCCAAATGATCCCCTTTCCAAGGTCACTGATCACTTTTTTGTGAAGGTTGTTCACACCGGAAGGAGTTGTCGGATGCATTTACTCACGATGGGTCGTTTTTCGGTACCTGGGTCTAGTGTCTTTTTCCGCCACAAAATCAATATACACTCAGTCTTTATTTTGCAAAAAAATGCCTATTTCCTGTTTAAGGTATTTTTGAAAGTATTTTTGGAAGTGCTAATGGCCTCCAGTCCAGCTGTTAGAAATGGTCCAAATTATAACAGACGATGTACCTAACACTACCTACCATGTCTCAAAGTTCCAGATCCATGCTTTCATTAGGAAGTAGGGGTCCAGGGGGTCTGGGGTTCTAAAATTTAGCTTCCTTATATTAGGTCTATAACATACCACATTTTGTCCAAGTGCTATTTTTTGAGTACTGATAAGATTATTTACACTTACGTAAACCATAATCATTTGGGCCAGGGGCCAATTTTTCCATGCCCAGGTCCAATTATCTCTAGTACTCTCAAATTATCCTCTGAGTTTCATAACACTAATTTCAATATTTCCCAACAAAGGGGTCCGCCGATTTTGTTACACTCTTATGTTCTGGTGCAAGAGATCAATTCTTCCAGCCTTTGGACTATTTTGTGCTCGACCATTTTTTCTAAAAACTTTTCCTATCAGACATCTTTTACGAAACTTGTACCAAATTTTTGTACCGAAAAATTCAATTTAAAAAAGTTACTGAAAGAAAGTTTCACACAGGTTTTTTGATCAAAATATATATCACAACTAAAAACTAAAAAGCTTTATGTGAACAAAACTGTTTGTTGACGTATTTTTTTCAAGTATTTTTATCAGAAACATATTCATTTTGGATGAAGCAAATTTTTTGAAATTTCTGGAAAAATTAAACAAGTTTATCTTGTTTTCTATAATGTAATCGTGCAAACAGGGTTAAATTTCACCGAATGACTCGTGCACAGTGAGTTCAATTCATTTTTTTCCTGTGTATTCCCTGTATGTTTTTAGCGCGTATATGGTTTCAGATAATCAAAATAACTAGATCAGTTTCCTTAAATAATCAGATATCTAACGATATCCATAATTTAAAGTTTGTCAAGTGCAGTTTGTTTTATTGTGGTGATACATTTCAAGTTTTCATTCGTTCTCAGAATTATCAAAAGTTACAATCTTAGACCATTTTTATCAATTTTTTTTAATGACCCCCCCCCCCCATTGCTCATAATTTTTGGCTCTGAAAAACTATTTTCTTGTGGTTAGTTCTTAAGGATAGGTCTATTTCCGGTGTTAATGTTAAGGGTTTCTGTGCAGTTCGGAGTCATAACGTGCAAAAGTCAACTAAAAGTCAACCGGGGTCACCGGGATCAAAAAATTTCGGACAGATACAGGGTAGCACGGGGCGTTCTATTCAACAATTTTCAACTATATCCGACTAATAATGCCCAAATGATCCCCTTTCCAAGGTCAATGATCACTTTTTTGTGAAGGTTGTTCACACCGGAAGGAGTTGTCGGATGCATTTACTCACGATGGGTCGTTTTTCGGTACCTGGGTCTAGGATATTTTTCCGCCACAAAATCAATATACACTCAGTCTTTATTTTGCAAAAAAATGCCTATTTCCTGTTTAAGGTATTTTTGAAAGTATTTTTGGAAGTGCTAATGGCCTCCAGTCCAGCTGTTAGAAATGGTCCAAATTATAACAGACGATGTACCTAACACTACCTACCATGTCTCAAAGTTCCAAATCCATGCTTTCATTAGGAAGTAGGGGTCCAGGGGGTCTGGGGTTCTAAAATTTAGCTTCCTTATAATAGGTATATAACATACCACATTTTGTCCAAGTGCTATTTTTTGAGTACTGATAAGATTATTTACACTTACGTAAACCATAATCATTTGGGCCAGGGGCCAATTTTTCCATGCCCAGGTCAAATTATCTCTAGTACCCTCCCTCTGAGTTTCATAACACTAATTTCAATATTTCCCAACAAAGGGGTCCGCCGATTTTGTTACACTCTTATTTTCTGGTGCAAGAGATCAATTCTTCCAGCCTTTGGACCATTTTGTGCTCGACCATTTTTTCTAAAAACTTTTCCTATCAGACATCTTTTACGAAACTTGTACAAATTTTTTGTACCGAAAATTTCAATTTAAAAAAGTTACAGAAAGAAAACTTCACACAGGTTTTTTGATTAAATTATATATCACAACTAAAAACTTAAAAGCTCTATGTGAATAAATTTGTTTGTTGTCTCATTTTTTCCAAGTTTTTACGGTCGAAACATATTCATTTTTGATGCAGCAAATTTTTTGAATTTTTTGGAAAAATGAAACAAGATTATCTTGCTTTCTTTAAAGTAATCGTGCAAACAGCGTTAAATTTCACAAAATGATTCGTGCACAATGAGTTCCATTCAATTTTTTTTCTGTGTCTTCTCTGTATGTATTTAGTGCGTATATGGTTTCAGATAATCAAATATAACTAATTCCGTTTCTTTAAACAAACAGATATCTAACGATATCCATAGCTCAAAATTTGTCAAGTGCAGTGTCTTTTATTGCGGCGATACATTTCAGGTTTTCATTCGTTCTCAGAATTATCAAAAGTTGCAATCTTAGACTATTTTTATCAATTTTTTTAAAAATGACTCTAGGGTTGCTCAAACTTTTTCTCTGAAAAACTATTTTCTTAACTAGACTTCTTATACGAAACTTGTGAAGAGTAAATGTTTGTACAAAAAAAATTCAAACATGTTCTAAAGTTCTTCAGCAACGAATAAACGTTTTCCGCTGTTCCATTGTGCAGTACCGGAAAGATCTGTTACCACTATACCACTATAATGCAAAATTGCTATAATTTTCATACAAAATAAATGATGAGAGAAAAGTTTGTACCTTTTTCAAATTGATTTTTATGCCATAAATAATAATTTTTTTCAGTTTTTGGCAGGTTTTAAATATTTGATCTTGTTTTTTTTGTGGAAAAAGTTTGTTTTTTTTAAATCTTTTTCTTACAAGAGGAATAAGGGGAAGTTTCCTGCAATTCTTTCTTATTAAAACTGATTGCAATCATTTTTTAGCCGTAGAAATAATTGTTCTATTTTCAAGCCCGAAACTTAAACGAATGAACAAAAAATTTATAACAATTTAGTTCAATTTGAAAGAAAACAAAAAGGCATTAGCCTGACAAGTGGCATCTTCCAATGAAATAAATCAGACTGAAAGTAACTGACAGAAAAAAAACAGATTAGGCGCCAAAAACGTGTTTCGGTCCTTCGCGCATGAGATTAGCCCCCTAATTTTGTACGGTCAATCCGTTAGTTTTATTGGATTACTTCATATTTCAGCGAGTTAAAATCTGGATTTGGAAACATTTGATTATCATATCATCACGAATGAGGGGTAAAAATTCTATTTAGGTCGATCAAATTTATTTTTTGAGTGCCCCCAGAGTTTTGAAAAGACTCTATTTTGACTTAATTTTCATTGAGCAAAAGTCAAAAAAGCCGTTTTTGGGCACTAGTTGGAAATCGTTGAAAAAGAAATGCTTTTTTTGGCGCACCCTCCTTTTCAACATTAGTATATATTGGACGTTATGAAAGCGGCTTTAGGAAATTTTTAGAGTTTTCGGCCAAAAATGGATATCAATAACGGGGGACTTTTTGAGAGTTGAGTGGGTCAAATTCCTGTCACGGGGGTAACAACAACCAACCAAGGTAACTATAAAACACACAGCCCACTAAGCCTAAAATGAACCAGTTGTTTTTGAACGGCTCGCTTGAGCTTGTTTTTAATTTTTTAAGCAAAAACAAAAAAATTACCTAAATTGGGCCTTGATGTTCTCTTCAGATCTTCAATTGGGAATGAAAAAGTCCATCCAAATATCAGATTCCATATTTTCAAAATCAATCTGCTCATCTTGTAACACTTTGCTTGGCTTTAACCAGATTAATACGAAATGCGTGCTAATTAAAAGTGAGTTCAATTCATTTTTTTTCTGTGTATTCCCTGTATGTTTTTAGCGCGTATATGGTTTCAGATAATCAAAATAACTAGATCAGTTTCCTTAAATAATCAGATATCTAACGATATCCATAATTTAAAATTTGTCAAGTGCAGTTTGTTTTATTGTGGTGATACATTTCAAGTTTTCATTCGTTCTCAGAATTATCAAAAGTTACAATCTTAGACCATTTTTATCAATTTTTTTTAATGACCCCCCCCCCCCTATTGCTCATAATTTTTGGCTCTGAAAAACTATTTTCTTGTGGTTAGTTCTTAAGGATAGGTCAATTTCCGGTGTTAATGTTAAGGGTTTCTGTGCAGTTCGGAGTCAGAACGTGCAAAAGTCAACTAAAAGTCAGCCGGGGTCACCGGGATCAAAAAAATCGGACAGATACAGGGTAGCACGGGGCGTTCTATTCAACAATTTTCAACTATATCCGACTAATAATGCCCAAATGATCCCCTTTCCAAGGTCAATGATCACTTTTTTGTGAAGGTTGTTCACACCGGAAGGAGTTGTCGGATGCATTTACTCACGATGGGTCGTTTTTCGGTACCTGGGTCTAGGATCTTTTTCCGCCACAAAATCAATATACACTCAGTCTTTATTTTGCAAAAAAATGCCTATTTCCTGTTTAAGGTATTTTTGAAAGTATTTTTGGAAATGCTAATGGCCTCCAGTCCAGCTGTTAGAAATGGTCCAAATTATAACAGACGATGTACCTAACACTACCTACCATGTCTCAAAGTTCCAAATCCATGCTTTCATTAGGAAGTAGGGGTCCAGGGGGTCTGGGGTTCTAAAATTTAGCTTCCTTATAATAGGTCTATAACATACCACATTTTGTCCAAGTGCTATTTTTTGAGTACTGATAAGATTATTTACACTTACGTAAACCATAATCATTTGGGCCAGGGGCCAATTTTTCCATGCCCAGGTCAAATTATCTCTAGTACCCTCCCTCTGAGTTTCATAACACTAATTTCAATATTTCCCAACAAAGGGGTCCGCCGATTTTGTTACACTCTTATTTTCTGGTGCAAGAGATCAATTCTTCCAGCCTTTGGACTATTTTGTGCTCGACCATTTTTTCTAAAAACTTTTCCTATCAGACATCTTTTACGAAACTTGTACCAAATTTTTGTACCGAAAAATTCAATTTAGAAAAGTTACTGAAAGAAAGTTTCACACAGGTTTTTTGATCAAAATATATATCACAACTAAAAACTAAAAAGCTTTATGTGAACAAAACTGTTTGTTGACGTATTTTTTTCAAGTATTTTTAGTAGAAACATATTTATTTTGGATGAAGCAAATTTTTTTAAATTTCTGGAAAAATTAAACAAGTTTATCTTGTTTTCTATAATGTAATCGTGCAAACAGGGTTAAATTTCACCGAATGACTCGTGCACAGTGAGTTCAATTCATTTTTTTTCTGTGTATTCCCTGTATGTTTTTAGCGCGTATATGGTTTCAGATAATCAAAATAAGTAGATCAGTTTCCTTAAATAATCAGATATCTAACGATATCCATAATTTAAAATTTGTCAAGTGCAGTTTGTTTTATTGTGGTGATACATTTCAAGTTTTCATTCGTTCTCAGAATTATCAAAAGTTACAATCTTAGACCATTTTTATCAATTTTTTTTAATGACCCCCCCCCCTATTGCTCATAACTTTTGGCTCTGAAAAACTATTTTCTTGTGGTTAGTTCTTAAGGATAGGTCAATTTCCGGTGTTAATGTTAAGGGTTTCTGTGCAGTTCGGAGCCATAACGTGCAAAAGTCAACTAAAAGTCAACCGGGGTCACCGGGATCAAAAAATTTCGGACAGATACAGGGTAGCACGGGGCGTTCTATTCAACAATTTTCAACTATATCCGACTAATAATGCCCAAATGATCCCCTTTCCAAGGTCAATGATCACTTTTTTGTGAAGGTTGTTCACACCGGAAGGAGTTGTCGGATGCATTTACTCACGATGGGTCGTTTTTCGGTACCTGGGTCTAGGATCTTTTTCCGCCACAAAATCAATATACACTCAGTCTTTATTTTGCAAAAAAATGCCTATTTCCTGTTTAAGGTATTTTTGAAAGTATTTTTGGAAGTGCTAATGGCCTCCAGTCCAGCTGTTAGAAATGGTCCAAATTATAACAGACGATGTACCTAACACTACCTACCATGTCTCAAAGTTCCAAATCCATGCTTTCATTAGGAAGTAGGGGTCCAGGGGGTCTGGGGTTCTAAAATTTAGCTTCCTTATAATAGGTCTATAACATACCACATTTTGTCCAAGTGCTATTTTTTGAGTACTGATAAGATTATTTACACTTACGTAAACCATAATCATTTGGGCCAGGGGCCAATTTTTCCATGCCCAGGTCAAATTATCTCTAGTACCCTCCCTCTGAGTTTCATAACACTAATTTCAATATTTCCCAACAAAGGGGTCCGCCGATTTTGTTACACTCTTATTTTCTGGTGCAAGAGATCAATTCTTCCAGCCTTTGGACTATTTTGTGCTCGACCATTTTTTCTAAAAATTTTTCCTATCAGACATCTTTTACGAAACTTGTACCAAATTTTTGTACCGAAAATTTCAATTTAAAAAAGTTACAGAAAGAAAATTTCACACAGGTTTTTTGATTAAATTATATATCACAACTAAAAACTTAAAAGCTCTATGTGAATAAATTTGTTTGTTGTCTCATTTTTTCCAAGTATTTACGGTCGAAACATATTCATTTTTGATGCAGCAAATTTTGATGGTTTCAGTAACTTTTTTAAATTGAATTTTTCGGTACAAAAACAGCGTTAAATTTCACAAAATGATTCGTGCACAGTGAGTTAGTTCCATTCAATTTTTTTTCTGTGTCTTCTCTGTATGTATTTAGTGCGTATATGGTTTCAGATAATCAAATATAACTAATTCCGTTTCTTTAAACAAACAGATATCTAACGATATCCATCGCTCAAAATTTGTCAAGTGCAGTGTCTTTTATTGCGGCGATACATTTCAGGTTTTCATTCGTTCTCAGAATTATCAAAAGTTGCAATCTTAGACTATTTTTATCAATTTTTTTAAAAATGACTCTAGGGTTGCTCAAACTTTTTCTCTGAAAAACTATTTTCTTAACTAGACTTCTTATACGAAACTTGTGAAGAGTAAATGTTTGTACAAAAAAAATTCAAAAATGTTCTAAAGTTCTTCAGCAACGAATAAACGTTTTCCGCTGTTCCATTGTGCAGTACCGGAAAGATCTGTTACCACTATACCACTATAATGCAAAACTGCTATAATTTTCATACAAAATAAATGATGAGAGAAAAGTTTGTACCTTTTTCAAATTGATTTTTATGCCATAAATAGAAATATTTTTCAGTTTTTGGCAGGTTTTAAATATTTGATCTTGTTTTTTTTTGTGGAAAAAGTTTGTTTTTTTTAAATCTTTTTCTTACAAGAGGAATAAGGGGAAGTTTCCTGCAATTCTTTCTTATTAAAACTGATTGCAATCATTTTTTAGCCGTAGAAATAATTGTTCTATTTTCAAGCCCGAAACTTAAACGAATGAACAAAAAATTTATAACAATTTAGTTCAATTTGAAAGAAAACAAAAAGGCATTAGCCTGACAAGTGGCATCTTCCAATGAAATAAATCAGACTGAAAGTAACTGACAGAAAAAAAAACAGATTAGGCGCCAAAAACGTGTTTCGTCCCTTCGCGCATGAGATTAGCCCCCTAATTTTGTACGGTCAATCCGTTAGTTTTATTGGATTACTTCATATTTCAGCGAGTTAAAATCTGGATTTGGAAACATTTGATTATCATATCATCACGAATGAGGGGTAAAAATTCTATTTAGGTCGATCAAATTTATTTTTTGAGTGCCCCCAGAGTTTTGAAAAGACTCTATTTTGACTTAATTTTCATTGAGCAAAAGTCAAAAAAGCCGTTTTTGGGCACTAGTTGGAAATCATTGAAAAAGAAATGCTTTTTTTGGCGCACCCTCCTTTTCAACATAAGTATATATTGGACGTTATGAAAGCGGCGTTAGGAAATTTTTAGAGTTTTCGGCCAAAAATGGATATCAATAACGGGGGACTTTTTGAGAGTTGAGTGGGTCAAATTCCTGTCACGGGGGTAACAACAACCAACCAAGGTAACTATAAAACACACAGCCCACTAAGCCTAAAATGAACCAGTTGTTTTTGAACGGCTCGCTTGAGCTTGTTTTTAATTTTTTAAGCAAAAACAAAAAAATTACCTGTAATTGGGCCTTGATGTTCTCTTCAGATCTTCAATTGGGAATGAAAAAGTCCATCCAAATATCAGATTCCATATTTTCAAAATCAATCTGCTCATCTTGTAACACTTTGCTTGGCTTTAACCAGATTAATACGAAATGCGTGCTAAATAAAAGTGATACTACATCACAAAATAAATAAAATTTTGAAGATGATTAACTCATACGGCTTTTTCTTAAATACTGAGCATGAAAGTAAAGAAAATGAATCATCGAATATGTTACTCTTGCGCAACCGGGAAAAATGATCGATTATAAGTTAGAAAAAAAAAACGTTTTTGCACCCTATCTTCCCGGATATGAATTCTTCACCAGATTTCCTAGTTGTCTATTGTAAAAATTGAACAGGTGAAAAACTATATCAGGAAACTCACTTAAATAGTTAAAGTGACTTATAGATATGGAAAAATATAACGACAAGGCGCGGTTGCAGAAGAAGGTGGATTGAAAAAGGGTCGAAAGGGGTATCGGTTACACCATGTCATCCATCCCTAAAAACTGCCCGGGTTGACCTCCATAGACCGAAAATGCTAGTCATAGAATTCGATTAACTAAGTCTATAAAAAAAACTAATCATATAAACTTCATACATTTTGCCAAAATGGAGTCATCGAATTTTCAAAGAATTTTTCTCTTCTTTTGGCAAAAAGTCGTTGCATCGTACTAAATAAAAAAAGAAAATTTGTTATCAAAAAATTTGCCAAAATGGGGTCATCGAATTTTCAAAGAATTTTTCTCTTCTTTTGGCAAAAAGTCGTTGCATCGTACTAAATAAAAAAAGAAAATTTGTTATCAAAAAATTGCTAATCATACAGTTTCCATATATGGAAATTGTATGGCTAGCATTTTTTGATGGCAACACAAAAACTTTTCCAAGTAATTTTGAAATTGCCCCAAAATTTTTATTTGTAATTTTTTTCAACCGCAAATCGAATTTTGTACTTAAACAAACCTTTTCTAAAAAAAATTTTTGCATGCAAAATTTAATTTTTTGTGTGCATAACGTAGTCCTGGTCAGGGGCGGATTTGGATTCTCTCAACGGGGGCGGATTTTCGAAAATTTTGTCTTTTTTTAGGTCGATCAAAATGATTTTCCGAGCTCTCCCAAAGCACTAAAAAGACCCTTTTCTTTGCTAAATTTTCTGCGCCGCAGGCACATTTTGGAAAACAGGCCAAAAAATTTAGGCACTTTTTTTGAAAACTTTGACCAAAAAAATCGCATTTTTTGGACGCGCTCCTAAAAAATTAGTATATATTGGCACCGAAGGCGCCTTTAGCTCGGAAACTCAATATATTGGCACCGAAGGCGCCTTTAGAAAAAATTTAGAGTCCGTCCGTCAGCTGAAAATGGATATCTCAAATTAGTAAGAAAAAAAGAGGGACCCTTTGGGTCGGCAGATGGTCGAATCCTTAAGAAGGGGGGGGGGGGGGGGGCGTCCGTCCCCCCTAAATCCGCCCCTGGTCCTGGATATGCTAATACTGATGTATTTTTTTTCTTTTCGCTGAATAACATTTTTCAAAAACGCTAATAATTCTTTTATTTTTGTATGGAATGTTTATATATGTCTTGATCAATGTCAATTGGATTTTTTTTAAAAATCATCGTGTAAAGTTTTTGCCAAATTTTAACAGTTCGAAACTTTCGTAATATCATTTGTGTAAAACAGTTTAAAGACAAAACGGGTCGTTTTGTAAATGCAAAACCTCCAACCTGTGATGACTCCAGCTTTAAGTAAACCAAAGTTTTTGTCATTAGCGTTCGGTTGCAAGAACAACCCAAAAGTTGTTTATGGACAAATGCTGATTATTTCTGATAATTTAGAATTTAAACAATTTTGTGTAAGTTCTGTATTTTCTGTACTTTCTGAATTGTATCGAACTGTATGGTCAGAAGTATTTCATGCATAGAAATTGTATGAAAAGAATTTTTGGTCAACTCCGATGTTTGCCCAGAATTCTCAAAGACAACTATCTTGGTAGTATATGACTAAAGCCAAATCTTAAGCTTAATATGCATACGCTTTTTGAATGGGGCGTTAAAAAACGCAAGATTTTTTTCAAAATCTTTCAAAAAAATCAACAAAACCTTTTTTCTGACAAAAACTGACAATGTTGCCAAACATGTTCATTTTGAGATTTCAGCACTGGTTATACTTTTCGAAATGACAGACCTCGAAAAATTTCGACAACCTTTTTTCAAATCTTATCCAGTCAAAAAACTGAATTGCCGGCATTACGATGAACGACAAAATCTTATAAGCAGAAATTACTGAACACAAATATAAGAAAGTGAGGCGCTGCATTAGATTTGGGTATTCAACATTGAACATACTCTATATTTAAAGACTCGAAAAATAAAAAAAAATTTTTTCCCGACTGCACCTTAAGTTCAAATAAGAAGTTTTTTGGTTAAATATTTGACGAAATGATAAAAAAAGAATAATTTTATTTTTATTCCTTTTGTTCCTTTTATCCCCCACACCCTGCGTTAAAATAAAAACATGTATTTAACGTTTCCTATTGTTTTAGATGACAATTTTTCTAGCCTTAGTTCAATTTGGAACGCATTAACTCTCGCGTTCATTATTCCAAATTGACCAAGGTAGCATCTTATAAAACTCTTTTCTATGAGCTTAGGACAACAATATTTTTCAGATGGTATAAGAAATTCCGCTAAAAACAATTAGCTAAGATGCCAAAAACTGACTGAATAAAAAGACTCCCCAAGCATCAATATTCCGAATATTCTTAGATTTTCGGTTTTGTTCAGTTCACTTTCTCGTTTAATTTTTTTTTGAAATAATGTTCCATGTTTTGAGAGCTCCAGAGTATTTTTCCAAAAATGTAGCATCTATCAACGCAGCCCCAGCTTCTTAATTATCATTTCCAACCATTTTTGGGTGTTTTCGTTGAAGCGTTTTTAACTCTTTTTCTCAAGAAAAATCAGAATCTTGACCATTTGCGATTTTCATTAATAAGACATAATCTTCTCTGATTTGACATGCTTCCCAGCGTTAGTTGCATCTTTAGATTTTTTGATTCAAGAAAAATTTTCGAAAAACTTTCCCTGCAAATTTCGCGGCAAAATTACTATATGAATAAAGTATTTTAAAGACAAAAGTGCATGAAGTTACATTCCAAAAACTTCGTTTCGCACACAACACACAAGAGAGTACACAACACGAGGCCGAATTGAGCATTTTATGAATGGTCAATGAACTCTGCATTAAGCCAAAAAAAATACGCTATCGCGGAATAAGCAACTGGAATAAGCAGTGTCTCTAAAATGTGAGCGGAATCCGCATTTTGTTTGCGGAATCCAATAACAAATATGGATATACAAGGTTTTTAAAAGAATCTGTTTTTTTTGGTGAGATGTCAGAGAGACTTTCCAACAGTTCAATCTTATTTACTGTCAACAGTTGAATCGCTTTTACTGCCAACAATTCAATCTTATTTACCAACAACAGTTAAATCCAGGTTAAATCAATCTAAACTACTGCCAAAGTTCAATCACATTTACCAGCAACCGTTTAACCCAGCCTAAGTTCCACCCTCTAGCTCTACTAAACTGAACTTACGATACCGAAAAGACCAACACCTCTCCAATATCAAATACTGCAACAAGAAAAACCAACTGAAAAAAGCTGGCTCATGGATTATTCTTAACTAAATTTTAGTTCAATTCGGCCTTCATCAGATTAGTTTCAAATCAATTTTACGCTATGTCTTTGTTCTATTTCGAGCTCTAAAACAAACATTCTGATTTAAGAGAAAAAAACTTAGAGGGTAGGTCTAGAGTAGTTTGAAATGACGATCTTACATGCTGATAAGACAATATAAAGAAGTCGAAACGTTGATTTTAAACGACCTACCAAATCACAAAAAAAGTTGCGAACCCCAGATAATGATTTTGCTGATTCAAAATTATGATAAATTTTTTGAAATTATGATCTCTAAAACAGCCCAATGGTAACTTTATCTCAAATAACAAAAAGGTACATCCGCGATTTTAAATGAACAATGAATTAAGATTTGTGATTTAAATGCACTGACAATAGTTAAATCCTCGCTTTTAAATCCCGCAGTTGCTAGATAAGATTTCTAGCTCTTGCTATTTGCTGTTGAAACGGAAGAGACGGTTTTTTCCATCCGCAATTTCTTTAGTTTCTGCTCAACGTCCAGGTGTAAATGCTGATACTCGTTCACAAGCTCAAGCTCCATTTTTTCGTTTTTAATATCAGAAACCGTTGAATAGATATGACAAAACTACCCGGCCTGATCAGTTGCTTCCTGATATCCGTGTATCGTTTCTGTGAAAAAATAAGATGGCGCTGGTTTTCTGTGTCATCAAAATTTCTGTCCATTTCTCTGCAGGGCAAGCCCTGTAATTGAATTTTCTTGTAGTAGCAGTTGGTTGTTTTATTTAATGACGTCGGTCGTTCAACACCCGTCGGTCGTGCAATGACGTTTTGCTGATTGACGTGTCCTGGGAGTAATGTTTTGAGATTTTCACATAGTTTTTTCGGGGTTCATAGTGTTCGTGTTGAGTCAGAGAACTGAAACCGCCGATTCAGCTTTTTCTCACAGTTTCTTAGTTATTCCGAGCAGTTTGTGAGCGAGCTAGTCGCATCAAGAAAGACCATTTTAATTCTACTATGTCAAAATTAAATAAAAAAAACTTCTTCTCATATATAAGAAAATAACACAAAAAAAAGGAAAGGTTTATTAAACGACTCTTTGAAGAATAAACAGTATTTTCGAACTGGCTCATCTTCTTTGGGTTTTACAGAAGTACAGCTAAAATTTTGAGAAGGCAAAAGAATTGTGAACAAAAAAACTCTCTATGTTTTTCCCTGAGAGTTTTTGTTTTAGATATGGAAAACAAAACAAGTTTTTGGGAGCACATTTAACTCATCAAAAAATGTCGAATGTTTTGAGAACAATTAGTTGACACTTAGTGGGCAGTTCAACTTATTTTTGGCTCAGAAAACAGAAGAAAAACTTAACATCCAATCGAAAACTATGTCGAATCGAAAAATTAAAGTATTCAAAATTTGAGTATGATAAAAGATATCTGAAGTATAGGAGAATATCAACTTACGAATAAGTTACGTATATTTCTTTATATTTGTTTGGCAGATAGATTAGAGTTCTTTCATGGTTTTTTATGATGTTCTAATATCTGCGAAATTTTCTTTACCAATTTTAATAGCCTGTGGTTAGAGATGTTTTCGGAAGTGTTTGATTAAAATTTTAATCTTTTTTCTTCAATAGTCATATAATTTTAAGTCCCAGAAAAGCTGAAAACTCTAATTCGAAATATTTTAGGCGGTGGGGAAAAGATACAGAAATTTTTGATGTTTTAATTTTGAGACTGATCAGCCTGAAGACCCCTCGAAGCAGATGGAAAAAGGAAAAACACGAGTCACATCATAGCCAAACCGACCTAGCAAAGAATGACATGCAAAATAGAACGACAAAAATCTGCTAAATTTAGTCGAATGAAAACTTTGGGGGAGAAGGTCATTTACTGTTGTTGCACAAAGTTGTGATTGTTCCTTTGAACAGTCAGAAAACAGATTCGGGGACCTTTTGAGGTAATTCTTACTGAAAATCTTGAAGGCAGGTAGGGGTCGTATTAGAGCCGTTTTTTGCTGTCAAGTGGAGAGTCAAACAAAGGGGTAAAAGCCAAACATAATGCAAGATTTCAAATTAAAGTCTTTGCCCCTGGTGCTGGAGAACAATGAGTGTCTACCTGAGCTAATTTTTACTAAAAAAGCAGCAAGGTTAGAAATTTGCAGACGCAATTGCAGTACAAATGCATAGCGGTAAACTGCAGATGGGCATGAAAAATTTCACAAGTCTGCCCCACATTTAGGTTAGTTGGTTTGTAGTATTTTTCTTCTGAGTGCTTCGAGAGTTTGCAATTCTAGTAGTCAGGGGTGCAATGAACACAGTGCCTGTCTGTGCCGCAAGTGTTTCTGAAGGCCATGCTCAGAAAGAAGCTTCTTTGTATATTGATATTGGTGGTACCAAAAACCAAGAAGTACTGGCTTATTTTCAGAACTTATGCACCATGGATTGCAAGAGAAACCTTATAAAGGGTAGGAGTTATAGGGTTTTTATGAGCAGAACTACATGGGAATTTTACCAGAATGAAAATTTGATCAATATACACTAACGGAAAAACTCGCATTTAGAGGTTTAGTCATCCAAAGTTAATTGGAACAATCAGCAAAGTTCTTTTCGCAGAAATAAAACCAATTAAATTAGTTGATTGCGCAGCAAATTGCAAGGGAGAAAAAAACCGTGGGCACTCATGCTTCACATTTGAGGAAATCAAAGAAACTGTTGGCAAACAAAGTGCGCAGCATTAACAACGCACAAAATGTGTTAACGATCCAGAAATTGAGAATAGCACTTACCCCCTGAATTGTCATTTTGGCTTGATTTGAAATCCAACGTAGTTAAAAACAAATTTGGTACCTAGAATTTCACAATAGATGGTCAACGTTTTCGCCACAAGGATCGAAACCGCAAAAATGAACACCATTACGCGTAAAAAGGGAAGAAGCGGCCACTGCGCAATAGACTTGTGAGACATAATCTCTGTCGAACACTGCAATGGGGATGCGAACATTGAAGGAGCTGTACATTAGGAAACTGTGGCCAGGAACCAACAAGCGAGTTGTTCTCAGGAGTAGAGCTTAAAACTTGGATTTAAGTCATGAAATAGTATTGTTTAAAACAGAATAAAAAACTGACAGGTTGATTGGGAAGTTTAGCAATTGAAAATTTAAAGCAAAAAAATTTCGAGTCAGACAAAAAAATCTCAGACACAAAACAAACATTACGAAAATTTTACGTATTATTGCTTACATTTGCTTGGTGGTTTGATGTCATTTTTAGATAAGAACCTTTTTTTATTGTCTTCTCAAATGTTATTACGTCTGTAATTCATATTACAACAATTTTGATAACCCTAAATGGGGCCAGGCTTCGACAAAGTTTAATTTTAAGTGTCTGTGAATTCTAAATCAGGTTCTTTCTTTGATTTCTTTCGTTAGTTTTTTTGATAGATTGCCCATGAAAATTGAGTTTTTGCAAACCATTTTAATATCAAAACCAAATTCTTTAATATTTGTAACTAGTTGGAGTTCGGAATCGGTTGTCAATATCTGCCTGAAAACACAAAAAGCACACTGAAAACTCTTCAAGCTTGCGGAAAATTGATCTAAAAAACCCTAGAGCTGAATTAAAACTAAGAACGGAGATTAGAACTTTTTGATTCAAAGATCTGAATGTTTCAATACTCACTCAATGTTTTGAAAAACAGTTTATGAATCCAATTTTGGAAGAAATTGTGATAAAGCAACACGACAGCCGAATTAACGAACAAAAACCAGTCCCAAGAAAAAGAAGCAAAGTAGCAGTTGATATTGGACTCTTGTAGCAATAATAATGTCAACAACACGACTGAATGAAAGCGAAAAACGCTGAGACAATGTCGGAGTCGATCCGAAACTTTCCGAGCCTGGGAATTGGGATGTTGACCAAGTTATTCCTCAGGAGATTTTTTTAAAATCCAGTGCCCTCATTTACTTTCAAATCAAATTTAATCCTCTGAATTATCAAAAAATCGTAAACACTTCAGTTGAACTCAGTTTTACCATATTTTCAGAGTATGAAAAACTGAAAGCGAGGAAAGGGTCAATCCATCTAAAATGGATTCAAGGTGTACCCGCCACAAAAAGGAACAAATGTAAGGGTCGTTCAGTTGTGTCAGATTTGAGGTCATGAATCATAGGCTCTTCTGTCGTTGGCTCATGGGCTAGAGACACTATCTCTTGCGCTTTTCTACCTCAGCCATTTCGTGGTTCACTCAGTCATGGACTTTTTGGATCTCTGTGTCTAGAGGGCTACTGCTAAAAACTGCCTCCTCATCTCTAAGAGATAAGTAGAACGAAATCAGGAACAGACCTCTAAAAATTTAACACACACAAGCGCCTCCAGAAAAAAGACAAAAACATATTGGTGTTTAATTTTAATAGACAGATTTTCTTATATATATTCCTGACCGATCCATCTAAAAATCATCGTATCTCAAAATAGTCAGATAAAATATTATTTAAAATTCACAATCTCAGGCATTAAAAAGTGCTATGCAAAAATTTCATTGAGGAACTTGTTCAATACTAAGGTTTTTAACTATTGCAAAGAGTTTAACAAAAAAAACTACAAACAAAATGTCGCTTCACTGAGAGAGCTCCTCAGTCCAACAGTTCGAGTGCTCACAGGAATGATCTACTTTTTAGTTTTTTGGATTTTTTTATAACTGTTTTTGTCTCTTTTTGCTTCAAGACTAACTTGTTTGCTGGTTTTTCGTAGTTTTACCACATTTTTGTTCATTTTTACTTTTCTTTAGTTTATTTAATTGTCATCCCAGAGCCACGGCAGAAGTGGATTCATGACCTTCCCTACGAACCTTCCGACTCTCAGAGTTTATGGTATAAGCCAATTTAAAAAGCTTAATCAGTAGCTAAAGCAGTCGCTGAGGACAATTGTCATGCATGAATGGCCCACCCAGGAGCGCCATAAAAAGACGTATGTAACATAAGATCAGAATTTATACAGCGATGGAAATTATAAAAGACCCTATTGACGACTGACTGACGTCAGATAATCTAAACTTACGCGTTTTTCATCGTCGTGACCTTTTCCATTTGATTTTAGTTCTGTTTAAGGGTCTAAAATTATGTTACAGCTTTCAGGCCATTACTCGAACGAAAAACTTTTGTCCAATTTTATTGTAAATACAACCACAAAGCTGGGTCTCTGATCTCATTACTACGTAATTACAACTAAAAAAGGTCTGGAAACCATGATTCTTTATTTATTTTTACTGACAGTAATATATCAGATCTATTAGAGATAGATTGATTTTTTCCTCCCTCACAAGCACTCATTGTAACAGTCGATCACTTAAGTCAAATAAGGTTAAGAAAAACAGTCCCAATAAGCAATGGCTCAAAGTTCAGGGACACTATCTCTTCTGCTTTTGTACCTCAAACAGTCGGAGCATGTGACATGAAACTTTGAGATCGTTGCAGCTTAAAGCCCACTAATAACACAACCCCCCACTCCAGATAGAATTATCTACGCCCTTATCGCTAGGTCTCCAACTACCTAAAAGGGATTGACGCAAATGAAAACAGACTTCGGACGCCAGGTGAATTTTTTATAAGAACCGTTTCAACCCAAAAAATACCATTCAATCAGAGTGATTTCGAAAAATGCAGGGCATGAATGAACTTTGGCTGAAGCCGTTTTGCCGGAAGATATGCTGATTTGGACAATTAGCAGTGTTGTTTGTTATTTTGAATGAACTCGGAGGAATCAGTTCGAAATGACGGGATTATTGGTAAGTTTTCGATTTAGGCTGGCATGACACGTAACGATTTTCATTTTTGCTACAACAGAAAAAGCAAAAATTAGAACAACAGTTTTCGCTAGTCAGAATATAAAGAAAAGCAGATAACGAATTTGAAGAAAAAATGTGAAAAATCGGAAGCATTCCTGAAAGTAACGATTGTGCTGTAAAAATGGTTAAAGTGCTAATTTTATCAATCGGGAAGGCTGATAGCCAAGATTGAAACCCTTCCCGGTGCTGAAGAGAGAGCTTCTTTGGTGAAGATCACGAATCCGGAAGGGTCTTCCAGTGAATAGACCATATTTTTAAACAACTTTTACCTTCCTGGAATGTCCTGAATTGAATTTAATTATCATTTAATTCATTTTCAGATAATGAAAAATTAGCGGTTGAGGGAAAGAGTTGATCCATCTCCCATGGATATAATGATTTTAATTACTGAAATTAAAAAAAGTAATATGATACTAAAGTGGTAGCCCTGTTTTTAGGAGTGACCATCTGGTCTGGGGATACTGAGACCCAGCGATGAACTCACTATTTTTGCTTTTAACTTGATTAATTTGAGCGGTTTGGCCGATACCTTTTACGTTGTAACGCCTTTGTCGACCCGATGTTACGAGAACTACACTTTGAACTGGTTAAAAGCATGTGAAGCTGTTTAGACGCTAGCCAGTCGTTTTAGAACCTTGCTTTTTTCCGTCGGTATGTACTTCTGAGCGATTGTTACAAAAAGAAGATAAAGCTTCAGGATCTGAACCAATGGCTTATAGCAATTTGATTATATTCTATCCTATTACGACTTTACCTCCTCTTTTATTCTGATTTCTATTTTTTGTAATTCAGTTGCCACAAGAAACTCGTGCATGACTTGGCCACCTCGCAATTTTGAAATAAACTTAACTTCTTCTATATTTCACAGTATCAACACTCTCGTCAGAAGTGAGAAAGAGCAAAACGAGAGCTTTGTTAGAGCCATTCCTGGCCTGTCCCTAAACAACAATTCGCTGAACCAAGGAAAGAACATTCGACCATTACTGGAAGACAGTCCTTGAAGGAGAAAAAAATGGTTGTGTGGCACGACGTGGTGAGCATCACCGTGAACAGCCACAGAACCAACAACTATCGCCCAGTCTGTGTCGAAGACCTGACTAACTATTTGGAGTGGAAGAAGCAGTAGGTATTGGCGATCGTCTATTGCAGAAGGGAAGGAACGCCCGACTTGTTTAGTCAGCTACTCGGCATAAGTCCTGCAACAAAACGGCTACTCTCCAAGAGCAAACAGAACGACTAGGAGCAGCTCAAGGAATTTTTGAAGCTGCACCTGTAGGCTGAATTGAGGCTGAAAACTTTGCGATTGGTAGTGGCACACAAAGAAAGACTGGCAGAACTAATTGACAATATCAGGGGAAAACAAGTGAGACAAAAAGGAAGGCGAAAGCAACACGTGAGCTGAAGCTGAAGGCAGAGGAAGAGTCTGCGCTTCAAAAACAGGGGTGAGAAGATTGTAATTTGTTTTGCTCTGTACCTTGTGCGTTTTATTACTATTGGCCTGCGAAACAATGACCACCGTACTTTTGCCTGCTGTTTGGATCAGACAAATTTCAAAAAAAAAATCTAACGTGGAAAGTTGTGTTAGACTATTTAAAGTTCCTTAAAAAAGTTTAAGTGTCTGTACATAGACTGAAGTTTCTGAGAAAGTGTCTGAAAAACGATCTAATACCGGAGTTTTGAAGTTTAGGTTCCGCGAGAACGGGTTTCTTTCGGACCGAGCTGCGCTTAACTTTCAACTAAAACTCCTTAGGACTCAAACATCTAGAGCAAATGAGGACAGGAAAAGATATGAGGAGATGGTACTTGAAGCCCGGTCACTGGTGCAATAAAAAATCGACGATAAGAAGTTGGCATCCATGTTCCATTTCCTGAGGCGTCAACTTGATGCAAGCTTAAAAACAACATCAGAAAACCAAAGGAAAAGTTAGAAGAAAAACTGTCCGAGAGACAAGATAAACCTCTGAGGGGGAGAAAGAAGCAATCAGTTAAAGTGCATGATAACATTGAACTGCCTGGATGCAATGAAATGCTGTAAATGAGTCCGAAGCATCCAATTAGAGACAAGTTTAACGAAACGCATTTTTTGGCTGATATCGAATTTTTACTCTCACAATTGACAAACCAAAAAACGTCTGAGGAAAAGTTATGGAAAATAAATAGAAGCCGCGACAAAGGCATATGCAAAAAAAGTAGGACAAACCCCAACAGACAAAGCCATTGAAAAAATGAGGATGTTTATCAAAGATAATGGGTTGCTGGCTGTGCCTTTGGATAAGGGGGTTAGTTTTTGCATATTGAAAAAAAAAGTATGAATCAAACCTGGAATTTTTGTTGCAATCTGCTCAGTTTTTGAAAAAAAGGCAACCACTGATGTAGTGATACTGAAGATTGTGAAGGAACTTAACAACGAATTACTTGCCATTAACAAAAGAGACGAGATAAGTGATCATGTTGATTCTAAGATGTGGTCAACAGGGGGGGCAACCCGTCCGTTTGTACGGTTCAGCTAAAGTACACAAGGCGCAGATACCCCTTCGACCAGTGCTATCACATACGGGCAGCTCGTATGAGAATCTTAACAATACGCTTGCAAAGTTCTTTTGACAATATCGATGGAGCCAATATAGAAGCCAATACTAAAGATTTAAGAGAAACAATTTAAAAGATTGCTCAAGATCTGAATGAAATCAAAATATCTCTGAATGTGAAAAAATTATACACTCATGTTCCCCTGAAGGAAGCAATTGCAGCCAGGAGTCTCGTTCTGAAATTTAAAGAGCAACCACTGAAATGCATTTGAATATGGTGGTCAGCAAAGTATATTTCAGTGTAATTATTCATGGTATGTGCTAGTATATGGTCTAGCAATAGGCGCTTCCCTCGCTGTATTTCTTGCAAACCTATGGCTGGAAGAGTACGAGTTTGCTCTAAAACAAGAAATACCGGCAAAATTTGTGCTCATGTTGCAGCTGGAAAAAAACATATAGATCAAAGGGGTTGAATGCGAGAGTTGCCAAAACTGGTATTATCTAAATTGCAGCCAGAAGTCTCGTTCTGAAATTTAAAGAGCAACCACTGATATGCTTTTGAATATGGCGGTCAGCAAAGTATATTTCAAGTGTAATGATTCATGGTATGTGCTAGTATATGGTCTACCAATAGGTATATGGTCTGATATTATTTGGAAGTTTGGCTTTGATTTTGAGCAAAAAATAATTTTTGAAAAATTCGAATCGAATATTTCATGCTCAAGTTCTCGCGACAACTAAAAACCAGACGTTAATTTAACAAAAAAAAACCCGAATCAGAGTTGCGGCAAGGTCGATAAAAAGTCATCCTCCAGTCAAATTGCCGTTCGATTTTTACTGAAATCCACAATTCGAGTTGAGCTGTTTTATTCCTGACAGAGAGCATTGCGAAGTCTTACGAGAGTACCACACTGGGCGAGAGAAAATCTTCAGAACAGAGGACAAAGGTTCAAAAAACTAATTTTCGTGATTTAAAACTACTTATTATAAAACACTTCTAGAGTTGCTTTACTCATATTTTTATCCAATTCTAGAGTCACGTCACTATTATCTAAGCGATTAACTTAATTTCTCGAGTTCATTTTATGTGTTTACATTGAGATAAGATGAGTTTTAGTTTGATCCATCTGAAATGGATCAAAGGTCTACTGTCCAATAAAAACCAATGGTATACTAGAGCTTCCAACCCTCTTTTTAAGGTTCAATACATAACCTACGAAAATCAGGTGAAGAAAAAACAGGTTCGATACATGATCAAACAGCTAAAAAAAATAGCTTGAGCAATCCAGTGAGCAATCCAAGAAAATTGAAATCCAGAATCAACTGACAAATTGTGAAATCCAGCAAAAAACAGCAAATTGATTGCAAACTCTCCTAAAAACCGGTGAAATCAAGCAAAATCTTGTTCAATTTTTTCCAAGTGCAAATACGCATTTGTCTGCGGAATCCAAAACAAAGCATGTCATAGCTTTTCTCTTCAAAATCCGCAAAAACACTGGCATTGCGATGGATTGAATAGAACGTAACGAAGTATCGGGAGTTGAAAGCACCAACCATGGAGTTGATACATGCTATTGATTAAAGCAATCGACTTGAGTTGTTTGAGACTGCCTGCAAGGTATTTGCTGTACCTATGGACCTATGGACGCGAAACGCGTATGGAGTTGCATACGATTTTTCTCATGGTTCAGAGCGACGTTGACTTCTTGGCTGTGTTTTTTTGAAAAACCATATGAAGAAGTATCAGAAGGATTATCGTGGTCGAGATAGGGCCGGAAGTTTTCAGAAGACCACTGCTCACCCATCGCAACGGAATAATTACGGGATGAAAGCGGGTAAGGTGTCTAGAGATAGTACTGATACTGGAGGAAGACCTAGCGAAACATGTGAGCTTGAGCTTACATCACACCTTTTGGCTGAACAAGGAGCCTGAGGCAAAGAAGCTACCAAACTATCCAAGAAGATCACATGGATAAGAGCCTATGAACAACTGAAGGTATGGCAGGAAATCGTGACTAGTTCCGATGATGAAGAAGAATTGACGAGGCAGATCAAGGTGTCGAGCGCGTCTGGATCCAGTACTTCAAAGACGAATTAAGCTGTGTACTTTGGGCGGATTCTTGAGTCTTGAGCAATGAAATGAATTGGGACTTGAGTGTGAACTTAAATGAAATCTGAGGCAGCAAAAACGAAATTTTAACATACCAATTATTGTTATCTTTACACTATAACTTTTTATATATCAAATTTTTGCATGACAATTTTCTGACTGGGATGAACAAAAAAAATTTCAGAAAAATGGCCCAAAAAGAGGAAGTCCATGGCGCAGTTGGATGATAATTTTGATTCCTGTTTAGCTATTAAGTGACAAACTTAATTTTGTAACGTTCGCCCAATTACTACACAGCGACGGAGCGTAGAAAAAGTACCTATTAACGACTGGCAGGCGTCAGTTACCTTAATCCTACTCGTTTTTCACCGTCTCGACCTTGCCAGTTGATTTTCTGGTCTGTTTAGGGCTAAGTAAAAAGTTACTATTTTTAGGCCATCAGTCCAACGACTTTTGATCAGCTTTCGTTTACATGCGAACACAACCACATAGCTGAGTCTCGGATCCTCAGACTACGTGATTGTCATTAAAAACACGGCTCGAACAACCAATTTTAATATGTTTTTGTGTGACAGTTCTATATTAAATCCATTGGAGATGGATTGACCCTTTCCTCTTTCTAGCTACTCATATTCTAAAATATCAAAAAATACCGGTGTTAATTCAAACTTCTACGACATCCAAGTAGCTACAAAGTCAGTTATATATAGTACCTTCACATAAAACAGTCTCTGGGGGACCAAGCCTCCGCTCCCGTAATCTTCCTGAGATAACGCTGTTATCTCCCAATTTGTGGCACGGGAGGGTTCCGTGGAATACTCCTTCCCCCCTGAAGCTTCCTTCTCCACTAATATCCACTGCTAAGGATCTTATCGTGTGTTGTTGCCACGATAAGAGGCTTCGTGTTTTTCGTCTCTTGTGCGACCGTTTTCCACAATATTTGTCGTTGTTCTGTTTTTTCGTCCTTTTTCGTCAAAATGGCCGTCTTTTTTGTATTTCTGAGAAATATTCACTCTTCAATCGAAATTTTGAAAATAAAAATTCTAGAATATTCCTACCCTCCTTCGCAATAATTTTTCGTTAATAAGGCCTTTATTCGTTTTTTTTTCGTGTCGCCGGAAGGTTGCGCTGTGCCTATCTGGCAGAATGGCACATACTCCCCGGACAAGTCCCCATCAATGTCCCTATTGATCGCATACGGGCTATCGTCAAGTAGTGTTCCAGTTCTCTGTAATCAATCTTACAAATCGCATAACAAAATGAAATTTATTTACTTCACCTCAACTCACTACGTGTTCACAAATGGCATCGTACTACATCTCACTGCCTTTCAACATTTTCACAAAATTTGCACCATGAGGAGTGTCCTAGATAAAATTTCTTTTCTGACTACTTCCGTCGTCTTACCATACAACTTCTTTTTGCTCTTTGTGAATAAAAAGTGTGACGTGGCACGGCCACGCACCCGTTAAAATTAACTTAACATCACTCACCAAGTATAATCAGTTATTTATGCGGTCCTTTCATTATTAAAACTAAGAAACTCTGTGGCTAGGAAAGTTATTGAGTTACTCACCCTTCTCGAGCGAGTTTACTCAAACTTACTATGTCGCCACACAGTGAAATTATGTCTTACACAGGTTAAAAACTTCAGTCATGTTTAAATAGGTAAATATACTCACCTATTTTCTATATATATACATAAGCAGTATATTTAAAATTCTCTTTCAACAATTTTAACAATTGTAACAATTTTCAAAGTCTTGTTTGACCAAACTAAATCAAAACAAAAAGTTTAACAAGTTCAATAAGCAAAAATTGGTTAATGGGTTCAAGTTTTAACACACAAAGACAATCAAGTTTTTTCTCCTTCTCTTCTCTTCTTTGCTCACGTCTTCACTTGTTCTCTTTGTTCATCATCTTCATTCCATCGCTTCTCCATCCTGATCTTCAGCTTCGCTGTCTTCTAGGACTTTTTCCAGCATGTCCATGGAGTTGCGGGCCGTGCCCCAACTCTCCTGTTCCAACAGCCTCAGTTTGCAACAAGGTAGTAGGTCCACATTCACCTTTTGCTCCCGGTTCCTGCAAAAGCTGTTGTGAAGACATAGGCTCACATTTCGTTCTAGGTCAGCTCTTAAGACCTCTTTCTTCTCATCTCCAGTTACACAAGGCGCTCCAGCTACTCGCTTCACCGCCGTGGTGACCGCGTTTCTGTGCGTCAGGAGTGCTCGTTTATAGGCTCCTGGTCTTATATCTAGCTGGAAAGATTGATAGGCTTCCGTGTTCCTTGACATGTGAAGCTTCGCGCGTTCATACATCCATGATGTCATCACTGCACGGAACCAAGGCATCAATCTTTGCCTTGACCATATTCTTTCAATGGCTTTAGGTATCCTCAGAACCTTGCAGGTGGTTCTGAAAAGATCCAATTCACGACTCATTTTACGTTGCTCAGCTGTTCAGGAGTCGGCACGGCCGTCTCCTGATCACTTGTGTCCGCGTTAGCCTCCAACCATCTCACTGCCAGTATGGCACTAACCACCACAATTGACACCTGTTGATTCTGATCGGGCAACCCCGTAGAGTACAACTCCTCCGCGTCCCATACTAGCATCAGATTCCCGCGTTTGGGGTACCACAACGTCTGCGCCAAGCAGTGGCAAGGATACTCCCCATGGGTTCTCACTATATTCCTTCGGGTCCGATGCCCTGAGGCTCCCAGCAAAGGTTCCACCTCCATCAGAATTCTGTGTAAATCGTCTTTCTCTTCTATGGTGGGGAATTCAGTGGGTAACGCTCCACTCGCTTTCTGCCTCTGGAACTCACTCACATTACCTTCGTTCAATCTCAGGAACTCTTCACCCACTACGTCTTGCAACTCGCCTTCAGATCTCTTCGGGACTGCCCAAAAGATCTTCGCCAACAAATCATAATGCCTCTCCGACATTCTGGCCAGCCTCACGCACTTTGGCACAGAGAAAAGTTGGTCAATCAACACCTGCTGCGTCCTCGCATCCATCACCACCATGTGCGTAGGATACCTACTATTGCAATATGGCGCGGAGCTTGAACCCACCAGATATTTTGAACCAGTAGGTTTATGATAAGCTTCACTATCCTTCAGATTCATTTCGTTCTCCAGAGCTTCTCGCCAGCCTCCGATCTTCTGCTCTGTCTGCAATGCTCCAGGGAATACTTCCACGCTCAGGGACGTCACTAGCTAATGGGCACGCTCCAGGCGCTCAAGCGATTCTATCGAACTCGTCATGCTACAAAATCCCAAGGCTGTGGTCAAGTTTACATCCGTCACCCCATGACAGTCCGCGACCAACTCCATGCCACTCTTATCCGACATGTTCAATCTTCCGTACAATCGTGCCAGTTGTCGTTGCTGCTCGCTCAGCGTAATCAGGCAGTGCCCCAAGTTACAAACATGTCCTTCCATCCCACTATGTTGAGCCAAGCATGTGCCTTGCTTCAACCAATTGCTCGATGGACTTTCCTCGGATAGCTCCGTGGATGGGTTGCTCTTCCGCTTCGTCAACCTCATGGCCAGCAGATGGTGTATCATGGCCAGATCATGTAGACTCGCGTCATCATCCAGGTCTAACGTGATATCCGCCGTCATGTCCCAGATTAAATCGGCGTTAGGATGAGGACACCAAGAAGGCTTCATGAGTTCCCACATCGTTACTAGACTGGTTTTCAAGGGACCGTCCCACGAACCACAATCAAAACTCACTTGCCCTTTTAGCTCGGGAACCGAGGGTTCGACCACTCGTTCTTCTAAGATAATTCCCAGCTTGGGTTGTTCCACCATCATCATTCCAGTTTCTTTAATCCGTTCAACCCAGAAATTGAGTACTATGACTTGCTCATAGTCGAAGTACGCTTCCCTGGCTTCTTCAATCACGAAGGGTTTATACGCCATCCCCGGTATGCCAGACACATTTTGGAACGACTTCAGTTTCCCTAGTGTTGCAAAGTCTTTTTGCCCCCTGACTGCTTCAATCAACTCCCGGTTCACTTTCAATTCTTTGTTGGAGTATCTTCTCACCTCTTCCAACTTGCGATAGCTCTCCATGTCATTCGACTCCCTATTTGGTACAGTCAAAGGCATATGCTGATATAGTCCCAGAGTGCCCTAAGGAAGTTTCTTTCGCAATCAACTCCCTTTTGCCGAATGATCTTTACGCATTCTCCCAAAACAGGAGTGGGGATACGATCCACCACGAACCTGACAAAGCAAAGGGCATCCTTGCGCTTAGCCCATGCTATCGCAGAATCGTCTTTTGAAATCAACGCTCGCAGAGCTTCCATTAACTCCAGCTCCTGTTCCCGTGATTTCGAATCATTACTGGCTTCATATTCCGCCTTCCTGATGCCCATCAAGCACCAAGCCAATCGTACTTGCAGATCAGTTCTCGTGCACGGATGAGCCAGGTACGCTGCCACCGTCGCAGGTGCATGCATCGTCTCGTCGAAGTATCTCTGGAGGGCCGCCCTCCAAGAAATTTCTAGTAGTTTTTCCAATCCGATTTCGTTCGCCTCCGAGGACATTACCGTGCCGTATTCTTTCCGATTTAAGTTTGAATTCTCCGTAAGCTCTTCCAGATGTTCCTGCATGGCTCGCTTCTCGCTCCAAGCCATCAGGTGCCCTCTCGCGGAGTTCCTCGCTTTCAACATCTCCACATAACCCCCTGCTGGATCTCCCATGTGGACCGATTCCGGCACAGTGACTCGACTGTACTCGACCACGTCGAGTTGTCCTTCCAGTTTCAACTTGGCCATGTTGGTTCGCGAGGGCCTGTAATCTTCAAGTCCTCCAGATCTACATTGACTGATGATCTCCATCTCTAACTTACTGTCTGCCAGGGTTCGTGCTATCTTCTTTGATTTCATGGCTGTCGTGGTCAGACCTGCCAAGAGCATAGGGGGTATCAGATTCTCTTTTTCTCCCCCTGTCAGTGTCGCACCATCTCCTTGCCCGCTCTCGCCTGAACGACCTGCGCTCGTCAGAGAGGTCACCACTGCGCTGTCTTTTGACTTCACCACTCTCGGGTTCACGGTTCGACTTCCTGTCTTCCCTTTTAGTCGCTTCAGCCCCTTTCTGGCTCGTCTGACAGGTAATTTCTTTGTGACCTGCCGATCATCGGCACTGTCTTCTGTAACTGACTCGGTCAGAACATCCGATTCCATGGATCTCACTATTTTCTCCAGGACCTCACGCATGATGGGTTGGTTCAATCCCACCTTCATTATGGACTGCGTCCCATATCGTCGTTTCACGTTCCATGAACTTTCCATGAAATTCACTCGGCTCCAGGTTGCCCCTGTCTTGCCTTCTAACTCACTTTGATATCTCTCCCATTCCTCTTCCGGTAGCGTACTCAGGAAGGATATCCTCATTGATTCTTCAATTTTTCTCCTCCTCGGTGACTCATGGAGCAATCGTTGCGGATCCCTGCTTCGGCACTCTCTCGCCTGACTTATTGGGTCCATCGGAGATAAGTCGGCCGACGCCTCCTTTGTAGGGGACATGAAAGACGATGGCGTCATCAGCAATAGACTCCCATCGACTTCCCCATCGTCGTATTCACTGAACCGGTATTCTAGCAAGTCTCTCTCAAACGCTCCTAGATCCGTCTCACCCGGTTTTCCCGTCTTTCCCTCGATGTCGTTATCGTTATCGTCCTGATCCATCAATTCATCGTCATCTGCATCAGGTTTCGGCTTGGGTCCTGAAGGGCCTTGTCGTGTGTCTATGCCCGAGTCCGGCCGAGCCGGTACGGTCATGTCTTCTGCGTGATAAAGTAATCCATCGTTCACCAGGAATTCTACGGACTCCTCGCCATGTGGTGCCAGGTCCTCTGTCGTTATGTATGAGCCCCCTCTGCTCTCCTTTGCCACTTCCAGCATCACTACTGTCACTTCTCCAGACCACTTCAGTCTTGATAAGTCATCTGTGGGAGTATACACTTCGTTCCACATTTCAGCCGAGACCTCTGGTCTCCTGGAAGGTAGTGCTTTGATCTTTTTCCTACTCCAAGCATCAGGAAATGAGAAGTCAAACGTGTGCGCGGCTGCAACATTCCAGCTGATGAAGCGCGGCTCCATCCCTTCACTCCACTTCAGCATTCTCTTCTATGCATCAGGAGCTGCTCCGATGCGAGGGGCAATGACGGGAGATGTGACTCCCAACAACATCCTCCTTATCGGTGGATATCGAGGGCATTGGTCCGGCAGCAGCCTGGACCCAGAAAGCCACGCTTGCTGGTTCTCTTTCGCGTGTGCGTAGGCTTTTGGCAAGAGTGGGACTCTCATAGCCGCTCCTGTATACTTCACTACTGGTCTCAAATTCCAAAGCTTCGGGTTAAACTGGATGTGGGAAAGGTCCTCACGGCCCATTCGGCACTTGAAGTGGTTTTTGAAATCCATCAACACCCAACCTGGCTCCGCTATTCTTCCGAACAGCCTATCGTCGCTAGCCAGCCCTCTCAGCTCCCTCTGCTCTACCCAATTCAGCACGGAACAATCCACGACTGAGACCAGGTTGAAATACAACACAGAATTCCTGTATGCTTTGACTTGCACGTCCGGGAACGCGAAAGACATCACCGGTCCATACACCACCGTGACGAATTCCCGCAGTCCGTGAATCAGAGCCAACGGATCGATCCGCATCATGACAGCCAAATCTGTCAGCAAGGGCATGCGACAATTTTGCTTACACTCACCCGCATCCGTCGCCACCTTATCTTCTCCCGTGACGCTTCTGTTCTGTTGCAAGTGATATTGGAGCAGGAGAGTCATCCAGTCTTTCATCTTCCTGAGCGAGGCGTTTTCCAACTGCGCGTTGAACTCACGACTTGTTCCCTGGAGTTTTTCAGGGTAACGCAACAGCACAAGCAAATCACCCAGTCGACCGTAGGTCATGGCAATCAGAGTCAGGAGTCCATCCAATCTCAAATCTGCCAACGCTTGGGTGAAGAGGTTCGCCGGTCCCTTCACGAAATTTTCATGACCAAATGTCACGTATAGGGCTAATATCAGGCCAATCGACAACTTCTAGATGTCCTTGACGAAACTCGCGATCAGGTTCCGAGATGTCCTCGGATAGCACGTCGACAGGAAGGATGGCGTCCATCCCACTCCCATTCCACCCAAGATGGCATCCGATCGTTCATACTGTGCCCTCGTGGCTAGCACGTCAGCTTGGAACTTGTCCAGTGACATCGTGTTTACGTCCTGCATCAATTTCAACATCATGCCCCCAGCTAACTCCCGGGCATCAAACAAGTTCTTCAGACACACGTGTATTTCTTTTATCACTGCCGGCGCATGCTCGAACGCGTCCTCACCTAAGGTGCACAGCCTTGGTGACAAGTACAACCATACGTTGTTGTGCGGCTTCGTGCGGAAAGCCATTGCCATGAGATTTTCTTCCCCTGACGTCATGTTCTTTCGGACTGTCCTTCCCTGCTCATTCTCGGCATGATCCATTTGTCTGAACCAGGGATCATCAGCCACCTGTTGTACTAACAGATGATCGTCATCTACCCCTGGTCTTAACTTCAGCAATCTGGCAAAGTTGGACAGCTCCAACCCCAGAACCTCATCTAGCACCAACCGAGTTGTGCTACAATCTTTGAGTCCCTGTATGGCATTGGAAATGTCAGCCCAAACGGCAGGAAGCTCAGATCGGGACCGGTAGTAATTGTCTGGGTCTACCACCCTATTCGGGGCAGGAATTATCACGTTGAACCGTCCCTCTGCTATCGTTGTGACCATCGTGTACACAAACTGAAGGGTTTCTGGCAATGCAGCGTACCCTGGTGACAACACAAAGACCACCTTCACTACATTTTGGGTGAAACGTTGTTTTGCCGCTGTTTCTACCTCAACCATCGCCGAGAGCAATGTCATTATCGCCTCCCCTATGACCTCGTTGCTCGGGATCGACCCATCCGTCAGACGTGTCAACAAGCCCCTGCTTTGCAGATGATCATTTGAGCCTGCAACCACTATCACCTGCGGCTCCATGCTGACCACCCTTCTTACACTTATCATCATGCCTATTGCCTGTCCCCAGTCCAATTTAGGCGCCGTCAAGAAAATCACGTCGGGCCAAAAGAGAGAACGGGGCGTATAGAGATAATCGGAACTGGCCACAATCAGATACTTGGCAGCTTTCATATCTAAGGGATCATAAGCTGCAAACAGGCCGTCGCCTACTGAGGCCTTCAGTTTCCCATATCTCTTGTCATCTCCACCCACCGTGGTCGTTGGGGGGTAATCCCTCGAATACTCGCCAGGCGTCTGACCGGGTGGTTTAGCGAACTGCCTGTACATCTTGTGATGCTTGTTATTGGGCTTGTTATCTGCCTGAAACTTGCCCTTGCGAGCAGGTGGCGTCAGCTCCCTGGCTCTCTGTCGGACGTCCGTAAGAGACCGGGTATTCAAAGGTCCAAAGGTATTGTCCTGAGGCAACCCATTCAAGTCTGCGTGCCGGAGCGTAGTCGTGGAGCTGAACTGCTCCTGCTCTGCTAGCAGCCAATCCACGCCAGGTATCCGATATAGTCGCGACACTGTGGGACTTTCTCCGCCAATCATTTTCATTGCGTCCTCCCGACACGTCAGGGTATTCATGTTCAACTTTGTGGACATGTCCGTCTTGTACTGTCCCCAATGACTAGGGTCTGATCGGTTCCAAAGCAGCACACTGCCTGGTTCAACTCCCTCCGCTGGCACGGCGCTCGTAGACGGTCCTGCTGCTGAAGCAGGGTTTGCCGTGGCGGGCGGATCGTTCCTCCTAGACGCGGTCTGGGAGTTATTCCTGTTCTGATCTACTGATCTCCCGAGTCGGCTTACAAGCGGTTGTGTTCTGGGAGGAGGAGCAGTCCCTAGCCTCTCTCTTACGTTTGAGCTCGGAGCGATGGGTGTAGCTGCAGTCGTCTCCATTGCCAAGGGCCCTAGGCGGTTGACGAGGGATTCGGGCACGCTTGCCCTTATTCTACTTCCTCCGGTCGAGCTGGTCCGAGCCAGAGAACTGGTCGCCCCCGACTCCTGCTCCACTTCCCTCAACTGCGTCTGAAATACATCATTGACCCAGTGTCTCCCTCGTTGGGTGTTGAAATGTATTCCATCTCTGGTAAGCGCAATGTGATCAATCATGCGCAGCATGTTCTCGAGATCCAGAAGTCGCAGCTCGCCAGGATTGTTTCTCACCAGATTACAGATCATTTCATTCCACCGTGTCACGTTGCCATTCATGAAATCTGCCACTGTGGTGCCCACCAGCGGGTTTTGTGGTATCGTGCACAGCACCACAAGCCTGGGCCTGTACTTCTCCTTTAGTTCATTCAGGAGGCATACCAATAGAGGCTCCCACTTGTTCTCCGGAGTCACTGGGGCTCTCGAGACTTCGTTGGTTCCCAGCATTATTACCAGTGTATCCAGGTGATCTTCGCTCTGGAATTCCATCATCTTGATGACCTGAGCCACTGAGGCTCCTCCAAAGGACAGAGTGGTAGTCTGACCATAGAGGAAGATCTCATTCAGATCCCTCACCAAACTATCTCCTATGATCAAGTGGCGACTCCCTGGGAGAATTACCTGGTCGCTCGTAGCGGGGTTCCAGCTCATGTCATTCAGGCAGGCTCGAGGATGCTCCGCGGCCACTTGCGTGAACTGGTGACGTGCCATCAGATTCTTCCTAATGTCTACCACGCGGGACTTTTGAAAGGTTTCGCCTTGCGTAGTCCCCGGGGACGCTGACGTGCGGGGTGCTCGCTCCGAGCTATTGGATGAATGATCACGACGTTGGGAAGGAACGATCCTACCCAATGTCCGCCCAGTGGTTCTGTTGATCCCATCCATTGTTGCTCTGGCCACTTGGTTGAATGATTCTTGGAACTGAGGTGCGAGGTAGGTGTCAGAAGGGTCTGGTATCGTGTTCCTCTGACTAGAAGCAGACTGTTGTGTCTGCCGAGGAGCCTCGGGCCCTCTCGATGCACACAGCTCTTGTCTTGGGGCGTGTGTCGCTGGATCCCTCCGAGGATTTCATTGTCGTCAGAACTTCCTGTGACACTTGTGTAACATTCGCCCAAATATCACACAGCGACGGAGCGTAGAAAAAGTACCTATTAACGACTGGCAGGCGTCAGTTACCTTAATTCTACTAGTTTTTCACCGTCTCGACCTTGCCAGTTGATTTTCTGGTCTGTCTAGGGCAAAGTAAAAAGTTACCATTTTTAGGCCATCAGTCAAACGACTTTTGATCAGCTTTCGTTTACATGCGAACACAACCACATAGCTGAGTCTCGGATCCTCAGACTACGTGATTGTCATTAAAAACACGGCTCGAACAACCTATTTTATTATGTTTTTGTGTGACAGTTCTATATTAAATCCATTAGAGATGGATTGACCCTTTCCTTCTTCTAGCTACTCATACTCTGAAATATTAAATAATAACGGTGTTAATTAAGATCTATGACATTATAGCAGCTATACAGTCAGTCTATACAGTCCCTTCACATAGACAGTCTCTGGGGGACCAAGCCTCCGCTCCCGTAATATTCTTGAGATAACACTCTTATCTCTTATATTTCGTGTCCCGGGAGGGTCCCGTGGTGTATTTCTTCCCCCACTGAAGCCTCCTTCTCCACAGATTTCCGTCGCTAAGGTTCTTATCGTGTGTTATTGCCACGAT
This sequence comes from Symsagittifera roscoffensis, assembly GCF_963678635.1. Taxonomy (NCBI): domain Eukaryota; kingdom Metazoa; phylum Xenacoelomorpha; order Acoela; family Convolutidae; genus Symsagittifera; species Symsagittifera roscoffensis. Next base: position 56,924,294 of record NC_087065.1, read on the forward strand.
AAGAGGCTTCGTATTTTTTGTCTCAGATACGACTGTTCTTCACAATTTCTGGCGTCGTTCTCTTTTCTCTTCTTTTTTAGTCAAAATGGCCGACTTTTTCTATTTCTCAGAAATGTTCACTCTTCAATCGAAATTTTGAAAATAAAAATTCTAGAACATTCCGACCCTCCTTCGCAACACTTTTTCGTTCAAAAGGCCTTTAGCCGTCCTTTTTTACGTCGCCGGAAGGTTGTGCTGTGTCATCTGGCAGAATGGCACATACTCCCCGGACAAGTCTCCATCAATGTCCCTATTGATCGCATAACACCGGGTTATCGTCAAGTAGTTATCCAGTTTTCTGTAATCAATCTTACAAATTGCATAAGAAAATGAAACTTATCTACTCCACCTCAACTCACTACGTGTTCACAAATGGCATCGTACTACATCTCACTGCCTTTCAACATTTTCACAAAATTTGCACCATGAGGAGTGTCCTAGATAAAATTTCTTTTCTGACTACTTACGTCGTCTTGCCATAAAACTTCTTTCTGCTCTTTTGTGATTAAAAAGTGGGACGTGGCACGGCCACGCACCCGTTAAAATTAACTTAACATTACTCACCAAGTATAATCAGTCATTTATGCGGTCCTTTCAATATTAAAACTAAGAAACTCTGTGGCTAGGAAAGTTCTTGAGTTACCCACCCTTCCAGAGCGAGTTTACTCAAACTTACCATGTCGCCACACAGTGAATTTGTGTCTGACACAGGTTAAAAACTCCAGTCGTGAAGAAATAGGTAAATATACTCACCTATGCTCCTTATATATATACATAGATAGTAGTAACTAAAATCAACAATTTCAACAATTTTAACAATTGCAACAATTTTCAAAGTTTGGTCTGACCAAACTAGATCAAAACAAAAAGTTTAACAAGTTCAATAATCAAAACTTGGTTGATTGGTTTAAGTTTTTACACACAAAGACAATCAAGTTTTTTCTCCTTCTCTTCTCTTCTTTGGTCATCTTCATTCCATCATTTCTCCATCCTGATGTTCAGCGTCACTGTCTTCCAGGACTTTCTCTAACATGTCCAGAGAGTTGCGGTTCGTGCCCCAACCCTCCTGTTCCAACAGCCTCGGTTTGCAACAAGGTAGCAAGTCCACATTCACCTTCTGCTCCCGGTTCCTGCAAAAGCTGTTGTGAAGACATAGGCTCACGTTTCGTTCTAGGTCAGCTCTTAAGACCTCTTTCTTCTCATCTTCAGAAACAGAAGGCGCTCCAGCTACCCGCTTCACCGCTGTGGTGACCGCGTTTCTGTGCGTCAGGAATGCTCGTTTATAGGCTCCTGGTCCTATATCTAGCTGGAAAGATTGATAGGCTTCCGTGTTCCTTGACATGTGACGCTTCGCGCGTTCATACATCCATGATGTCATCACTGCACGGAACCAAGGCATCAATCTTTGCCTTGACCATATTCTTTCAATGGCTTTAGGTATCCTCAGAACCTTGCAGGTGGTTCTGAAAAGATCCAATTCACGACTCATTTTTACGTTGCTCAGCTGTTCAGGAGTCGGCACGGCCGTCTCCTGCTGACTTGTGTCCGCGTTAGCTTCCAGCCATCTCACTGCTAGCATGGCGCTCACCACCACGATTGACACTTGTTGATTCTGATCGGGCAACCCCGTGGAGTACAACTCCTCCACGTCCCATACTAGAATCAGATTCCCGCGTTTGGGATACCACAACGTCTGCGCCAAGCAGTGGCAAGGATATTCCCCATGGGTCCTCACTATGTTCCTTCGGGTCCGATACCCTGAGGCTCCCAGCAACGGTTCCACCTCCATCAGAATTCTGTGTAAGTCGTCTTTTTCTTCTATTGTGGGGAATTCAGTGGGTAAGGCTCCACTCGCTTTCTGTTTCTCGAACTCACTCACATTGCCTCCGTTCAGTCTCATGAACTCTTCACCCACAACGTCTTGCAACTCGCCTTTGGATCTCTTCGGGACTGCCCGAAAGATCTTTGCCAACAAGTCATATGACCTTTCTGACATTCTGGCCAACCTCACGCACTTTGGCACAGAGAAAAGTTGGTCAACCAACACTTGGTGCGTCCTCGCATCCATCACCACCATGTGCGTAGGATACTTGCTATTACATTATGGCGCGGAGCTTGAACTCACCATATAATTTGAACCAGTAGGTCTGTGATAGGCTTCACTATCCTTCAGATTCATTTCGTTTTCTAGAGCTTCTCGCCAGCCTCCAATCTTCTGCTCTGTTTGTAATGCTCCAGGGAATATTTCCACGCTGAGGGACGTCACTAGCTCATGGGCACGCTCCAGGCGCTCGAGTGATTCTATCGAACTCGTCATGCTACAAAATCCCAAGGCTGTGATCAGGTTCACGTCCGTCACCCCATGGCAGTCTGCAACCAACTCCATGGCACTCTTATCTGACATGCTCAATCTTCCGTACAATCGTGCCAGTTGTCGATGCTGCTCGCTCAGCGTAATCAGGCAGTGTCCCAAGTTGCAAACATGCCCTTCCATCCTACTTTGTTGAGCCAAGCATGTGCCTTGCTTCAACCAATCGCTCGATGGACTTTCCTCAGGCAGCTCCGTGGATGGATTGCTCTTCCGCTTCGTCGACTTCATGGCCAGCAGATGGTGTATCATGGCCAGATCATGTAACCTCGCATCATCATCTAGGTCTAACGTAATATCCGCCGTCATGTCCCAGATTAAACCGGCATTAGGATGAGGGCACCAAGAAGGCTTCATGAGTTCCCACATCGTCACTAGACTGGTTTTCAAGGGACCGTCCCAAGAACCACAATCAAAACTCACTTGCCCCTTTAGCTCGGGAACCGAGGGTTCGACCACTCGTTCTTCCAAAATAATTCCCAGCTTGGGTTGTTCCACCATCAGCATCCCAGTTTCTTTAATACGTTCGACCCAGAAATTGAGTACCATGACTTGCTCATAGTCGAAGTACGCTTCCCTGGCTTCTTCATTCACGAAGGGATTATACGCCATCCCCGGTATGCCAGACACATATTGGAACGACTTCAGTTTCCCTAGTGTTGCAAACTCTTTTTGTCCTCTGACCGCTTCAATCAACTCTCGGCTCACTTTCAATTCTTTGTTGGAATATCTTCTCACCTCTTCCAACTTGCGATAGCTTTCCATATCACTCGACTCCTTGCTTGGCACAGTCAATGGCATGTCCTGATATAATTCCAGGAGTGCCCTAAGGAAGTTCCTTTCACAATCAACTCCCTCCTGCCGAATGATCTTTATGCATTCTCCCAAAACAGGAGTGGAGATACGATCCACCACGAACCTGACAAAGCAAAGGGCATCCTTACGCTTAGCCCATGCTATCGCAGAATCGTCTTTCGAAATCAACGCTCGCAGAGCTTCCATCAACTCCAGCTCCTGTTCCCTGAATCATTACTGGCTTCATATTCCGCTCTCTTGATGCCCATCAAGCACCAAGCCAACCGTACTTGCAGATCAGTTCTCACGCAAGAATGAGCCACGTATGCCGCCACCGTAGCAGGTGCATGCATCGCCTCGTCGAAGTATCTCTGAAGGGCCGCCCTCCAGGAGATTTCTAGCAATTTCTCCAATCCGACTTCGTTCGCTTCAGAGGACATTACCGTTCCGTATTCTTTTCGATTCAAGTTCGAATTCTCCGTGAGCTCTTTCAAATATTCCTGCATGACTCGCTTCTCGCTCCAAGCCATCAGGTGCCCTCTCGCGGAGTTCCTCGCTTTCAACATCTCCACATAACCCCCTGCCGGATCTCCCATGTGGACCGATTCCGGCACAGTTATTCGACTGTACTCGACCACGTCGAGTTGTCCTTCCAGTTTCAACTTGGCCATGTTGATTCGCGAGGGTCTATAATCTTCAAGTCCTCCAGATCCACATTGACTGAGGATTTCCATATCTAACTTAGTGTCTGCCAGGGTTCGCGCCGTCTTCTTCGATCTCGTGGCGGTTATGGTCAGACCTGCCAAGAGCATAGGGGGTATCAGGTTTTCGTTTTCTCCCCCGACTGGTGTCGCACCATCTCCTTGCCCGCTCTAGCCTGAACGACCCGCACTAATCAGAGAGGTCACCACTGTCTTGGCTTTTGACTTCACCACCCTCTGGTTCACGACTCGACTCCCTGACTTTCCTTTCAGTCTCTTCAGCCCTTTTTTGGCTCGTCTAACAAGTAATTTCTTTGTGCCCTGCTGATCATCGGCACTGTCTTCTGTAACTGACTCGGTCAGAACATCCGACTCCATGGAGTTCACTATTTTCTCCAGGACCTCACGCATGATGGGTTGATTCAATCCCACCTTCATTATGGATTGTGTCCCATATCGTCGTATCACGTCCCATGATTTTTCCATGAAGTTCACTCGGCTCCAGGTTGCTCCTGTCTTGCCTTCCAGTTCCATTTGATATCTTTCCCATTCCTCTTCTGGTAACGTACTGAGGAATGATATCTTCATTGACTCTTCTATTTTCCTCCTCCTCGGTGATTCATGAAGCAGTCTCTGCGGATCCCTGCTTCGGCACTCTTTAGCCTGGCTTATTGGGTCCATCGGAGATAGATCGGCCGACGCCTCCTTTGTAGGAGACATGAAGGACGATGATGCCATCAGCAATAAACTCCCATCGACTTCCCCATCGTCGTCTTCACTGAACCGGTATTCTAGCAAGTCCCTCTCCAACGCTCCTTGATCGGTCTCTCCCGGTTTTTCAGTCTTACTTCCGGTCTCGTCATCATTATCGTCCTGATCCATCAATTCATCATCACCTGCACCAAGTTTCGGCCTGGGTCCTGAAGGTCCTTGTCGTGAGTCTATGTCCGAGTCCGGCCGAGCCGGGACGGTCATGTCTCCTGCGTGATAAAACAATTCACCATCCACCAGGAATTCCACTAACTCCTCGCCATGTGGAGCCAGGTCTTCTATCGTTTTATACGAGCCTCCTCTGCTCTCCCTTGCCACCTCCAGCATCACTACCTTCGCTTCTCCTGACCACTTCAGTCTCGATAAGTCATCCGTGGGAGAATACACTTCATTCCACGTTTCAGCCGAGACCTCTGGTCTCCTGGAGGGTAGTGCCTTGATCTTTTTCCTGCTCCAAGCATCAGGGAATGAGAAGTCAAACGTGTGCGCGGCGGCAGCGTTCCAGCTGATGAAGCGCGGCTCCATCCCTCCACTCCACTTCAGCATTCTCTTCTCTGCGTCACGAGCTACTCCGATGCGAGGGGCAATGATGGGAGACGTGACTCCCAACAACATCCTCCTTATTGGTGGATATCGAGGGCATTGGTCCGGCAGCGGCCTGGACCCAGGGAGCCATGTTTGCTGATTCTCTTTCGCGTGGGTGTAGGCTCCTGGCAATTGAGGTACTCCCACAGCCTCTCCTGTATCTTTCACCACTGGTCTCAAATTCCAAAGTTTTGGGTTGAACTGGATGTGGGACAGATCCTCACGGCCCATTCGGCACTTGAAGTGGTTGTTGAAGTCCATCAACACCCAGCCTGGCTCTGCTATTCTTCCGAACAGCCTATCGTCGCTAGCCAGCCTTCTCAGTTCACTCTGCTCTACCCAATTCAGCACGGAACAATCCACAACTGAGACCAGGTTGACGTACAACACCGAATTCCGGTACGCTTTAACTTGCACATCCGGGAACGCAAAAGACATCACCGGTCCATACACCACTGTGACGAATTCCCTCAGCCCGTGGACCAGAGCCAACGGATCAATCAGCATCACGACAGCCAAGTCCGTCAGTAAGCGCATGCCACAATACTGCTTACATTCGCCTGCGTTCGTCGCCACCTTGTCTTCTCCCGTGACGCTTCTGTTCTGTTGCAAGAGGTATTGAAGCAGGAGAGTCCTCCAGTCTTTCATCTTCTTGAGCGAGGCGGTTTCCAACTGTGCATTGAACTCACGACTGGGTCCCTGTAGTTGTTCAGGGTAACGCAACAGCACAAGCAAGTCACCCAGTCGACCGTAGGTCATGGCAATCAGAGTCAGGAGTCCATCCAATCTCAAATCTGCCAACGCTTGGGTAAAGAGGTTTGCCGGTCCTTTCACAAAGTTTTCATGACCAAATGTCACATATAAGGCCAGCACCAGGCCAATCGACAACTTCCTGATGTCCTTGACGAAACTCGCGATCAGGTTCCTAGATGCCTTCGGATAGCACGTCGATAGGAAAGATGGCGTCCATCCCACTCCCATTCCACCCAAGATAGCATCTGATCGTTCATACTGTGCCTTCGTGGCCAGCACGTCAGCTTGGAACTTGTCCAGCGACATCGTGTTTACGTCTTGCATCAGTTTCAACATCTTGCCTCCAGCTAACTCCTGGGCATCAAATAGGTTCTTCAGATACACGTGTATCTCTTTAATTATTGCCGGCGCATGCTCGAACGCGTCCTCACCCTAGGTGCACAGCCTCGGTGACAAATACAACCATACGTTGTTGTGCGGCTTCGTACGCAAAGCCATTGCCATGAGGTCCTCCTCCGCTGACGTCATGTTCTTTCTGATCATCCTTCCCTGCTCATTCTCTGCCTGATCCATCTGTCTGAACCAGAGATCATCAGCCACCTGTTGTACTAACAGATGATCGTCATCTACCCCTGGTCTTAACTTCAGTAATCTGGCGAAGTTGGACAGCTCCAACCCCAGAATTTCATCTAGCACCAACCGAGTTGTGCTACAATCTCTGAGCCCTTGTATGGCATTGGAAATGTCAGCCCAAACAGCGGGAAGCTCAGATCGGGATGGGTAGTAATTATCTGGGTCTACTACTCTGTTCGGGGCAGGAATTATCACGTTGAATATCCCCTCTGCTATCGTTGTGACCATTGTGTACACAAATTGAAGGGGTTCTGGCAACGCAGCGTAGCCTGGTGACAATACAAAGATCACCTTCACCACATTCATGGTGAAGCGTTGTCTTGCTGCTGCCTCTACCTCGGCCATCGCCGAGAGCAGTGTCATTATCGCCTCCCCTATAACCTCGTTACTCGGGATCGACCCATCCTTCAGACGTGACAATAAGCCCCTGCTTTGCAGATGATCATTTGAGCCTGCAACCACTATTACCTGTGGCTCCATACTGACCACCCTTCGCACACTTATCATCATGCCGATTGCTTGTCCCCAGTCCAATTTAGGCGCCGTCAAGAAAATCACATCGGGCCAAAAGAGAGAACGGGGCGTGTAGAGATAATCGGAGCCGGCCACAATCAGATAATTGGCAGCCTTTATATCCAAGGGATCATAAGCTGCAAAAAGGCCATCGCCTATTAGGGCCTTCAGTTTCCCATATCTCTTCTCGTCTCCAACCACCGTTGTCGTTCGGGGGTAGTCCCTTGAATACTCGCCAGGCGTCTGACCGGGTGGTTTAGCAAACTGCCTGTACATCTTGTGATGCTTGTTATTGGGCTTGTTCTCTGTCTGGAATTTGCCCTTGCGAGCAGGTGGTGTCCTTTCCCGGGTCCTATCTCGAACATCGATGAGCGACCGGGTGTTCAAAGGTCCAAAGGTATTGTCATGAGGTAATCCATTCAAATCCACATGTCGGAGTGAGGTCGAGGAGCTGAATTTCTCCTGCTCTGCTAGCAGCAAATCCACGCCCGGTATCCGATAAAGTCGCGATACTGTAGGACTTTCTCCGCCAGTCATTCTCATCACGTCCTCCCGACACGTCAAGGTATTCATGTTCAACTTCGCCGACATGTTCGTCTTATACTGACCCCAATGACTAGGATCTGATCTATTCCAAAGCAGCCTGCTGCCTGATTCGATTCCCTCCGCTGGCACGGTACTTGTAGACGGTCCTGCTGTCGAAGCAGGATTTGTCGTGGCAGGCGGATCGTTCCTCCTAGACGCGGTCTGGGAGTTATTCCTGTTGTTCTGTTCCACTGATCTCCCGAGTCGGCTTCCAATCGATTGCGGCCTGGGAGGAGGAGCAGTCCCTAGCCTGTCTCTCACGTTTGAACTTGGAGCAACGGTTGCGGCTCCAACCGTCTCCGTTGCCAAGGGCCCTAGACGGTTGGCGAGGGATTCGGGCACGGTTGCCCTTATTCTACTCCCTCCGGTCGAATTGGTCCGAGCCAAAGAACCGGTCGCCCTCGACTCTTGCTCCGCTTCCCTCAATTGCGTCTGAAACACATCATTAATCCAATGCCTCCCTCGTTGGGTATTGAAGTGCACTCCATCTTTAGTGAGCGCGATGTGGTCAGTCATGCGCAGCATACTTTCGAGATCCAGGAGTCGCAACTCACCAGGGTTGTTCCTCACCAAACTGCGGGTCATTTCATTCCACCGCGTCACGTTGCCATTCATGAAATCTGCAGCTATGGTGCCCACCAAAGGATTTGGTGGTATCGTGCACAAGATCACGAGCTTGGGTCTGTACTTTTCTTTCAATTCGTTCAAGAGACACACCAATAGAGGTTCCCACTTGTTCTCCGGAGTCACGGGGGCTCTCGAGACGTCATTGGTTCCCAGCATTATTACCAGTGTATCCATATGATCCTCGCTCTGGAATTCCATCATTTTGATGACCTGAGCCACTGAGGCTCCTCCAAAGGACAGAATGGTAGTCTGACCATAGACGAAGATCTCATTCAGATCTCTCACCAAATTGTCTCCAATGATCAAATGGCGACTCCCTGGGGGAATTACCTGGTCGTTCGTGGCGGGGTTCCAGCTCATGTCATTCAGACAGGCTCGAGGATGCTCGGCTGGCACTTGCGTGAACTGATGACGTGCCATCAGATTCTTCCTGATGTCTACCACGCGAGACTTCTCAAAGACTCCACCAGGCGCAGAACACGCTATCGTGCGGGTTGTTCGCTCCGAGCTATTTGATGAATGATCACGACGTTGGGAAGGAACGCTCCTAACCAGTGTCCGCTCAGTGCCTCTGTTGATCTCATCCATCGCGGCTCTGGCCACTTGGTTAAATGATTCCTGGAATTGAGGAGCTAGATAGGTGTCAGAAGGGTCTGGTATCGTGAACCTCTGACTCGAAGCAGACGGTCGTGTCTGCTGAGGAGCCTCGGGCCCCCTTGATGCACGCAAATCCAGAACCTCAGGTCCTCTCGATGCGCATAGCTCCTGCGCTGTTGTCCTGGGGCGTGTGTCGTTGGATCCCTCCGAGGATCTCATGCTCGCCAGGACTTCCGGTGACATCTGGCTCACCTTCGCCATATACAGCTCCTTCAGGTGCTTTATCTCATCCTCCTTGTAGGCCACCTGCAGATCTTCAAATTTCTTTTTCCACTCGTCTCTCTCTCGAGCTATCGCCCTGTACTCCTGAAGTTTGGCGCACAGCTCGCTCTGATCTCTCTCCCTCATCTCCAGTGTCTCAATCGTCTCCGACGTCTGGATCTCTATCTCGCTCACTCTCACTCTCTTCGGGGGGAGGAGCAGCTGTTGGAGAGTCGACCGAGTGTGACGGGCCTGGCCCATCACGTGGTCTCTTCGCTCCAATGAGTGGCTGTGCAGGTTGGACTGGTAAGGGCATCTCACCTAGCCGGTGGTCCCTCTGTTCACCCAGTCCTGGCTCACGAGCCAGGTCGTGGCCAGACATTTCTCCACGCCGCCATCTCATCAATCGGTTTCGACCTCTCTCGGCGGTCCCGGACTCACCGTAGGCAAACATCAACACGACTTCTGTAGGGCGATTCCCTCGACCCTCTCGTCCTAGTGCATTGAGGAGTGCGACCACAAACATCGCCAACCCCGGGTCTTCTCGTGTGAAATCACAATCGATCAGCCGCTGATAGATCTCGTCTAGAGTCGCTCCTAGACTCGCTGAGAGAAATTCCATGAGTTCGTTCGTGTCACCCATTTCTTATCGTCTTGATTCTTGTTGTCGTGTCGTGTAATTCTTTTCTGTCTCGTCTGATTCAGTGTTCAGTAAACAATTTTCGATCAATCAAGATCTAAAAAAAACAAGTCGCGACTTAGAACCATCATTTTTGGATACAACATCAATCAATTCTTTAAAACTCTCCATTGAAATTCTTTTTTCAATTCCGATTTAAAATTTAGCACCAGGGTGGATCGTCCACCTTTACCTTTGTCAGAGTAGCACGAATGTGCGCTGTCACCTTGATGACCTGGAATACTCCGGGTCCTTTATGACATAAAACATAAAACATAATCATAACAATAACATAACATAAACACATAAACATCACACACCTACACTATCACAAAGAAACATAGTCCCTAATACTGTACCTAAAACCTAACCTAACCTGAAACTTGACTCCAATTCCTATCGAATAACTTAATAAAAACCACTTATCGCCGAGCGCATTTCTTAGCATATGCTCAGATAGTATTTTTTATGTAAGTAAACTTCTATGTCAGTCTCTGAAAATATCACATGTACAAGAGCGTACAACTCTCTCGGGTGTAGCTTCCCTCTATTGGGATCATAAACTGGTAACGAGAGAGAGGTCACACCTCTCTCAACCAGGAAATCCCTAAGTCGAGTCAAGGCCAATACCAAGCTCTCCGGATTCACGTGTTGCCTATCAGTAGCTTTCGTAACCAAAAAACACAAATATTTCCCTGGTATCTGTGATGCGACATGGGGCAACGCTATCATTCCTCCTACACCAGGCCTCTGTTTCTACAAAAACTCGATATTCTTGTACTCTCTTTTAAAGTCAGCTGCTAGTGCTGTTTTGAAGCTGACATCCGCCGTTATCGCTATGGCGCACGTGCGTTCCGTGAGTATGAAATCGCTGTCCGTTATGACGATATTGTTCGAATAATGGTTCGGTAGATCAAAATACGATTCAAAGATTCGTCCAAAAGGTGGTTTCTTAGCATTCTCGCCCTCTGTCTCTAGTTCTCCGGTTTCTCTTGCCGATTTCAATTTTTTTATTATGAGATTTTCGGTGTGGGTGAGTCCTACCCCCACTCCCCGGACAAAAATATCCAACGACGTCCCCGTCGATCGCCCAAAGTCTAGGAGACCGAGGTTGGATTGTGGAACACGTAGAGGACCATCTGGGGCGACCCAGTTGGACTCGGTATTGTCATGTCTGATGTATTTGACGCCGTCTCTATCGACGTCCTGAATCGTCAGGATCGTCTCTTTTGGATCTGTCGGCAGATCATGGAGCCATTCGAGCACGAGCAAGTTTGTTAGTTCTTGCTCATGAGTCTGTTCCGCTTCTGGTTCGAACTCCACTTTCGGTTCTGATCGATCGTCGATCCAATCTTGATCCATATCGTTCACAAGGTCGACTTCTTCCAGCATCGCCACTTCGTCCAGTCCCACCAGCGAGTCTATGACATCACTCACTACTATCCTGTCTACAACGAAGTCCTCGCCATACGGATTGTATTTCTTCTGGTTTTTTCCTCTCTTGCTTTGGCGTGTTTCCATAGTGAGAGGAAAGTCAGGCTGTATTCCTTTGTCAAATTCGGTTTGTTCCGGGCAATCCCAGTCTTCTTCGGCATAGGGTAGAGTTTCATCGTCCACCTCTACTCGTTCAGTCAACTCGAGATCCAGTGGTAGATCGCAATCGTCCACCACCTCATTCCCGTCGTTCTTGTCGCGAGTACCCCTTTCATTCACTTCACAAGCAGGATCCACTATTAAATAATCTCCCTCTTGCATGTCCGCTGGGATGCACCAATCCTCTGACGAGGCATTGTGTGGTTTGATATTCTCGTAATGAGCTGCTCTTCCAGTGCTCAATCGATAAAAATGACCTCCTTGGTGCACCTCTGTTATCTGAAATGGACCACGCCATTTCTTTAATAATTTCTTAGTTCCTTTTGGTGGAACCACTTCCTGGAACACCCAGACGTAGTCGCCAACTGAGTAGGCTTTCGCATCAGCTGTCCTTTTGTCAAACCTCATTTTTTGTCTAATTTGCGCCTGTTGAGTATTCCTCCTGCATAAGTCATTGAGATCCTGCTGTCTTCTAATAACATCCCGCACGTACGTTTGCGGTGCTGTCCTCTTCCCCTCATATTCAGGGTAGAAAAACGTCAACGGGAGCGCTTTTTCATGACCCGTTAACATCATGTGCGGACTTATTCCCGTGGTGGAATGCTCCGTGCTGTTGTAAGCACCCATCACTTGCGGCAGGTGCTTGTCCCAGTCATCCATGTAACGCGAGCAGTAGACTCTCAGCATGGATACCAGTGTGCGGTTTTGCCTCTCGACTAGGCCATTCGTTTGCGGGTGATAAGTGGTTGAGTGGGCCTGCGCTACCTGCGACGTTTTCATCAACTCCTTCGTGAGATCACCCACAAATGCTTTGCCATTGTCCGATTGGAACGTGATGGGGCAGCCATGCCTCGCTATCCACACATTTATCAAATGATCACATGTTTCTTCCGCCGATGCTGTCATGCAGGGTGCTGCCTCCGCATACTTCGTAAAATGGTCGATCATTACCAGCACCTGATTATAGCCCGTTGCTGTCATACAGATTTTCTGATGATCAATTTGCACCACTTCGTTGAAACCTGACGACTCTATTGACTGTAGGGGGAACCTTAGTTTCCTGGGATCCTTCGCCTGCTGACATGACAGGCATGCGGCGATCCACTTCTCACAAGCCTTTTTCAATCCCGGCCATTCGAATCGTTTCTGTATCCTGTTATACACTTTGTCCACGCCTTGATGACCCATCTGATCATGTGAGCGAAAGAGCAATTCGGTCTGGTACAACTGTGGTAACACTATTGAATTGTATTTATAGAGGACCTTGTCCTCCTCTTTTCGCTTGCAGGCAACGATTCCGTCCTTATTCAGGTACAACAAGTCGTTTCGCTTCAGGTAGAATTGCTTCAAGATCTTGTAGCTGTCTTCTTCCAAGTCTCCCTTGTCAGGTGCTCCATTCTTGATCCATCTCTTCAGACTGCTCGTCATTCTATCATTTCGTTGAGCCCTTAGGAGATCCGACAGCCTGTACCTGGCTTTCAAATACGTCTTCACCACGTTCATTTGCCCACTCACTATCTCCGGGGCATGAGCATCGTCCATCAACTTGACACACCATATATTTTTCAAAGGCGTCGCTTCCTGCACAGATGGTTCCAGATTGGTACGGACGACCGTACCATGTGGCAGCAATCTGGTTGGGCGTTTCGAAACTGCTATCAGCTCGAGCTCGTCTGCGGCATTATCTACCACAGTGCCCTCTTCATCTGAGGTGTATCTGTCCCTGTCTGGATCCTGATGTGTTTCTCGGTCCAGCCCACGCTGCTTCCAGTCTACCAATAAAGAGTGGATTGCGATCTCTGACATATCGGAATTGGAAGTTGTTTCAGACGTGTTGTCCCAGGACTGAGGCCTCGAGTCAACACTTGAGTCGACTGATTTCCCAACATCATATTCCAAGTTGTCTGAGATGTTTCTCGACTCCCCGGACAAAACTCTGTCCATCGGTCGCTTCAAACCCGACTCCCCGGACAAAATTCTGCCCCTAGGTGGTCTCGTCAACCTCTCCCCGGACAAGTCGTCCTGCACGGGCTCAAAGGTGTCTGACTCCTCAGAGGAGTCGTCCTTGACTGGCTCAAAGGTATCAGACTCCCCGGACATTGTCTCGTCCACGGACGAACAATCTGGGCTCGGCTCGTATTCTTCTTTTGCATCCGTGAAATGCACTCTCCTCGTGAAGCTAGATTTCGACCTGATCCTGACTTCCTCAGTAGTTTGGTTCTGATTCAGTGTTCCATATTCAGTGAACGAAGTTCTCAACAAGACCTCCTTCGGCATCGAGCTCACCAGCTGGTTGACAATCGACCTGCAATCCCGTTCAACGCCTCGGCTGCGAATGGACACTGGCCTCTTCTCTGCTCTCTCGGTGACAGTCAACCGCTGCATGGTCTCCATCCAATCACGATCATGCCTATCCACTTCCCTGTCCAACAAGTCACGGAGCTTTACCATGACGTCCGGCGCCACGTTCACCGTCCTGTTCAACAGTGCCATGCTGTTTATGCCCAGCCTGGTAAGTTCTTGCTGCACCAAGTTGGATCGGACTAGCAGATCCAACGGAACGGTCTCGCCTCTGGCTAAAAGCTTTATCTCCGCGGCCGTCTCCACTGGAAGGTCGGGGTGTCCAGGTATAGGATGCCCTGACTTGTCTAACCACCTAGTAAGTGGCAGCTCGTCGTAGGTTTCCTTGTCCAGAAAGGAAAACCCGTCTTTGATCTCTGATTGGTTAGCCTGTTTGTCATCGAGGCGCTCATAAAATTCTGTCTTTTTTACTGAGGCTATCTGCGTTCTGGTGCTTGTCACGAGTACGGTGCTCTATGATCATGTGGTATCCATCCAGGCGCACGATCCAACGACCAATATAGCTTTGGTCCATCGAATAGGTCTTCAGCCAGGCAAGGGCATGGTTATCCACACGTAACTTGAAGGGAGCACTCCCCAAGTAGGCCCTGTATTTTTCCACGAAAGTGATCACCGCAAACATCTCCGCTTTTGGTGCGCCGTACTTCATTTCAGTATTACTCAGGACTTTACTCCCGTAGGCTATCGGACGAAGAACCGTTCTCCCGTTCCACTCCTGCTCCTGGTGAAGTATGCCCGATATCGCAACCACTGATGCATCCGTGTCCAGCACGAACATCCCCTTCTCTGTTGGCATGCCGAGGACCGTTGCCTCGCAAAGTTCACGCTTGATGTTTTCAAATGAAACTTGTGCCTCATCAGTCCAGGTGAACTTTTTGCCCTTGTTTCTCATCAACCTCTGCATGGGGTATATCTTGTCAGCATACCCCTTGATGAACTCTCGATAATAATTTGCGAATCCCAGAAAACTCATCAGCTGTGTATCTGTTTTAGGTGCCTTCCAGGTCAGCACCGCTTCAACCGCTTCGGGATCTGGTCTCACTCCATGTTTGTCAACCAGGCGGCCCAGATACTTTATGGAATCCCTGAGGATTTCACACTTAGAGGGTTTGCATTTCAGACCCGCCTGTTTCATGCAAGACAACACCTCCTCCAACCTTTCTATGTGGTCTTCTAAGGTTGGTGTTGCAATCACGACATCATCGACATAACACATGATGAGATTCCCGTATTTCTTAGTGACGCTCGTGAGTGCCTGGGCCATCAGTCGCTGGAATGTGGCCGTCGCGTTGCACAATCCGAATGGCATCCTCTTCCACTGGAACAGTCCCAGCTCACACGCGAAGCCTGTTTTCTCTCGATCTTGCTTTCTGAGTGGCACTTGCCAGAATGCAGAGCCCAAATCCAACGTCGTGAAGAACTTCGCGTCTCCCAGCTTGGATAGGCTCTCATCGATGCGGGGAATCGGGTATGCGTCCTTTATAGTCACTGCGTTCAGATAACGGAAATCACAACAAAATCTGAGTTGTCCCCCTTTCTTTTTCGCCATGACCACACCACAAGCCCATGGGGACTTTGACGGCTCGATCATGTCGTACTCCATTAACATCTCGATTTCCTTCCTACACGCTTCTGACTTGTTTGGGGTCATTCTTCTCGCCCCTTCCCTATGAGGTACCGAGCCCTCTTCTATCTCAATCTCGTGCTCTACAAAATTGCAACAACCTATGTCGGCCTTATGCTTTGAAAAAAAGTCTGCGTTCCGATTTAGCACCGCTCTGAGCGAATCTAATTCCTTATCTGATATTTTACCCTTCAGGTGTTCTATCTCAGGTAGGACAGGCTTATTCGCTGATAACTCTGCTTCCGTCGGCCTCTCAGGAAAGTTGGAACAACTAGACAGCCCATCATCTGTTTCCGACTTCATTGAAAACAATTTCCTAGAAGATTTCAATTCATTTACTCTTTTCACTATACATTCTTGGTTCGCATGCAATGGACATTTAGTTACATCAAACTTCTTCATGTTCTCCACACTCAGAAAGTCTGTGTTCAGAGGCAAAGCGTAGCCAAGTTTCTTTCCCCTCTGTATTGTCACTGTTGTTGCTTCTGTGTTCAATAACACACTCACACACAGTCCGCTCTGAGTGAGTGAGAAGCTTCTTCCTAAAATAGCCGAGCTTCTACTGTTTGGATTTGGTACCAGACACACCTGTCTGTCATTGCTGAGTTCATTCAAGTTCCTCATCCTAAACGTCGCTACTACAGCTTGGTTCGGTTTTAATCTAACTTTTCGATCCAGAAAAATCGGCACCTTGGCCTGATTAATTAAGATCTTATAAAGGGGTCTTTTCTCATACTTTCTCTCAGGATCCTTGATCCTAATCAATCCGTCATTGAGATCGATCGTGACGTCAAAGTTGCGAACGAAATCCCTTCCTAGGATGAACTGGTCGGATTCGTCCAAATTCTCTACTACTAGGAAGCTCATCCAGAGATGTCTTCCTCCGAGCTGCAGTGAGATGATCGGGGTTCGTCCGGCGTCATAGATCGCTCCCTGATTGGCAGCTGCCAACCTGATGTTTGTCGGTATGAGATCCGACCTTTCGAAACCCATGTCGGTCCAAGTTTTGGCTGGCATGACACTAACCACTGCTCCCGTGTCTAGCAGTCCCTTTACTGAAAGTTGTCTGCCTTGCACGTCCAGAACGTGTGCGGCCAGATTGGCCTCGCAACCAATATGCACCGCATCTTGTTCGAGCATCGCGTTGTGTCCGATTCGTCTGACCTTCAGCTCCTCTTGACCAATGTATATCCGGCCAACCTGATCGTTCGCATCAGTTATGTGAGCTTTCGTGTAGATATTGATGCCATCCACATTCATCAGGATCGGGTAAGGGCCATGGACATCGATATAATGTCCGTCCACTTTCATCAGCCTCGGACCTCCCGTTGTGAGCAGCGCTCGCACTGCCCTGGAGTCCAGTTTGGGATCCTTTTCCTTCAGGTAGTCGGCATAGATGTCCAGGTGGACTAGTGTAATCTCGGATGGCTCACTCAAGTTCTTGACCACCTGGTGCCCTGCGACTGAGATGATGGACATTATTTTGGTCCCCGCCTTCGTCATGCCGAAAGTCTTACCAGATATAACGTTCAGTTTTAGTCCCTGTTTCTTGGGTTCCTCTTTGTCTTCTGCTTCTGTCGTTTTACCCAGGACATTAAGACTTTCCCGAAGATCTGTGCTCTCCAGCTCCGACCTTACCCATTGCTCCACTTCTTTCGTGGCTAGGTCCTGTTTGACATTCTGCAGCGCTGTTCTTGCCGCCAGGCCTTTTTGGTCGTAAAGGTGCTCGGTGTCGTCTCCTTTCTCCGAGATTCAGCCTCGTTCATCAGACGTGCTCGACTGGCCTTGACACCCGAAAGCGCCTCTTCGTGGCGGGGATGTTTCGCGTCCGCTACTGCGTCCCAAAATTGAGTACAATCCGACTTGAAGTGTCCCTCCAAATTACAGAAGAAACACCTCGGACCATATTTCATGATGAGCCCTCTGACGTACTCTTCATGATCCTCGTCGGTCGCGTCGGCGTCCTCGAGAAAGTAGCCTATGGCCTTCATGTTCTGTTTGTATGCAGAACACGCGGAAACGTGATGGTCCATCGAACCACAATTCGCACACGACCTCCTCTTGTCCATGTCATCGCGAGGTTTGTACCAACTGGAATTCGCACCAGTGTTTGTCCCGCTATAGATGCCATAATTGCTGTAACGGTTTTGCGCCCTCGGTTTTATGAGTAAATACTCGCGTGACTTCATGCGCAAGTCGTCAGGCGTGGGTACCTGGTCAAGCGACAGGGTGAAGTGAGTGGCCAACATCGTCTTCAACTCCTCACTCCTTACTCCATCCATGAACTTCGAAGCAATCGCCAAGTTTCGCTCGGATATTCTCTCATCCGGGTTGCTTCTCCTCCTGAGCAATTCAAGGTCGTCCAAGAATTTATCTATTGATTCTTCATCTCTCTGACGCGTCTTCTCGAACTTCACCATAGCCTGGTGCCCTTGTACTCCAGAGCCGAAACGATTCAGCAGGATGTCGAATATCTTGCGAGCGCTGTCTCTCTCATTGGCTCTTTTCGCCATTACACAATTTAGTGCAGTACCCTCCAGGTTGCTCGTCAGCGCGCTGCACTCTTGTTTCTTGTAGAGATTCTCTTCCTCAAAGTGTAACTTCATCACCTCTATCCAACTATCAATGCAGCCGTCTGACTCGTCTTTATATGACTTCGGCTTTTTCAGTGTCCTTCTTGACCTCTCTCCTCTCTCGGTTGACTTCGAGAGCTTGGTGATGAATGTTTCGAGAGATCTGTTCAGAGGCTCAAACATCGAGGCATACATCGTTGTGTCCTGTGAGACTATAGTCAGATCTGGTACTGAACTGACTTGTGGCACGGTTTGCAATCTTGTCTCCGGGGTGGCATCTGCCTCCGGTGGGACTGGATTCGTCCAGCCAGGCCTCTGCGGGGCTGCCCTTGGCCCCTCCTTGTTTCTATGTTCGTAGTTCGTTCTCGAGCCTTGCTGGGCTCTGGCACTGTTGCCCGTACCATCTCCAACATTCGCATGGCGTGAGCGCTCCCTTGAGTTGGAATGCTCCTGCCAACTACTCCCATTCAGGATCGCGTCAAGCTTCCGCATCATCAAGTCAGATTTGGCGTCCAACCTCCTTTCAGGGCCAGTCATCGTTTGGGCGTAGGTATTATCATGATCATTCAACAATCGCTCGATCTCTCTTGTCATCCTAGCCTCTCTTTCCTCTGACTCTTTGTTTCCTGTGCCAGGCTCTCGGCCAGGCATTGATCGGTGTTACGAATCAATTGAGCCTGATCAAACCTCGCCTGCGACTTTACGTGCGTTAGCTCATCTTTCAAACTCTCTCGACCATGGTGAGCTCTCTCGTCAACTTGATCTATCCTCTTAGTCATGTCCCGCCTCAATTCATCCAGGCCAGTCATCACACCAGCGAACATATCACTTATGTCACCAGCTGCCCCCAATGGCGGGGTTAGCCCCAGAGAAGACGAGGTCAACTGTGGCTGTAGCTTAGTACTCGATGACGCACCGCCCTTTTGCTTGTGCATTGACGTCATCAGTCTGTCAAACGTTGATGATGCTCCCATCGTTATCCCATCTGACATAGGCGTGGTCGGCGAGGCAGAAGACGCCTCCCTGCTCATGTCGTTCCTTGGGCACGGTGTGAAGTTCACATCCGGATGGGTTACTTTCGGTTGGTCGTAACTAGAGGATAGACCTCCGGCTTGTAGCGACGTCACGCGCTCATCGTACAAAGACTTCCAACTTTTCTTTGCCTTCGAGAACGTCTGCTCTTCACCCGGACTCATACTCGACATCATCGCGTTGTTGCTCTGTTTGGCCAAAGATGAGTGTGCACTTGTCAGATGTGAAGGTTCCTTTCTCCATTTATAGCTCTTAGTCTCTGATTTGGACATTCCCCTGTACAACACTTCCTCCCGAGGTTCGACCTCAGGACGCTCCGAGGTCTCCTCTGTCCTCTCGGCTTCCTCCCGTTCGAGGACCTCATCTGGCTCAAAGTCGGGTCGAATGAGCGTTCGCTCCCCTTCGTCAAAGGGATCCACCAGCGTTTCGCTCGCAGGCTCGGCCTCGGCGCTCCGCCTTTGATTGCCATCGAGGTTTTTCTCGCTCCTTAGTTCCATTTTGCTCACAGAAAGATCAGGTTGACCTTTAGTCGATTCGTCTTCAGCAAACGCGTCGGAAGCGCTGCTAAACGAGGTTTGGCTACGCCTAGTTCTAAACTTTTCTTCGTGCTTCCCTTGCTTAGCCTGGGAATTTTAGTAGTCGATCCTAGCGAGTCCCTGCGCTGCATAGTTTTTAACAAAATGAAAGTATTCGTAATTTGATGGCAATGCAAACGTACCACAAACAAGATTTAGTTAAATCACTTAACGCTGCCTACTCGATTCCGTCAGTATCAAAATGTCTCTTAGATCTCTCACGACTAAACTAGTGACTCAGCTAAAGTTACACACAGGGTCTACCCAGTATTGATAGAATGCTAACTCAACCCGGTTGTATAGTATAACAGTATCACTAAGTTTCCACAAGATATAATCGACATACAAAACACAATCGATAATCAGATAAAAATATCCTACAGGTGACAGCGACCTTTTGTCAGTATCAATTTATCGCCACACAATTTATCAAGTCACTGCTTTGTTAAAATTAAACAATCTTTGATAAAAAGCAGTGATGATTCAGAAATAGATAAATAAAAGAAAAAGACTTCCCCCAATCGGAACGATCCGAAAGAACGAAGCCCAGGACACAGTCTTCTCAAGTGGGTGTGTATCTGCCTAATACACCCACCGAGGTCTTCTTTTGGGTGTCCTGCGATTGCCCGAGCTGTCCTACTAAGAAGCTCAAGGCAACCTCTGATCGAAAATTCGTCAAGTCTATGAAAAAGCTCTCCCACACTCGGACTGCTCCAAGTGCACGCGAGTAGGGAACAATTTTTCTTCTCAAGTGGGTGTGTATCTGCCTAATACACCCACCGAGGTCTTCCTTTATTTGTTCCCGGATTGCCCGAACTTTCCTATTAAGTAGCTCAAGGCAACCACACAACCAAAATCACAATCAAAAAAAAATTTTGTTCGGGTACTTCTAATACACCCAATGTAGAATCCAAAGTTGATCACGAATTTCCGGGTCAAAATGGGTTCTTATGATCCTGATAAGCACGCCTAATATCCTAATATGATCCTAATTAAATGGATATTTTCCGTTGCCCAAATTGCCACAGAAAGTTTACTCAAGTCTCTAACAAGGAAGATCGTTAGAAGGTTTAAGACGCTCCGGAGGGTTACCTCGGAGGGTACCTTGATCACCCAAGTTACTTCGGAGGGTACCCTAATCACCCAAGTTACCTCGGAGGGTCCCCCTAAATTTACTAAGGAGGGTCAATAAGATGCTTAATATGCTCCGGAGGGTTACTTCGGAGGGTACCTCCAAAATTTTCAAATTTTTTGATCTCGCTTAGAAGGTTCTGCCCCTAGCTTCAAAAAGCGTCAAAACAAGCTAGGAGCTCTAAGGGGAGCTGTTTTAACTTCTTAGGGTGATCTCGTGGAAATTTTCCACTAAGGAGGGTTGCTAAAGGGTTTAGCTGACTACGGAGGGTCACTTCGGAGGGTCCCCCCAAAATCAAGAAAAAAGGTTATCTCACCGCAGTAAAGCCTCTGAAAGCGGTCTACCTGACTTAAAACTAGGTTGGCTGATACAGTCAACCTTCCCAGTTGAATAAAAAGATGTTTTGATAAAATTTTCTGCCGCTCGGAGGGTTGCCCGTGGTTTGGACCCTCCGAACCAACAAATCCTAAAAAATTTTTCTTTTCCGAAATAATTAACCCAAAAACGGTTGCGATTCGGAAAAGTGGTCAAAAACGTCGACTTATGGTACCAAAATTATCCCAATCGGATAACTAGTCTTTGAGAAATCGCCAAAAACGCGTTCGTCAAAATGGCCTTTTTTCACCACCTATATAGGTTCTGAAAGACTTTTTCCGCAATTCCGGTCGAAAGTGCCTAAAAAGACTTGAAATGAGCGTAGCAGCCCTGTACGGCACTGGAATAATGCAAAAAACCGGACCAAAATTGGTTAAGAAACAAAAATTTGGCCAAAAACTATCAAATTTGGACCCTCCGATTCCTTCCTTTTCCAAACCTTAAGTCGTTAGCTCTATCCACGGAGCTACTCGGAGGGTTACCCAAAAATTTGTCTAGTAACCGAGCACGTTATGCTAGCACGCTCCTAACGCATAAAATTTTATTGCTCTAACTCTAAAAACTCAAAAACTCGATCCCCAAAACAGATTGACAAAATACAGAAAATTATCAAAATTTTGATCGAAAAATTTTCGTTTTCCTAACTTCTACTGAGTCTTTGCTCACGCGGTTTCTTTAGTGAAGGGGATCGAACTACGTAGCTACTCTCTATATAAAAGCTTTTTGCCTATCGGAAAAGCTCGGATATCCGAAAATTTGGGGGTCTACGGTTTGGTCGAAAATTGGTAATTTTCGACAAAAAATGGGTGTTTCTTGGGTCTAAATAGGAGATAAGTAATATGTAATAAGGATAATAACCTATTAGTAGTCGTTAATGAATAGTACTATACCCTCCTTTGCACCAAAATACCCGAATTAAGACCCTTAACTCGGAAATTTGTAATCGATGGAGGGTACAATCGGACCGCGCCAATCGTGCCCCCCACCACTTAAGTTTTAATGAAATAGTACCCGAACGATACTAAAATTGCTTCAACGATACCCAACAGTCGTTGCAGATGTTGCCCTTGATGTCCCTGTTGAGCGTGGAACACGTCGGTCAGCTTGCCACTCTACCCTCCGGTCACCGGCAAAATCACCAATAACGTGCTTAAACACTCAAATTACACTCGAGGGAGGGTATCCAACCCTTCACCAAAACACACAACCTTTGTATCAGAAACGATATAAATCAATCTGAAACAACAACAAATAGGAAGGTCAGATCACATCTCGTCCGGAAATAACATATAAACTGTCACTTTATGTTTTTTACTGTTTTTGGTCTTTTTTGGATATTTTACTGTTTTTTGTACTTTTTTGTTTTTAAATAAATTTGTTTTTGGCTTTTTGTTGGTTATACACTATTTTTGTTTGGTTTTACGCTTTCTCTTTAGTTGTTTTTGGTTCCGGGACCTCGGGACAAGCGGGTTCATGACTTCCCACCTAACCCTCCGGCCCCCGGAATTTTCGGTGTTAACTGAGTTAAAAAGCTAAATTGTACTAGACGGAGGGTCAAAAAGTGGTCAAAAACGTGGTGGTCAAAAACGTCGACTTATGGTGGTCAAAAAACGTGGTGGTCAAAAACGTCGACTTATTCGGAAAAGTGGTCAAAAACGTCGACTTATGGTACCAAAATTATCCCAATCGGATAACTAGTCTTTGAGAAATCGCCAAAAACGCGTTCGTCAAAATGGCCTTTTTTCACCACCTATATAGGTTCTGAAAGACTTTTTCCGCAATTCCGGTCGAAAGTGCCTAAAAATACTTGAAATGAGCGTAGCAGCCCTGTACGGCACTGGAATAATGCAAAAAACCGGACCAAAATTGGTTTAGAAACAAAAATTTGGCCAAAAACTATCAAATTTGGACCCTCCGATTCCTTCCTTTTCCAAACCTTAAGTCGTTAGCTCTATCCACGGAGCTACTCGGAGGGTTACCCAAAAATTTCTCTAGTAACCGAGCACGTTATGCTAGCACGCTCCTAACGCAAAAAATTTTATTGCTCTAACTCTAAAAACTCAAAAACTCGATCCCCAAAACAGATTGACAAAATACAGAAAATTATCAAAATTTTGATCGAAAAATTTTCGTTTTCCTAACTTCTACTGAGTCTTTGCTCACGCGGTTTCTTTAGTGAAGGGGATCGAACTACGTAGCTACTCTCTATATAAAAGCTTTTTGCCTATCGGAAAAGCTCGGATATCCGAAAATTTGGGGGTCTACGGTTTGGTCGAAAATTGGTAATTTTCGACAAAAAATGGGTGTTTCTTGGGTCTAAATAGGAGATAAGTAATATGTAATAAGGATAATAACCTATTAGTAGTCGTTAATGAATAGTACTATACCCTCCTTTGCACCAAAATACCCGAATTAAGACCCTTAACTCGGAAATTTGTAATCGATGGAGGGTACAATCGGACCGCGCCAATCGTGCCCCCCACCACTTAAGTTTTAATGAAATAGTACCCGAACGATACTAAAATTGCTTCAACGATACCCAACAGTCGTTGCAGATGTTGCCCTTGATGTCCCTGTTGAGCGTGGAACACGTCGGTCAGCTTGCCACTCTACCCTCCGGTCACCGGCAAAATCACCAATAACGTGCTTAAACACTCAAATTACACTCGAGGGAGGGTATCCAACCCTTCACCAAAACACACAACCTTTCTATCAGAAACGATATAAATCAATCTGAAACAACAACAAATAGGAAGGTCAGATCACATCTCGTCCGGAAATAACATATAAACTGTCACTTTATGTTTTTTACTGTTTTTGGTCTTTTTTGGATATTTTACAGTTTTTTGTACTTTTTTGTTTTTAAATAAATTTGTTTTTGGCTTTTTGTTGGTTATACACTATTTTTGTTTGGTTTTACGCTTTCTCTTTAGTTGTTTTTGGTTCCGGGACCTCGGGACAAGCGGGTTCATGACTTCCCACCTAACCCTCCGGCCCCCGGAATTTTCGGTGTTAACTGAGTTAAAAAGCTAAATTGTACTAGACGGAGGGTACGCACCTTCCCCCTAGTACAACAACGGTCATTAAGACCTCTAACTCGGGCATACGCCCGGAGCGGAGGGTTCGTCGCTGAAACGCTTGCTGATCATGATGGTTTCATGCCTTTAACAGGCCCACCCAGGAGCGCCATAAAAACGTCTATGTAACATTCGCCCAAATATCACACAGCGACGGAGCGTAGAAAAAGTACCTATTAACGACTGGCAGGCGTCAGTTACCTTAATTCTACTCGTTTTTCACCGTCTCGACCTTGCCAGTTGATTTTCTGGTCTGTCTAGGGCAAAGTAAAAAGTAACCATTTTTAGGCCATCAGTCAAACGACTTTTGATCAGCTTTCGTTTACATGCGAACACAACCACATAGCTGAGTCTCGGATCCTCAGACTACGTGATTGTCATTAAAAACACGGCTCGAACAACCTATTTTATTATGTTTTTGTGTGACAGTTCTATATTAAATCCATTAGAGATGGATTGACCCTTTCCTTCTTCTAGCTACTCATACTCTGAAATATTAAATAATAACGGTGTTAATTAAGATCTATGACATTATAGCAGCTATACAGTCAGTCTATACAGTCCCTTCACATAGACAGTCTCTGGGGGACCAAGCCTCCGCTCCCGTAATATTCTTGGGTAACCCTCCGAGTAGCTCCGTGGATAGAGCTAACGACTCAAGGTTTGGAAAAGGAAGGAATCGGAGGGTCCAAATTTGATAGTTTTTGGCCAAATTTTTGTTTCTAAACCAATTTTGGTCCGGTTTTTTGCATTATTCCAGTGCCGTACAGGGCTGCTACGCTCATTTCAGGTATTTTTAGGCACTTTCGACCGGAATTGAGATCGATCGTGACGTCAAAGTTGCGAACGAAATCCCTTCCTAGGATGAACTGGTCGGATTCGTCCAAATTCTCTACTACTAGGAAGCTCATCCAGAGATGTCTTCCTCCGAGCTGCAGTGAGATGATCGGGGTTCGTCCGGCGTCATAGATCGCTCCCTGATTGGCAGCTGCCAACCTGATGTTTGTCGGTATGAGATCCGACCTTTCGAAACCCATGTCGGTCCAAGTTTTGGCTGGCATGACACTAACCACTGCTCCCGTGTCTAGCAGTCCCTTTACTGAAAGTTGTCTGCCTTGCACGTCCAGAACGTGTGCGGCCAGATCGGCCTCGCAACCAATATGCACCGCATCTTGTTCGAGCATCGCGTTGTGTCCGATTCGTCTGACCTTCAGCTCCTCTTGACCAATGTATATCCGGCCAACCTGATCGTTCGCATCAGTTATGTGAGCTTTCGTGTAGATATTGATGCCATCCACATTCATCAGGATCGGGTAAGGGCCATGGACATCGATATAATGTCCGTCCACTTTCATCAGCCTCGGACCTCCCGTTGTGAGCAGCGCTCGCACTGCCCTGGAGTCCAGTTTGGGATCCTTTTCCTTCAGGTAGTCGGCATAGATGTCCAGGTGGACTAGTGTAATCTCGGATGGCTCACTCAAGTTCTTGACCACCTGGTGCCCTGCGACTGAGATGATGGACATTATTTTGGTCCCCGCCTTCGTCATGCCGAAAGTCTTACCAGATATAACGTTCAGTTTTAGTCCCTGTTTCTTGGGTTCCTCTTTGTCTTCTGCTTCTGTCGTTTTACCCAGGACATTAAGACTTTCCCGAAGATCTGTGCTCTCCAGCTCCGACCTTACCCATTGCTCCACTTCTTTCGTGGCTAGGTCCTGTTTGACATTCTGCAGCGCTGTTCTTGCCGCCAGGCCTTTTTGGTCGTAAAGGTGCTCGGTGTCGTCTCCTTTCTCCGAGATTCAGCCTCGTTCATCAGACGTGCTCGACTGGCCTTGACACCCGAAAGCGCCTCTTCGTGGCGGGGATGTTTCGCGTCCGCTACTGCGTCCCAAAATTGAGTACAATCCGACTTGAAGTGTCCCTCCAAATTACAGAAGAAACACCTCGGACCATATTTCATGATGAGCCCTCTGACGTACTCTTCATGATCCTCGTCGGTCGCGTCGGCGTCCTCGAGAAAGTAGCCTATGGCCTTCATGTTCTGTTTGTATGCAGAACACGCGGAAACGTGATGGTCCATCGAACCACAATTCGCACACGACCTCCTCTTGTCCATGTCATCGCGAGGTTTGTACCAACTGGAATTCGCACCAGTGTTTGTCCCGCTATAGATGCCATAATTGCTGTAACGGTTTTGCGCCCTCGGTTTTATGAGTAAATACTCGCGTGACTTCATGCGCAAGTCGTCAGGCGTGGGTACCTGGTCAAGCGACAGGGTGAAGTGAGTGGCCAACATCGTCTTCAACTCCTCACTCCTTACTCCATCCATGAACTTCGAAGCAATCGCCAAGTCTACTCATACTCTGAAATATTAAATAATAACGGTGTTAATTAAGATCTATGACATTATAGCAGCTATACAGTCAGTCTATACAGTCCCTTCACATAGACAGTCTCTGGGGGACCAAGCCTCCGCTCCCGTAATATTCTTGAGATAACACTCTTATCTCTTATATTTCGTGTCCCGGGAGGGTCCCGTGGTGTATTTCTTCCCCCACTGAAGCCTCCTTCTCCCCAAATTTCCGTCGCTAAGGTTCTTATCGTGTGTTATTGCCACGATAAGAGGCTTCGTATTTTTTGTCTCAGATACGACTGTTCTTCACAATTTCTGGCGTCGTTCTCTTTTCTCTTCTTTTTTAGTCAAAATGGCCGACTTTTTCTATTTCTCAGAAATGTTCACTCTTCAATCGAAATTTTGAAAATAAAAATTCTAGAACATTCCGACCCTCCTTCGCAACACTTTTTCGTTCATAAGGCCTTTAGCCGTCCTTTTTTACGTCGCCGGAAGGTTGTGCTGTGTCATCTGGCAGAATGGCACATTGGCTCACCTTCGCCATATACAGCTCCTTCAGGTGCTTTATTTCATCCTCCTTGTAGGCCACCTGCAGATCTTCATATTTCTTCTTCCATTCGTCTCTTTCTCGAGCTATCGCCCTATACTCCTGGAGTTTGGCACACAGCTCGCTCTGATCTCTCTCCTTCTTCTCCAGCGTCTCAATCGTCTCCGATGTCTGGATCTCTATTTCACTCACCCTCACTCTCTTCGGAGGAGGAGCAGCTGTTGGAGAGTCGACCGAATGTGACGGGCCTGGCCCATCACGTTGTCTCTTCGCTCCGATGAGTGGCTGCGCAGGTTGGACGGGTAAGGGCATCTCACCTAGCCGGTGGTCCCTCTCTTCACCTAGTCCTGGCTCACGAGCCAGGTCGTGGCCAGACATTTCTCCACGCCGCCATCTCATCAGTCGGTTTTGACCTCTCTCGGCGGTCCCGGACTCACCGAAGGCCAACATCAACACGACTTCTGTAGAGCGATTCCCTCGACCCTCTCGTCCTAATGCATTGAGGAGCGCGACCACAAACATCGCCAGCCCCGGGTCTTCTCGTGTAAAATCACAATCGATCAGCCGCTGATAGATCTCGTCTAGAGTCGCTCCTAGGCTCGCTGAGAGAAATTCCATAAGTTCGTTCGTGTCACCCAATTCTTATCGCGTTGATTCTTGTCGTGTAGTTTCTTCCTGGTTCGTTCGATTCAATTAATTCAATAAACAATTTCCGATCAATCAAGATCTAAAAAACAATTCGCAGCTTAGAATCATCATTTTTGGATTAAACATCATTCAACTCTTTAAAACTCTTCATTGAAATCCTCTTCTCAATCCTGATTTAAAATTTTAGCACCAAGGTGGATCGTCCACCTGTATCTTTGTCAGGGTAGCACAATTGAGCGCTGTCACCTTGATGACCTGGAGTACTCTAGGTCTTTTATGACACGAAACATAAAACATATCATAACAATAACTTAACACATAAACACATAAACATCACACATCTATATTATCACATAAAAACCTAATCCCATAAAATTGTACCTAAAACCTAACCTACCTAAAACTTGACACTAATTCTTATCAAGTAACTTAATAAAAACCACTTATCGCCAAATGCAATTCCTAGCATATGCTCAGATAGTATTTTTTATGTAAGTAAACCTCTATGTCAGTTTCTGAAAATATCACATGTACAAATGCGTACAACTCTCTCGGATGTAGCTTTCCCCTATTAGGATCATATACTGGTAACGAGAGAGAGGTCACTCCTCTCTCAACCAAAAAATCCCTAAGTCGAGTCAAGGCCAATACCAAGCTCTTTGGATCTACGTGTTGCCTATCAGTGGCCTTGGTAACCAGGAAACACAAATATTTCCCTGGTATCTGTGATGCAACAGGGGGCAGCGCTATCATCCCTCCTACACCAGGCCTCTGTTTCCATAAAAATTCGATGTTCTTATACTCTCTTTTGAAATCAGCCGCTAGTGCTGTTTTGAAGCTCACGTCCGCGGTTATCGCTATGGCGCACGTGCGTTCCGTGAGTATGAAATCGCTGTCCGTTATGACGATATTGTTCGAATAATGGTTCGGTAGATCAAAATACGATTCAAAGATTCGTCCAAAAGGTGGTTTCTTAGCATTCTCGCCCTCTGTCTCTAGTTCTCCGGTTTCTCTTGCCGATTTCAATTTTTTTATTATGAGATTTTCGGTGTGGGTGAGTCCTACCCCCACTCCCCGGACAAAAATATCCATCGACGTCCCCGTCGATCGCCCAAAGTCTAGGAGACCGAGGTTGGATTGTGGAACACGTAGAGGACCATCTGGGGCGACCCAGTTGGACTCGGTATTTTCATGTCTGATGTATTTGACGCCGTCTCTATCGACGTCCTGAATCGTCAGGATCGTCTCTTTTGGATCTGTCGGCAGATCATGGAGCCATTCGAGCACGCGCAAGTTCGTTAGTTCTTGCTCATGAGTCTGTTCCGCTTCTGGTTCGAACTCCACTTCCGGTTCTGATCGATCGTCGATCCAATACTGATCCATATCATTCACCAAGTCGATTTCTTCTAGCACCGCCACTTCGTCCAGTCCCACTAGCGAGTCCATGACATCACTTATAACTATCCTGTCTACAATGAAATCCTCGCCGTACGGATTGTATTTCTTCTTGTTTTTTCCTCTCTTGCTCTGGCGTGTTTCCATGGTGAGAGGAAAGTCAGGCTGTATTCCTTTGTCAATCTCGACTTGTTCCGGGCAGTCCCAGTCTTCCTCGGCATAAGGTAGAGTTTCATCGTCCACCTCTACTCGCTCGGTCAACTCCAGATCCAGTGGTAGGTCGCAATCGTCCACCACCTCATCCCCGTCGTTTTTGTCGCGAGTACCCCTTTCATTCACTTCACAAGCAGGATCTACTATCAAATAGTCTCCCTCTTGCATGTCCGCTGGGATGCACCTGTCCTCTGACGAGGCATTGTGTGGTTTGATATTTTCGTAATGAGCTGCTCTTCCAGTGCTCAATCGATAAAAACGACCTCCTTGGTGCACCTCTGTTATCTGAAATGGACCACGCCATTTCTTTAATAATTTCTTGGTTCCTTTTGGTGGAACCACTTCCTGGAACACCCAGACGTAGTCGCCAACTAAGTAGGCTTTCGCATCGGCTGTCCTTTTATCAAACCTCCTTTTTTGTCTAATTTGCGCCTGTTGCGTGTTCCTCCTGCATAAGTCATTGAGGTCCTGCTGTCTTCTAATAACATCCCGCACGTACGTTTGCGGTGCTGTCTTCTTCCCCTCATATTCAGGGTAGAAAAACGTCAACGGGAGCGATTTTTCGTGACCCGTTAGCATCATGTGCGGACTTATTCCCGTGGTGGAATGCTCCTTGCTGTTGTAAGCACCCATCACTTGCGGCAAGTGCTTGTCCCAGTCGTCCATGTAACGCGAGCAATAGACTCTCAGCATGGATACCAGTGTGCGATTTTGCCTCTCGACTAGGCCATTCGTTTGCGGGTGATAAGTGGTCGAGTGGGCCTGCGCTACCTGCGACCTTTTCATTAACTCCTTCGTGAGATCACCCACGAATGCTTTGCCATTGTCCGATTGGAACGTGATGGGGCAGCCATGCCTCGCTATCCACACATTTATCAAATGATCGCATGTTTCTTCCGCCGATGCTGTCATGCAGGGTGCTGCCTCCGCATACTTCGTAAAATGGTCGATCATTACCAGCACCTGATTATAGCTCGTTGCTGTCATGCAGATTTTCTGATGATCAATTTGCACCACTTCGTTGAAACCCGACGACTCTATTGACTGTAGGGGGAATCTTAGTTTCCTGGGATCCTTCGCCTGCTGACATGACAGGCATGCGGTGATCCACTTCTCACAAGCCTTCTTCAGTCCCGGCCATTCGAATCGTTTCTGTATCCTGTTGTACACTTTGTCCACGCCTTGATGGCCCATCTGATCATGTGAGCGAAAGAGCAATTCGGTCTGGTACAACTGTGGTAACATTATTGAATTGTATTTATAAAGGACCTTGTCCTCCTCTTGACGTTTACAGTCTACAATTCCGTCCTTGTTCAGGTACAACAAGTCGTTTCGCTTCAGGTAGAATTGCTTCAAGATCTTGTAGCTGTCTTCTTCCAAGTCTCCCTTGTCAGGTGCTCCATTCTCGATCCATCTCTTCAGCCTGCTCGTCATTCTATCATTTGGTTGAGCCCTTAGGAGATCCGACAGCCTGTACCTGGCTTTCAAATACGTCTTTACCACGTTCATTTGCCCACTCATTATCTCCGGAGCATGAGCATTGTCCATCAACTTGACACACCATATCTTTTTCAAAGGCGTCGCCTCCTGCACAGATGGTTCCAGATTGGTACGGACGACCGTACCATGTGGCAGCAATCTGGTTGGGCGTTTCGAAACTGCTATCAGCTCGAGCTCGTCTGCGGCATTATCTACCACAATGCCCTCTTCATCTGAGGTGTATCTGTCCTTGTCTGGATCCTGATGCGTTTCTCGGTCCAGCCCGCGCTGCTTCCATACTACCAATAAGGAGTGGATTGCGATCTCTGACATATCGGAATTGGAAGTTGTTTCAGATGTGTTGTCCCAGGACTGGGGCCTCGAATCAACACTTGAGTTGACTGATTCCCCAACATCATATTCCAAGTTGTCTGAGATGTTTCTCGACTCCCCGGACAAAACTCTGTCCATTGGTCGCTTTGAACCCGACTCCCCGAGTGGTCTTGCCCCTAGGTGGTCTCGTCAACTTCTCTCCGGACAAGTCGTCCTGCACGGGCTCAAAGGTGTCTGACTCCTCAGACAAGTCGTCCTTGACTGACTCGAAGGTATCAGACTCCCCGGACATTGTCTCGTCCCCGGACGAATAATCTGGGCTCGGCTCGTATTCTTCTTTTGCATCCGTGAAATGCACTCTCCTAGCGGAGCTAGATTTCGACTTGATCCTGACTTCCTCAGTGGCTTGGGTCTGATTCAGTGTCCCATATTCAGTGAACGAAGTTCTCAACAAGACCTCCTTCGGCATCGAGCTCACCAGCTGGTTGACTATCGACCTGCAATCCCGTTCAATGCCTCGGCTGCGAATGGACACTGGCCTCTTCTCTGTTCTCTCGGTGACAGTCAACCGCTGCATGGTCTCCATCCACTCACGATCATGCCTATCCACTTCCCTGTCCAACAAGTCATGGAGCTTTCCCATGACGTCCGGCGCCACGTTCACCGTCCTGTTCAATAGAGCCATGCTGTTTATACCCAGCCTGGTAAGTTCTTGCTGTACCAAATTGGATCGGACTAGCAGATCCAACGGAACGGGCTCGCCTCTGGCTAAAAGCTTTATCACCGCGGCCGTTTCCACTGGAAGGTCAGGGTGTCCGGGTATAGGATGCCCTGACTTGTCTAATCACCTAGTAAGTGGTAGTTTGTCGTAGGTTTCCTTGTCCAGAAATGAAAACCCGTCTTTGATTTCTGATTGGTTAGCCTGCTTCTCCTCGAGGCGCTTATAAAATCTGTCTTTTTACTGAGGCTATCTGCGTTCTGGTGCTTGTCACGGGTACGGTGCTCTATCATCATGTGGTATCCATCCAGGCGCACGATCCAACGACCAATATAACTTTGGTCCATCGAATAGGTTTTCAGCCAGGCAAGGGCACGATTATCCACACGTAACTTGATGGGAGCACTCCCCAAGTAGGCCCTGTATTTTTCCACGAAAGTGATCACCGCAAACATCTCCGCTTTTGGTGCGCCGTACTTGATCTCAGTATCACTCAGGACTTTACTCCCGTAAGCTATCGGACAAAGAACCGTTCTCCCGTTCCACTCCTGCTCCTGGTGAAGTATGCCCGATATCGAAACCACTGATGCATCCGTGTCCAGCACGAACGTCCCCTTCTCTGTTGGCATGCCGAGGACCGGTGCCTCGCAAAGTTCACGTTTGATGTTCTCAAATGAAACTTGTGCCTCATCAGTCCAAGTGAACTTTTTGCCCTTGTTTCTCATCAACCGCTGCATGGGGTATATTTTGTCAGCATACCCCTTGATGAACTCTCGATAATAATTACCGAATCCCAAAAAACTCATCAGCTGTGTATCTGTTTTAGGTGCCTTCCAGGTCAGCACCGCTTCAACCGCTTCAGGATCTGGTCTCACTCCATGCTTGTCCACCAGGCGGCCCAGATACTTTATGGAAACCCTGAGGATTTCACACTTAGAGGGTTTACATTTCAGAACCGCCTGCTTCATGCAAGAAAACACCTCCTCCAACCTCTCTATGTGGTCTTCTAAGGTTGGTGTTGCAATCACGACATCATCGACATAACACATGATGAGATTCCCGTATTTCTTAGTGACGCTCGTGAGTGCCTGGGCCATCAGTCGCTGGAATGTGGCCGTCGCGTTGCACAATCCGAACGGCATCCTCTTCCAGTGGAACAATCCCAGCTCGCACGCGAAGCCTGTTTTCTCTCGATCTTGCTTTCTGAGTGGCACTTGCCAGAACGCAGAGCCCAAATCCAACGTCGTGAAGAACTTCGAAGTCTCCCAGCTTGGATAGGCTCTCATCGATGCGGGGAATCGGGTATGCGTCCTTTGTAGTCACTGCGTTCAGATAACGGAAATCACAACAAAATCTGAGTTGTCCCCCTTTCTTTTTCGCCATGACCACGCCACAAGCCCACGGGGACTTCGACGGCTCGATCATGTCGTACTCCATTAACATCCTGATTTCCTTCCTACACGCTTCTGACTTGTGAGGGGTCATTCTTCTCGCCCCTTCCCTATGAGGTACCGAGCCCTCTTCTATCTCAATCTCGTGTTCTACAAAATTACAGCAACCTATGTCGGTCTTATGTTTCGAAAAAACGTCTGCGTTCCGGCTTAGTACCGCTCTGAGCGAATCTAGTTCCTTGTCTGATATTTTACCCTTCAAATGTCCTCTCTCAGGTAGGACTGGTTTATTCGCTGCTAAATCTGTTTCTGTCGGCCTCTCAGGAAAGTTGGAACAACTAGACAACCCATCATCTGTTTCCGACTTCATTGAAAACAATTTCCTAGAAGATTTCAATTCATTCACTCTGCTCATTATACATTCTTGGTTCGCATGCAATGGACATTTAGTTATATCAAACTTTTTCAAGTTCTCCACACTCTGAAAGTCTGTGTTTAGAGACAAAGCATAGCCAAGTTTCTTTCCCCTCCGTATTGTCACTGTTGTTGCTTCTGTGTTCAATAACACACTCACACACAGTCCG
Organism: Symsagittifera roscoffensis; assembly: GCF_963678635.1. Taxonomy (NCBI): domain Eukaryota; kingdom Metazoa; phylum Xenacoelomorpha; order Acoela; family Convolutidae; genus Symsagittifera; species Symsagittifera roscoffensis. Next base: position 56,958,201 of record NC_087065.1, read on the forward strand.
CTCTGAGTGAGTGAGAAGCTTCTTCCTAAAATAGCCGAGCTTTTACCGTTTGGATTTGGTACCAGACACACCTGCCTGTCATTGCTGAGTTCATTCAAGTTCCTCATCCTAAACTCCGCTACTACGGCTTGGTTTGGTTTTAATCTAACTTTTCGATTCAGAAAAATCGGCACCTTGGCCTGGTTAATTAAGATCTTATTAAGGGGTCTCTTTTCATACTTTCTCTCAGTATCCTTGATCCTAATCAACCCGTCACTGAGATCGATCGTGACATCAAAGTTGCGCACGAAATCCCTTCCTAAGATGAACTGATCGGATTCGTCCAAATTCTCCACTACTAGGAAGCTCATCCAAAGATGTCTTCCTCCGAGCTGCAGTGAATTGATCGGGGTTCGTCCAGTCACATAGATCGCTCCCTGATTGGCAGCTGCCAACCTGATGTTTGTCGTTATGAGATCCGACCTTTCGAAACCCATGTCGGTCCAAGTTTTGACTGGCATGACACTAACCACTGCTCCCGTGTCTAGCAATCCCTTTACTGAAAGTTGTCTGCCTTGCACGTCCAGCACATGTGCGGCCAGATCGGCCTCGCAACCTATGTGCACCGCATCTTGTTCGAGCATCGCGTTGTGTCCGATTCGTCTAACCTTCAGCTCCTCTTGACCAATGTATATCCGGCCAATCTGATCGTTCGCATCAGTTATGTGAGCTTTTGTGTAGATATTGATGCCATCCACATTCATTAGAATCGGGTAAGGGCCATGGACATCGATATAATGTCCATCCACTTTCATCAGCCTCGGACCTCCTGTTGTGAGCAGCGCTCGCACTGCCCTGGAGTCCAGTTTGGGATCTTTCTCCTTCAGGTAGTCGGCATAGATGTCCAGGTGGACTAGTGCAATCTCGGATAGTTCACTCAAGTTCTTGACCACCTGGTGCCCTGCGACTGAGATAATGGACATTATTTTTGTCCCCTCCTTCGTCATACTGAAAGTTCTACCAGATATAACGTTCAGCTTTAGTCCCTGTTTCCTGGGTTCCTCTTTGTCTTCTACTTTCGTCGTTTTACCCAGAATATTAAAACTTTCCCGAAGATCTGTGCTCTCCAGCTCCGACCTTACCCATTGCTCCACTTCTTTCGTGGCTAGGTCCTGTTTGACATTCTGCAGCGCTGTCCTTGCCGCCAGACCGTAATCCACCTTGAGTGGGCTAGAAGACTCTGCCTCCAGGTTCGAGGCTACCACCTCGTCAGGCAGTGTCTTTACCTTCTTAGTCGTAAAGGTGCTCGGTGTCGTCTCCTTTCTCCGAGACTCGGCCTCGTTCATCAGACGTGCTCGACTGGCCTTGACACCCGAAAGCGCCTCTTCGTGGCGGGGATGTTTCGCGTCCGCCACTGCATCCCAAAATTGAGTACAATCGGACTTGAAGTGTCCCTCCAAATTACAGAAGAAACACCTCGGACCATATTTCATGATGAGTCCTCTGACGTACTCTTCGTGATCCTCTTCGGTCGCGTCGACTTCCTCGAGAAAGTAGCCTATTGCTTTCATGTTCTGTTTGTATGCAGAACACGCGGAAACGTGATGGTCCATCGAACCACAATTCGCACATGACCTCCTCTTATCCATGTCATCGCGAGGTTTGTACCAACTGGAATTCGCACCAGTGTTTGTCCCGCTATAGTTACCATAATTGCTGTAACGGTTCTGCGCCCTCGGTTTTATGAGTAAATCTTCGCGTGACTTCATACGCAAATCATTGGGCATGGGTACCTGGTCAAGTGACAGGGTGAAGTGTGTGGCCAACATCGTCTTCAACTCCTCACTCTTTACTCCGTCCATGAACTTCGAAGCAATCGCCAAGTTTCGCTCGGATATTATCTCATCGGGATTGCTTCTCCTCCTAAGCAATTCAAGGTCGTCCAAAAATTTGTCTTTGGATTCGTCATCTCTTTGACGCCTCTTTTCGAACTTCACCATAGCCTGGTGTCCTTGTACTCCAGAGCCGAAACGGTTCAGCAGGATGTCGAATATCTTGCGAGCGCTGTCTCTCTCATTGGCTCTTTTCGCCATTACACAATTTAGTGCAGTACCCTCCAGGTTGATCGTTAGCGCGCTGCACTCTTGTTTCTTGGAGAGACTCTCTTCCTCAAAGTGTAACTTCATCACCTCTATCCAAGTATCAATGCAGCCGTCTGACTCGTCTTTGTATGACTTCGGCTTTTTGACCTCTCTCCTCTCTCGGTTGAGAGTTTGGTGATGAATGTTTCGAGAGATCTGTTCAGAGGCTCAATGCATGCAGCCGTCTGACTCGCAGCCGTCTGACTTCGTGTCCTTCTTGACCTCTCTCCTCTCTCGGTTGAGAGTTTGGTGATGAATGTTTCGAGAGATCTGTTCAGAGGCTCAAACATCGAGGCATACATCGTTGTGTCCTGTGAGACTGTAGTCAGATCTGGTACTGAACTGACTTGTGGCACAGTTGGCAACCTCGTCTCCGGGGTAGCATCTGCCTCCGGCGGGACTGGATTCGTCCAGCCAGGCCTCGACGGGGCTGCCCTTGGCAGCTCCTTGTTCCTAGGTTCGTAGTTCGTTCTCGAGCTTTGCTGGGCTCTGACGTTGCTGCCCGTACCATCTCCATCATTCGCATGGCGTGAGCGCTCCCTTTGGTTGGAACGCTCCTGCCAATTGCTCCCATTCAGGATCGCGTCAAGGTTCCGCATCATTAAGTCAGACTTGGCATCTAACCTTTTCTCCAGGCTAGTCATCGTGTGGGCGTAGGTACAATCATGATCGTTCAACAATCGCTCGATCTCTCTCGTCATCCTAGCCTCTCTTTCCTGTGACTCCTTGTTTGCCTGTGCCAGGCTCTCCGCCAGGCATTGATCGGTGTTGCGAATCAATTGAGCCTGATCAACCCTCGCCTGCGACTTCGCGTGCGTTAGTTCATCTCTCAGATTCTGGTGAGCTCTCTCGTCAACCTGATCTACTCTCTTAGTCATGTCCCGTCTCAGTTCATCCAGACCATTCATTACGCCAGCGAACATGTCACTTATGTCGCCAGTGGCCACAAATGACGGGGTTAGTCCCAAAGAAGATGAGGTCAACTGCGGCTGCAGCCTGGTGCTTGATGATGCACCGCCTTTTTGCTTGCTCATCGACGTCATCAATCTGTCGAACGTTGATGACGCTCCCATCGTGATCCCATCTGACATGGGCCTGGTCGGTGAGGCGGACGACGCCTTCCTGCTCATGTCGTTCATTGGGCACGATGTGAAGTTCACATCCGGTTGGGTTATCTCCGGGTAGTCATAACTGGAAGATAAACCTTCAGTTCGTAGTGACGCCATGCGCTCATCGTACAAAGACTTCCAACTCTTCTTGGCCTTCGAACCCGGTTGTTCTTCACTCAGGCTTATACTCGACATCATCGCGTTGTTGCTCTGCTTGGCCAGAGATGAGTGGGTATTAGCCGAATGTGAATATTCTCTTCTCCACCTATGACTCTTGGTCTCCGATTTGGACATTCCCTTGAATAACACTTCCTCTCGCGGCTCGACCTCGGAACGCTCCGAGGTCTCCTCCGTCCTCTCGACTTCCTCCCGCTCGAGGTCCTCGCTTGGCTCAAAGTCTGGTCGAATAAGCGTCCGTTCTCCTTCGTCAAAGGGGTCCACAAGCGTTTCGCTCGCAGTTCCGGCTTCGGCGCTCCGCCTTTGATCGCCATCGAGGTTTTTCTCGCTCCTTAATTTCATTTCGCTTACTGAAAGATCAAGTTGACCTTTAGTCGATTCGGTTTCGGCAAACACGTCGGAGGCGCTGCTAAACGAGGACTGGCTACGCCTAGTTTTAAATTTTTGCGTGCTGCCCTTGCTCAGCCTGGGAATCTTAATAGTCGATCCTAACGAGTCCCTGCGCTGCATGCTTTGTGATAAAAATCAATATTCGTATGATTTAATGGCGATACACACGTACCGCAAACAAGTTCAAATTAAATTGCTTAACGCTGCCTCTTCGATCTCGTAAGTATCAAGAATGTCTCTTAGGTTTCTCAATGACAATCTTAGTGACTCAGCTAGAGTTACACATACAAGGCCTGCTCAGTATTGATATAATGCTAACTCAACCCTATTGTATAGTATAACAGTATTACAAAATTTTCACAAGATATAATCAACACACAAAACACAATGGATAATCAGATAAGAATATCCTACAGGTGATAGCGACCTTTCGTCAGTATCAATTTATCGCCACACAATTTATCAAGTCACTGCTTTGTTAAAATCAAACAATCTTTGATAAAAAGCAATGATGATTCAGAAACAGATCAATAAAACTCAGTCTTAAAGAAAAAGACTTCCCTCAATCGGAACGATCCGAAAGAACAAAGCCCAGGACACAGTCTTTTCAAGTGGGTGTGTATTTGCCTAATACACCCACCGAGGTCTTCTTTTAGGTGCCCTGCGATTGCCCGAGCTGTCCTACTAAGTAGCTCAAGGCAACCTCTGATCGAAAATTTCTATAGTCTAAGAAAAAGCTCCCCCACACCCGGACGGCTCCAAGTGCACGAGAGTAGGGAACAACTTTTCTTCTCAAGTGAGTGTGTATTTAGTTAATACACTCACCGAGGTCTTGGGTCCAATTAGGAGATAAGTAATATATAATAAGGATAATAACCTATTAGTAGTCGTTAATGAATAGTACTATACCCTCCTGTGCACCAAAATACCCGAATTAAGACCCTTAACTCGGAAATTTGTGATCGATGGAGGGTACAATCGGACCGCGCCAATCGTGCCCCCCATCACTTAAGTTTTAATGAAATAGTACCCAAGCGATACTAAAATTGTTTCAACGATACCCAACAGTCATTGTGGATGTTGTCCCTGATGTCCTTGTTGAGTGTGGAACACGTCGGTCAGCTTGCCGCTCTACCCTCCGGTCACCGGCAAAATCACCATTAACGTGCTTAAATACTCAAATTACACTCAAGGGAGGGTATCCAACCCTTCACCAAAACACACAATCTTTCTATCAGAAATGATATAGATCAATCTAAAACAACAACAAATAGGAAGGTCAGGTCACATCTCGTCCGAAAATAACATATAAACTGTGACTTTATGTTTTTTACTGTTTTTGGTCTTTTTTGGATATTTTACTGTTTTTTGTACTTTTTTGTTTTCAAATAAATTTATTTTTGGCTTTTTCTTGGTTATACAAAATATTTGTTTGGTTTCACGCTTTCTCTTTAATTGTTTTTGGTCCCGGGACCTTGGGACATGTAACATTCGTCTACTGCAGTCACACATGAGGCTTAAGAAAAATAGGCCCTATAACCACTGGCTCAAGGGTCAGGGACACTATCTCTTGTGTTTTTCTACCTCAAGAACGGTCGGAGCCAGTTCGGTTCGCTTGTGACATGAGACTACGACCCGTTACAGCTTAAAGGCTACTACTAAAATATCCCCCCACTCTAGAATTAGAAACGTCCCCATACTTAGGTCTCTCGATACCCAAAATACATGAACGCCGTTAAAAACCGGGTTGGAACAATCCGTTAAGTTACTTTTTATTAGACAGTGTAACTTTGATCCATTTCAGATGGATCAACCTAAAACTCGCCTTACCTCAACATAACAATTATAAAACACACTCTAGGAATTTAAATTAAGTACTCACATTGCAGCACGCTCAAGAACCAGGAAGTAAATAAGTCGGTAAGCAACTCAAGAATTAATAAAGTAACTAAAATGAGTTTAATGTCAGTCAGTTTTAACAACAAGAACAAGTGTTTACTCTAGACTACCAGTTCTCGTGAACCATTGGGACACTCTAGCTGTCCACCTTTCCACCGAAGGTTCACTCTGGTCCAGTCAATAATAGTATTCCAATCGTAATAATCCAACTCGTGGGAATGCTCTCGTCTCTGTTTCAGATGGGACAGCTCTACTCTAGGTTATTGTTGCTTTCGAAATTGCGAATAGCAATTTCCCACCGATTTTTCTAGCAACTTTCCCGCGATTGTTACTCAATTGTTCTGAAATTGTTCTCACTTCTTTTTCTGATTTTCAGTTCTCGCGAGAAAATCGTGCATGACAGGTTCCATTAGAAATTTTGAAAAATTAAATTTCACTCCAGAATCAAGTGTTTTTTGCTTCTCTCAAGGTCAAACTTCCAAATATGACCGACTGGCACATACTCCCCGGACTCGAGATCGATGTCCTCATCGCGCGCTGTCTTCTGCCAGTGAGTCCCAGAAAAACCGAGTGTTGCTCAAGATACAGTGCCAGTGGTCATTTACAGAAGTTTGCAGCAGATTTAAGCTTATCTACACCCCAAAATTCACAGCCATTTAAAATTTTCACACTATTGCTAAACAGCAACCAAAATCTGCATACACCTGCACCCTTGAATTTTCGCTTTTCAAGCCAATCATTTTAAAATCTCTTTTGTCCTATTCAATCAGGAAATTGTCATGCAGCATTTCGATTTATATAATAAATATAGTATATTAGTAACAATATTTGCTTTGTTAAAATTTCTTTTTCGTGAATCCAAGTTTCACTCGGATCCACGCTCAAGCCCCCCTTCCCTCTCAAGACTCAAGATCCATCCGATTTGCCCATTCATCTCGTACTCTTCGCCTTGGAGGTACTGCATCCTGAAGTGCTAGATGCGGCAAACTGTCTCAACAGTTCCTCTTCATCATCGGAACTAATCACAATCTCCTCCCAAGCCTTCAGCTGTTCATAGGATCGCATCCATTCTCTCTGCTCCTGCAACCTCTTTGCTTGGTTGGGTAGTGCCTTCACCCTAGCTTCTCGGTTCAAGCAAAAGGAGTTGTGCAGGCTCAAGCTCACGTTCTTCGTCAGGTCTTCCTCTAGTATCGACTCCCTCGCTTTGGTATTGTCTCTAGACATCTTACCCACTCTTTTCCATCCTGTCGTGATCGCATTACGATGGGTTAGTAGGGGTCTCTTGAAAGCTTCCGGCCCAATCTCGGCCTGGAACTGTCGATACTCCTTTTGATGTTTTCTCATGTGATCTTTCGTTGTCATGTACAACCAAGACGTCAATGTCGCCCGAAACCATGGAAAGTACCTCAAGCGGCTCCATACGTGCCTGACTTCCGTCGGTATGGCGAATACTTTGCACGCAGTCTCAAACAACTCGAGTCTCCTGCTGTAGTCTATCGCGTATATTGACTCAGCCGTTGGCGTCGTCGCCTCCCGATACTCCGTTATATTCTCTTCTATCCATCTCAGAGCTAACATCGTACTCACTACTAAGAGCGTCACCTTCTGCCGGTGATCCGGTAGTCCGATCGACCGAATCTCTTCCACATCCCACACCAGGCAAAGGTTCTTGTGATCTGGATACCACACCGTTTGTGCCAAACAGTGGCATGGGCATTCCCCATGAGAGATCTCAATGCTCCTGAGATTACGCTCCCCTGAGGCTTCCAAGAGAGGCTCAAGCTCCATCATTTTCTCGTGCATCGTGTCGTTGTCTTCCAGGTTCGGAGTACCTCCCACAGGTTTCCCGATCACGTTTTGTCTCTCGTGATCGCTTGTGTTTTCTCTTTCCAACTTCAGAAGATCTTCTCCCCAGATTTCGCTTAAGTCATCTCTCAATTCTTTTGGTACTGTCCCTTTGATTTTTCTCAACAACTTGTGCGAGTGATGCGACATCCGAGCCAACCTCACGCACTTGGGCACTGAGAAGGCCTTGTCCACCAGTATTCTCTGGCTGGACACTTCCACCATCGCCATGTGTAGCGGGTAGTGACTTCCGCACAAGTTGGCCATCATTGACCCTATCAGCGATTTCGCGTTCAATGGCAAGCCATAAGCTTCGCTCAGGGGAAATCCCATTTCCGCCTCAAGACCAACTTTCCAGCTCCGGATGTGTTTTTGAGTCACCTGCAACACCCCGGGCCATGATTCCACGCTCAACGCCGTCACTAAATGATGTTCAGATTCCAGTGCCTGCAGACCACACATTCTCGAGAAGAATCCGAGAGCTGTCGCTATATTCACCGTGGTTCTCGCGTAACATTCCGCTGTTATTTGCACTTCACTTTTCTCCCTTTCTGTGATGTCTTCGAACCAAGTGACCAGGTCTTCTTTTTGAAACGACAGTATTCTGACGCATGACCGTCCATCGCAGATGTGCTCTCCTTTCCCACACGTCGAATCCAGACAGCTACCCGGCTCCAATTTCTTTGTTGACCCGGGGTCGCTCGTCCTTTCGCTTGGCTCTTGCATCTGGGGCGTGATTAGCTTATGTAGCACACTCAACTTCGCCAGATCTTCATCTTCCGTTGGTGCTAACCTCACTCGCTCGGTGGTTTCCTCGATTAGACTCGCATGGGGATGTGGACACCAGGAGGGTCTTAGTAGCTTCCATATCACTCCCAAGTTCGTGGTTAACAAGCCACTTCCACCGCCCATGTTCACTTCAACTCTCTTGTTTGAGCGCGGTATGCTCATCACCTCTGGTGTTTTCTCAAGAATCAGGCCCAGGCTCGGCCCCTCTTTCTCCACCGCGTCTATCTCCATTATTCTTTCTGTCCAAAACTTCAATAGCTCCGCTACCTCATGGTTTCTGTGGGCTCCTCCAGCTTCCGAGGCCAAGAAGGGATTGTAGGCTATTCCCATCACTCCAGACACATATTGGTATTCCCCCTTCTCACTGAGTCTCGAGTACTGTTCTGACGAGGCCAGGTTACGGTGAACATCATGTTCTTCCTCAAACTTCTTATTAGAGAACCTCCGTACCTCGTCCAGCTTTCGATGGTTCTCTAAGGATAGTCTGGAACCATCTTCTTTCTCTATTCCTGTACTCTGATATACGTTCAAGATGATCGTTGAGACTCTTTTCTCCATGGTTTTACTTCCACTTGCTCTCTGGTGGCATGCCAGGATGGTGCTATCAGACATCATTGACATTATCCATCTCAAGAAACATGTGGCATCTTTTCTTCTAGCCAGGCTCAAGCCTGAATTGTCCCTGGCCACGTGTTGCATCAGTGCCTGATACACCTCTAGCTTCTTGCTTCCCAACTTCAGCCTGTCATACGAGGTCAATGTCTCCAACTCTATTCCCACCAGACTCCAGGTGAACATTAATTGTCCCGCAGTTCTAACGAAGGGATTCGCCATTAGTGGCGGTGCTGATGAGGATGTCCTCATCGCCTCTTCAAAATGATCCTTCAACAAACTCTGCCAGGACCTCTTCAGATGACTTGCCATCTCTATCTTATTAACCTCGGCTTTTTGCTGGGTGGCCCAATTGCGTCGCCTGCGAGCTATTCCACTGTCCAACTTCTTCAAGCAGTCCTCCATTTCCTTCAATGTTTCGAGGGCCACCCACCACGTCCGGGAAGTGTTCCTCGTCTTGTTCCTCTCCAATGGATCACTCGTCACTTGTTTGCCCATGTCCTGATGTGCCTTCGAGATCCATTCTTTGCCGATCTCCACTTCCCCTACCTGTCCGTTCGTTGAACCTCTCTTCACGTTTACCTTCTGAGGCTTGAAGTCTTCTTCTGACGTCGAACTGGTGGAAACCTCTATTTCCTTTTCTACTTCAAGTGGTTTCCTGAGCTCCGAGCTGTTCTTGGATGCCGCCGTCTTGCATCGGGCCAAAACGATGGGCGCCGTCTCTCTCAAGTTTCCTTCCGAAACAGCATCCACTGAAGGACTACCCCATCCTTCCACTTCTCTCTTCCTCTTGCGAGTCTTCACATCTCTGCTCGAGGGTGTCGTGGCTATCATCATTGATTCGACCTCTCCATCCACTCCTTCCAACTCTTGCCTCCCCCCTGCTCGAGCCTTAAGGATATTTGTACTTTTAATCATATTACTAGTCCCAACCTTATCCCTTTTTATATCATCAACCATTTTATCCACAGTTTTTTGTTTCAGAGTAGAGCTGTCCTCACATTTCTCTTTTCTAGTCTTCGATCGTGCGTTCCTCAGCTCCACTAGCTTGTTCAGCAGCTCTTTTCTTGCTTTCTCATCCAGGCCCGTTCCTATCAGGAGCGGTTCCCCGAATCTCACTACTGCGTCCCACAGTTCCTTCTTGAACTTGTCCAGCGTCGTCTCGCTGCCCACTTCTCGATTGAATTCCCCCAGGAATTCCTGCCAAGCGTCATCCTCGAGAGATCCCAAGAATATGTCCCTGTTCCCTTCGAACGTGTTCTTCTCCCTTTCCTCCGAGCTCAAGAGTAACATCCCCATATTGAAGGTCTCACCTGCCAATGGCAACTCTAGGTTCTTCCGCGGGGACGGGTTCAGAGGTGGTGTGGCAGTATCTGCCCAATTCTCTTCGCTCAAGTCTTTCAACAGCTCTTGAGTGGTGAGTTCCTCCCCTGATGGCCCTGGTTCAGGTGTATTCCCCACCTCCATGTCTTCTCCAGCTTCACTGAGAGTTTCATCCATACTCTCTTCCTCTGATTCATTTCTTCTTCTCTCGAGAATTCTTTTGAATCGATCCTCAACGGGTCCACTCCTCTTGTCTCCAGGCGTGTCTACAGACAGTGGTGACGGTGTCGTAGGATCCAGCTTTTTATATTCCGTCAGGGCTACATGCAGTTGACCTGCTGCATCTAGTTCTGTTCCCTCCTTTGTCACTTCTACTTGTTCCAAGCCATAGGGTGCCTTGTATTTTCTCGTGGCAAATTTCATTTCGTCCACCAATGCGACGTGTCCCTCCATCACGATCATCCTGCCATCATCCCATATGGGTAGCATATTCTCAAGTCCTTCCTTCTCAAGAGTCCTCAAGACTTTCCGCACCTCATATCCAGGGGGCTGCGAACCTCTACTCTTTTTCGCTTGCGTCGTCCACGAATTTACCTTCATCTCGCTGGTGTGGAAGTAGACTGCCGCCGTGTAGCCGATGAACAGGGGATCCCAGCCATCCGTGAAATGCCTCTGCGTTTCCTCCGTCATCATCTTCGCCATTATGGAGGGAACCACCAAGGGACTATTCATTCCCAAGGTCATCCTCCTGACTGTCGGGAACTCAGGCATGGTGGCTGGTAGGATTTCTTTCTCCATTATGGCCTCCAGCTCCCTCTTGACTAGCGCAAAGCACTCCTTCCAGGCGGGGATTCTCAAGACTTCTCGTCCGTTGGCCGTCAATGGGTTTAGGTTCCAAAACTTTGGATACATTTCAATGGGGCCCTCTCGCTTGCCTCCCATTCTACATTGCATTTGTCCCCTGAAGTTGCACACCATCATCTCGGCATCTTTCACTTTTCCGAAGAGTACCGTGTTGCTCATACGCGCCCTGAGCACCTCCTGCTGACACCAATTCAGCGCTGTACCATCCAGTACGCTGATGAGACTCAAGTGCGTCACCGAGTGACGATACGTTATCACCAGGGGGTCTGGAAACGCGTACGTCACTGCTGGACCATAGATGCAGGTCACCACCTCCTCTAGACCTCGGATTATCCCCATTGGGTCCGACCTCATTGCCAGGCACAGGTCCGTCAACAGAGGCATCCCTCTGTTCGCCTTCTCCCATTCTTCTCTCGAGGTTGGGTTCTCATCTTCACCCGTCATGTATCGATTCTGCATCATGAGGTATTGCACCAGCAGTGTCTTCAACCCTGCGGCGCACTTGTAGGAGCTGGTTTCAATGCTCGTGTGGACTCTCCCCATAGACAGAGGTTCTCCATATTCCATTAACCGATGAAACGACACCAATTCCCCATGGGTCAAGAGCACTAGTGCCAGGTACCCATCAACTCGAAGTGTCTCCACTCCCCGACTAAACATGTATGCTGGACCCATGTTGAACAAGTATCTGGGGTAGACCAAATACAGGGCCAAGAGCAGGCTGATGGGCATGCCCAGTATCTCCTGCACGAAGGCTCCGAAGATAGTCGCCGTGGTGCCGAACACTCCTGCCAAGAATTCTCTCTCCCAGCAAGGACTCAAGAACTTGAGAATCTCGTAATCTCTCCTAGTCTTCAATTCGCCGTTGGCGTGCTCTCTCCAAAATCCTCCAATCGTCACTTCATTGGCGGCCGAGACAAATCTAACCACCGTCATGTCTCTCGTTTCAGCTAGCTCCAGTTGCTTCTCTAGAAAACTCCAGATTTGTTTCACGAGGAGTGGTGCTTCCTCCCTCGTTTTATTCGTGACGTTCTCCAGCCTTGGTGTCAGGAATGGCCACCAGCCATTCTCTTGAGTCAAGCGATATTTCATCGATTCTAACTGTTTCTCCGTCTCGACCACATTTCTTCTCTCGTTGCTGGGACCTCTAGTCCTGCTGGTGGAATTTGCGACTTTCACATCCATACTCCGGAACCACAGGCTGGCCGTCAACTGGTTTATCGCCGGGTGGTCGTCCCCGATGACTGGGCTGAACTTGAGTTGTCTAGCAAAGTTCGATATCTCTAGCAAGAGTACCTCATCCAATACAATCAGGACGTCGGCCAGTCCGTAAAAGCCCCTCAGTGCATGAGATATGTCAGCCCATGCCGCCGGCAATTCTGATTTGTAAAGCCTCAAGTTCAATGGCTCCAGCTCTCGATTGGGGGCTGCCATCAGAATCCGCCATTCACTCCCTTCTGCTATCAGGATCAAGACCGCGTACACGAATTGTAGGGCGGGTGGCATATTTGCGTATCCTGGGGATGTGGTAAACACCACCTTCGTCTTGGACCCAAATCTCGAGGCTACGTTCTCTTGTACCTCATTCATCGCCGCAAATAACGCCTGAATAGCCTCCCATATCTTCTTTGATGTCGGAATTTCATCCCCCTTTAGTTGCTCAAGAAGTCCCATCGCGTGCAGGTGATCATTCATCCCTGCAAACAATAGCAGTTCAGGTTCACAGGGCATCTCCGACTTTATTGCTACCACTAGAGTCAACATCTGATTCAATTCGGCTCCTGGCAAGGAGTATACCAGAGTCTCCGGCCAGAACAACATGGGAGACGTTCCTTCGAAGTCCGATCCCGCCACAATGACTACTCTTGCCGCAGCTGGATCTGTTCTATCGTAAACTGCCAGAGTTTTGGCCAGTTGGGTGCCACCACAGGGCTTCCCGTACCTGGGATCTTCCGCCAATTTCGAGCCTTCGTAAGCGGCGTCTGGCAATCCCGTTCCTCCCGGATTGAGTAGCTTGTCTACCACCTTCAACTGTGCCGGGGTTGCCAACCTGATTCTGGCGATGCTGGTTCGGTGCTTGGGAGGTTCTGCTATAAGTCCCGGACTCCCCAGCAGCTTGAGAGGTCTGTAATTAATGGGTCCCATGATCGTTTTTGTGGGAATTCCCGTCAGGTCTGTGGTCTCCATCAACTTCGCCCTCGAGAAGTGCGCCTCATGAGCCTTCAACCAGTCTATGCAATGATGTCTATTCAAATCCTCGTGCGACACTCGTTCGATCCCCAGGGTTTCCGCCAACTCTCGTCTGCATTCCAAACTCTCTAGATCCAGTTCCTTCACCTTCTCAGGATATCTCAAGCGGGCAGTCTCCATAGACTTCTTTTCTCTCCTGCCATCTGCCACCACCACAGAGGACATCGCCGAGCCCGGAGGTGTTGATGACTCTACCTCCTCCGACTCCATTAGCGTGGCACTCTGCAATCGGGTCTGATTGCTCCTTGAACTGTCTCTAGTATCAACTCTCGCTCCCAAGCGACCAGCCAAGGCCCTCGAGGCAAGGAATGGTGGGTTGGGAGGTGGTCCTAAAGTGAATTGGGCTGTCTCCAGCAGGTCCGCCTCTAGCGTGTTAATGTGTTCCTGGAAGACGTCGTTCAGCCACTCCGCTCCCCTTGGCCTATCGAAATGGATTCCATCTTTTGAGGTGTCTTCAGGGAATCCCTTTTTCTCCATACGTTCTGCTATGTCCAACAGCCTGAGAGGAAGCACACTCTTCCGGTGTATGTCTCGGATCATCTTGTTCAGGCTCCGCACCTTCTGGTTCATCTCTAGGGCGTGCTGATCAAACATCATGTTGTAGGGGATCGTGCATACCGTCAGCAGGATGGGGTCCATCTGGATCCTCAGTTCCTCAAGAAGGCAGCTCATCTTGTCGCACAGCCTCGCTACTTTCCTCGCTTCTCCCCTTGACACGTCGTTGGTCCCAACCATCAGGGTCACTGTGTAAACTTTGGTCATCCCTAGCATGTCCAGGGTTGCCAACATCTGTGGCGTGGCAGCTCCAGCGAAACTCAAGACTCCTGTTTGCCAATGGGACCGTATCTGGGTCAACACCCGCACTAGGCTATCCCCTATAATTAGGTGAACCGCACCCTCTGGCACACGAGGTGGCGCTAGATACTCCACCCAGGCTGCGTCATGGAAGCAGTCCCTCCTGGTTCCCTGTTCCGCACTCCAGTCCAGCCGATTGTGCCTGTGGTAGTTCCCTTCTGTATTCTTCTTATAGCTTGCGATCACGACATTCCTGACCGGCTGTTCCCTCCAAGTTGGGGGAAGCTCTGGCCTTGTCGATCTTTCACGACTCTGCTGCTGCAATTTCTCGCCTAGCTCCTTCAGGCGCGATGAGGCGCCACTCACCTGACTGCCACTCGAGGTCGAGGTTGGGGTATATCCTGGTAACACCACATCCATCAGAGGACGTACAGGTTGTGTCTCTAGGTTGCGCAAGGAAGGCGTCACGTCATTCGGTATCCAGACCTCTAACCCTTCGCTCATGTGTTCTCTGGCCTCGCGGTCAAGGTTGAACCGTCCTCTAGCCCTGGGAGCTTCATCCACCTCCATGCGCGACTCTGGCCTCGAGCTGGTCACCACTCGTTCGTTTGACCTGGCTCCCTTCTGTGCGTCAAGCTCGCGTTGTCGCTGTTCTATCCTTTCCAACTCCGACTTCAGTTGATCACGATTCGCGACGTTCTCCCGCACCCTCAGCTCCTGCTGATGTTCAGCCCTTAGCATCTCAAGTAATTTCATGTCCAGCTGAAGCTTCTCCCTGTCCAGCTTCGCCTGATCCCGATCGAGGTTCGCTTTATTCCTTTCCTTCAGCGCCTTCTCGAGCTCTTTCTTTAGAACCCCCAGATCCGGATATGCCTCTGTCATCTGTTGCGCTCGCGACATCGATGGCACCTTACTCGAGCTCTGGCCTGTGGATCTTGCTGTTGGTCTCGTCGGTAGCGGGAACTCCCCTGCGCCGTGTTCGGTGTTGTTACTCAGGCCAGGATTTCTTGCCAAGTCAAAGCCCCTTACTCCTCCATCCGCATTCCAAGATAACCATCTGGTCTGTTCTCGATTTGATATGCCCTCGGTGGTGTAGCCGACCATCAAGACAGCCTCCGTCGCAGACTCCCTGCACTCACCCTGGTCCTCCAACTGGAGGATCGCATTCAGCATCACCGCCATTCTCTCGTCTATCTGGGTGTAGTCCAGGTCCCTCAAGCGTCTGTACAGCTCGTCAAGAGTGGGCTTTTTCAGAGCCGCGGGCACGGAGTTCCAGAATCGGTCTGCCATTCTTTGTAACTTCGGGATGTATGTAGGTATATGTTAACCAACTCAAGAATTACCTTACCAACTCAAGAATTACCTTACCAACTCAAGAATTACCTAGAAATGTTCTCCTGCAAGTACTTGCCGTAGATTCGGATTATCGCGTGTTCAATCAAGATTCTCTCTTTCTGTTACTCGCTTGAGTGTAGTTGGATTTTCAACTTTGTTTTTCAAACTTGATCTGAAAACAGAAAGCTCATTAAAACTTAGCATATCACGTCCCTAACCTAGAGACCCCCCTTCTACCCATATGGTTAAAATCTTATCATTCTCATATCACTTAAAGCAATTCGATTGGATTTTCCCTTAAGAACATGCAGATTCATTTTATGTTTTAGCACCATCAATTCTTCCTTTTAAAATTCAATTGTCATGCCAATCACATCTTAAGATCCCTTTACCTGCGCCGCACCCCAGTACCTAACTCAAGACTCCTCCCTCACACCCGACCTGATACCTCCCTGTACCCGACTCAGGCGATGCTCAAGTAGTACTTCTTGTGAAGATGCACCATTATCTCTGTTTCTGCAAAGACCACATGTAGGATAGCGTACAATTCCCTCGAGCTCAGTTTGCCCCTGTTTGGGTCGTACACCGGCATCGAGACCTCCACTATTCCTCTTTCAATCATGAAGTCACGTAGTCTTGTCAGTGCCAATATCACGTGTTCGGGATCAATTGTGTTTCTGTCGTTGACTCTCGTTACTAGGAAGCAGAGGTATTTACCCGGGACTTGTGCCACTGACGGTGGAAGCGCTGCTATGCCTCCCAGTCCTGGCCTCTGTCTGAACAGAAACTCTACGTTCTGGTACTCTCTTTTGAAGTCAGCCTCCAATCTTGACTTGAAACTCATGTTCGCCGTGATGCAGATCGCGCTGGTCCTGTTTGACAGGATGAAGTCGCTATCCGTTATCATGATGTTCTCTGAGTATTCATTGGGTATTTCGAATTTCGTTTTGAAATTCCTTCCTATGGTAGGCTCTGGTTCTTCTTCCTCCAGTTCCAATCCGCTTGTTTCCCTCACTTCCTTGAGCTTCTTTATCATCAAATTTTCGGTGTGGGTAAGTCCTACCCCCACTCCCCGGACAAAAATATTTATCGACGTCCCCGTCGATGTAGTCGGGTCTGAATTGTCCTTGGGGATGTCCAGTGGCCTGTCTGTTGCTGTCCATCCGAAAAGAGGGTCCTCTGTCTTCATGTAATTTGTTGCTGATACATCGATTTGCTGAATGCTTTGTCCTTCGCGGCTCTCGTCTTTGACATCACGCATCCACTCTAGAATCCTCAAGTTCGTGTTCTCCCTCCTTTCTATTTCACTCTGTTCGAGATCCGTCTCCAATTCTGGCGTCGAGTAATCTTCCTGCGGATAATGTCCACCATCGTCAATGACCTGCCGTTCCTCTTCGGCTTCCAGTTCGCCTGCGCTTAGTAGTTCATCGCCCAACTTGTCTGGCTGTATCTTATCGATCAAGAAGTCATCCCCGTACCTATTGTACCTCATACCTGTTCGTTTACGATTGCCAGTCCTGGTTTCCGGTGGTGTTGGTCGATCCGGCTCCATCCACTTCGGTACCTCGTTTTGCTCTGGGTCGTTCCAGTCTTCTTCTACAAATGAACCTGCATCCGACTCCACTTCTATCTTTTCGTTGTCGTCCAAACTCAAGTTCTCATTACCATCATTTTTCTCTCTAGTGCCTCTCTCATTCACCTCGCACGCTGGTTCCACCATCAGGTACTCAAGACCTTCCATGTCTTTTGGTAGGCACCAGTCCTCCGGGGACGGGACATGAGGCTTCAGATTTTCGTAATGTGCTGCTCGCCCTGTACTCAAGCGATAGAACCGTCCTTGTTGATGTACTTCAGTAATCATGAACGGTCCTCTCCATTTCTTGAGTAGTTTCTTTGTTCCCTTGGGCGGTATGACATTTTGGAAGACCCACACGTATTGGCCCACTTCGTATGGCTTTGCTCTTAGTATCTTTTCGTCATATTTCTTGCGTTGCCTCATTTGCGCTTGCGCCGTGTTTCTCCGACATAGCTCGTTTAGCTCTTGTTGTCTTTTGATCGCTTCCTTCACGTATGCTTGAGGTGACGTCCTCTTCCCCTCGTACTCCGGGTAAAAGAATGTTATAGGCATTGCCCTTTCCCTGCCTGTCAACATCATGAAAGGACTGATACCCGTCGTTGAGTGCTGAGTACTATTATAGGCTCCTACTACCTGTGGCAGGTATTTGTCCCAGTCCGTCATGTATCTCGAGCAGTACACCCTGAGCATGTTGACCAGTGTCCTGTTCTGTCTCTCTACCAACCCATTGGTCTGTGGATGATAGGTCGTCGAGTGTGCTTGAGCAATGTGTGATCTCTTCATCAATTCTTTTGTCAAGTCCCCCACAAAAGCCTTGCCGTTGTCCGACTGGAAAGTCATTGGACAACCATACCGCGATATCCAATGCGTTATCAGGTGATCACATGTCTCCTCTGCCGAGGCTGTCTGGCACGGAACCGCTTCCGCCAACTTGGTGAAGTGATCTATTATAACTAGTATTTGGTTATAACCCGACTCCGTCATGCAGATTTTCTGATGGTCTATCTGCACCACTTCATTGAATTCCGAACTCTCGACAGACTTGAGGGGAAACTTCATCTTCCTTGGGTCTTTTACTTGAAGGCATGCTAGGCAGGCATTCACCCATCTCTCGCAAGCTTTTCTCATTCCCGGCCAATCAAACCTGTGAAGTATCCTTTGTTGTACTTTATCTATCCCCTGGTGGCCCATCTGGTCGTGTGATCTGAAAAGCACCTCCGTTTGGTACAATTGTGGTAGTATGATGAGGTTGTGTTTGTGTAATACTTTTTCCTCATCTCTTCTCTTGCACGCTACCACCCCTTCAGCTGTGTGATAAAGTAAATCTCTCTTTTCCTTGTAGAACTGGCTCAAGATCTTGTAGCTGTCTTCCTCAAGTTCCTCAAGTTCCCGAATGGATCCATTTGGAGAGGTTACTTGTCATTTTGTCATTCTTCTGGGCCCTTATTAGGTCAGACAGCCTGTATCTCGCCTTAACGTGCTCCTTTAGCGCCATGATCTGTCCATTCATTTCACCAGGGTTGTGGATGTCATCGCTCAGCTTCACACATATCATCCTTTTCACGATTTTCATGTCGTCTTCTGGTACCAGATTCGTTCTGACGTTTGAGTTGCACGATAGTTCCCTTAGTGGTTTTCTTGAAACTGCTATTTTCTCGAGCTCTTCACTACCTCGTACCTCTTGTATTTCCAGATTGTACGTCCCTGAAGATGGATCCGTCTGTAATTCCCTGTCGTGCTGTCTTATCTTCTCTTCCGCCAGTATCATGCATAGACTGTCTTGGTCTTCGCTGCTCTCATCCGAGTCTTCATCCCATTCTTCACGCTCCCCGGACAATTTCCCTTCTCCGGTTTCGTCTTCTTCCATGATTCTGGACCACTCCCCGGACTCTTGATCTAGTCCCAGGTGTTCAACTTCTTCTCTGAATGTTACTTTCTTGTCCCTGACTTTTGTCTGCTCCAGAATTTTTTCGGGGATTTTTTCAACTAGTGATCGCACAACTTCCTTGCTATCAGTGATGCTTCCTTTTGAGACGTCAGTATTGTTCACTGTTTCTTCTCTCCGAAGTATGGTTAGTTCCGGTGCCTCCTGACCTTTCCCTTGGATCACGGGCTTGTTATCTGATAGTTTCTCAAGCAACCTCATTAAGTCTTCATCTATTCGGACCGTTCCCTCCTCTACCTGGATGAGATCATAACCTTTTGCCTTGAGTGTTTCCCTCACGATCTTGGACTTGAGCATTATTCCTATCGGAATCCCTCTATTTTTCTTCAAGATGGTCTTTTCAAGAGGCTCTTTCGGCAATTCGGGATGATCTTCTATCGGTTTGCCTGATTTGTCCAGCCATCTCGTGAGTGGAAGACTGTCGTACGTTTCTTTGTCCATAAAGGAGAAGCCGTCTTTGATCTCAGGTCTGTCCGCCTCTCTTTGTTCTTGCCTCTCGTAGAACTCCGTCTTCTTACTCAAGCTGTCAGCATTTTGATGTTTATCCCGTGTTCTGTGCTCAATTATCATGTTGTATCCATCCAAGCGAACTATCCACCTCCCAATATAGCTCTGGTCCATTGAGTACGTTTTCAGCCAGCTTAGTGCTCGGTTGTCGACTCGCAGCTTGAAGGGCTCACTGCCTAAGTATGCTCTGTATTTTTCGACAAAGGTGACCACCGCGAACATCTCTGCTTTCGGTGCTCCGTACTTCATTTCTGTGTCACTTAGGACCTTGCTCCCGTATGCTATTGGTCTCAAGACTGTCTTCCCATTCCATTCTTGTTCTTGATGGAGAATCCCAGAAATAGCGACTACTGACGCATCCGTGTCTAGCACGTACATCCCCTTCTCAGTCGGCATACCCAGTACTGGTGCCTCACACAGCTCTTTCTTTATTCTCTGGAATGACTCTTCTGCCGCGTTGGTCCACGTGAACTTCTTGCCCTTATGTCTCATTAATTGTTGCATCGGGTATACCTTGTCCGCATAGCCCTTGATGAATTCTCTATAATAGTTGGCGAAACCCAGGAAGCTCATCAGCTGGTGTTCCGTCTTCGGTGATTTCCAGGTTAGGACTGCTTCCACGGCGTCTGGGTCAGGTCTGATACCGTGTTTATCTACCATCCTGCCCAAGTATTTAATCGAGTCCTTGAGTATCTCGCACTTTGATGGTTTACACTTCAGCCCCGATCTTTTCATGCACGCGAACACCTCGTCAAGCCTCTCGATGTGGTCTTCTAGTGTTGGCGTTGCTATTACCACGTCGTCCAAGTAGCACATTACCAGGTTGCCGTACTTCTTCGTCACGCCTATCAACGCGTGTGCCATCAGCCGCTGAAACGTGGCTGTTGCATTGCAGAGTCCAAACGGCATCCGTTTCCATTGAAACAGACCCAACTCGCAGGCAAACCCTGTCTTGTCCCTGTCCTGCTTCCTTAGTGGTACTTGCCAAAAGGCTGAGCCTAAATCAAGAGTCGTAAAAAATTTTGCATCACCTAACTTCGAGAGGCTCTCATCAATCCTAGGTATGGGATAGGCATCCTTCACCGTGACGGAGTTCAGGTATCGAAAGTCACAACAAAACCTCAACTGGTCGCCTTTCTTTTTGGCCATCACTACTCCACACGCCCACGGTGACTTGGATGGTTCTATCATGTCATACTCTAGTAACGTCTCGATCTCTTTTCTACACGCGTCCGATTTGTGTGGGGTCATGCGCCTCGCCCCCTCCCTGTGTGGCACCGCGTTTTCCTCAAGTTCTATTTCATGTTCAACAAAATTACAACACCCGATATCCGCCTTATGCCTTGAAAAAACCTCCTCGTTCCGCTCTAGTACGTCCTTGATAGCTTCGAGCTGTTCATCTTTCAGTTTGCCCCTTAAATGTTCAATCTCCGGCAGAACCGGTTTATCTGTTTGCATTTCATCTAGCGTGGGTCGCTCTGGAAAGTTCGAACAGCTCGAAAGCCCATCGTCCGTTTCTGACTTAAGTGATTTGATAAGACCTGAAGAATCTTTTATTCTCTGCAATCGTCTCAAGATACAAATTTTGTCCCTGTGATTAGGACAATCAACAACTTCATTTTGTTTTGAGTTTTCAATTGTTTCGTATCGAGTTTTAACTGGTAAAGCATATCCCAGCTTCCTCCCTCTCTGTATCGTGATCGGTATATCAAGGGTATTCAACAAGACACTGACGCAGAGGCCGCTCTTCGTTATCGAAAATGATCTTCCTAAAACAGCAGCGCTTTGACTATTGGGATTTGGAACTATACACACTTGCTTGTTGTCACTTAGTTCATTATAATTTTTCATCCTCAAGCTTACGATTGCCGCTTCATTAGCTTTTAACCTCACTCTCCTACTCAAGAATACCGGTGCTTTGTTCTCATTTGCCATTATTAAATTTACCGGTTTGATTGCGTACCTCCTATCCGGGTTCCGTATCCTGAACATTGCATTATTTAGATCTATCGTTACGTCGAAATTCCTGATGAAGTCTCTGCCCAAAATGAATTGGTCAGATTCATCTTGGTTTTCTACCACGATGAAGCTCATCCACAGGTTACGTTCCCCCAAATTGAGGGCTATTATCGGCGTCCTGCCCAACACCCGAAGGGCCCCTTTGTTTGCAGCTGACAGCCGTATTCTCGAGTCTATCAAGTCACCTTTGTCAAAGCCCATCTTTTCCCATGTTTCGATTGGTATGACGCTCAAGACTGCTCCCGTGTCAAGTAATCCACGTAACTGAGTCTTTTTGCCACTTATGTCTAGCACGTGCCCTGTCACGTCTGCTTCCGTCCCGATGTGCATTGCATCTTCTTCAAGCATAGCACAGTGTCCAATCGATCTTACTTTCAATTCCTCTTTTCCTACATAGATTTTTCCAATTAGGTCTTCGTCGCATGTTATCATCGTCTTGGTATAGATGTTGATTCCATCTATATTTAGCATGACCTCGTGTGGACCATAAGCTTCAGTGTACCTATTATCAACACGTACCGACTTGCTGCCCCCTCTCGTGAGTAGTGCCCTGAGCGCTCTGGAAGTCGTTTGTGGACTTATTCCACTCAAGTAGTCTGCATACACGTCAATGTGCATTATCGTCTGGTCGCTCGGCTCGCTCAAGTTTTTGGTTACCTCGTGTCCGCCCACTGTGATTATCGACATTATTCTTGCTCCGATTTTCGATATTCCAAAAGGTTTACCTGTCACCATTTTCACGGTGTTACAATTCCCGGTCTTCATTGAGCCCGTTCTAGCCTCTGGTATTGAGTTCGATCCGGTTAATGCTTCGTTAAAATTCTGTCTTTCGATCTCCAACTTTAGTCGTTGCTCTATTTCTTTCGCAGCCAGATCTTGTTTCATTTTGGCAATTGCTTCCGTCGCCGCTTTCTCATAATTTATCTCTAGAGAGCTTCCGGCCGCGGACTCTAACGCACCGCTAACATGTGTAACAGCTTTCACTGTCTTCGTCGGCAATTCGGTGTTTGGTGCCCCCAAGTTCCTAGATTCAAACTCGTTTTGCCTGTTCCGCTGATTCTGCACCGCCGCTAATGCCAACTTATGTTTGGGGTGATTCTGGTCCTTGACCGCTTCCCAGAACAAGGGACAATCCATTCTGAAGTGCCCCTCCTGGTTACAGAAGAAGCATCTGGCGCCTATCTTGATGATTAAGCCATTATAGTACTCGTGTTCCTCCATCTGGCTCATATCCTCTTCATCCGGTGCATAACCTAGGCTCTTCATGCCTTGTTTGTACGTTGTGCAGTCAGCCACATGATGATCCGCTGACCCGCAGTTCGCGCATGATCTGCGCTTGTCCATATCATCTCTAGGTTTGTACCATGATGACCTCTGGGGTTGGCTTCCCCCTTGCGTGTTCCTGTTTTCAGAATATGAGTACTTCTTAGGTTTCATCAGCATGTATTCTCTTGATTTCTGTCTCATTTCTTCTGGGGTGGGTGCGCTGTCCTTCGACAATGTGTAGTATGTTGCTAACATTGTCCTTAAGTCATCACTTTTCACCCCATCGATGAACTTCGAGGCAATGCTAAAGTTCCGTCTATTTGTCGACTCCTCTGGGTCACTCCTCCTTCTCAAGCTCTCGAGGTCATCTAGGAACCAATCTATTGACTCGTCGTCCCTCTGCCTTCTCTTTTCAAATCGCATCATCGCTTGGTGACCCTTCATGCCTGACCCGAATCGATTCAGCAATATCTCGAAGATCTTGTCCGCGGTGTCGCGTTCTTCCTCCTTCTTTGCGACCACGCATTTTAATGCCGTTCCTTCCAAGTTGCTCAGTATGGCTGTACATGCTTGTCTTTCGTCACTCAAGTTATCTTGTTCTAGATGTAATCTCATCACTTCCACCCAAGTGTCAATGCATCCATCGGAGTCGTCTTTGAATTCTTTTGGCTTCTTGAATGTCTTTCTTGATTTTCCCTCTCTCCTGTCGCTCGAGTCAGTGTTCCTCATGGCGAAGGCCTCTAGAGTCCTGTTCATCATCTCCCAAGTACTGGCCCATGTCATAGCATCCGGTCCTGTGTTGCTGTTAGCTGTTGAATCTCCCAGAGCAGTCGTTGTATTCGACGTTCCATTCTTCATTATTGTTTTCGCAGCTGTTGGTGCTATGCTTATCGCATCCCTGGTTAAGGGCAACGGTGTCGATTGCCGTTTGTTCCTTTGTGGTTCTACAAAGTCGACTCTGGTGCCTTGCGTACGATCCGCTGCCGGTCTTTCTTGTGGAGTAGAACCTCTCAAGATTGCATCCAACTTCGCCTGTATTGCACACGAACTCTCGGCTTGACTCTTGCTCATTGTGTCCATTCTCCTTTCCAGGCTCCCTAATTGGCTGTTGACATCATCATATCGATTCTTCAACTGTTGCATGTCTGTTTTGATGTTCTTTTCTCGTTCTTCATTGGTGGCTTCTACCTTATCTGACATTTCCTTGAGTCTCTCATCTGTTGCCTTAGCTAGGTTAAAATAACTGTCTAGATACTCGTGCTTGTTGTATCTTATCTCCTTTTTTATCACCTCTCTGTCTTCTTCACTATGCTTAAGTCTTTTGTCAATCTGATTTAATTTCGCCAACAAGTCACCCAGCTCAATGGTAGTCTCTTCATGGTCAGCTGTCGGTCTCTCTTCGGCCGTAGCCTCTGCTTTAGCTTGTTCCTCTCTTGGATTGGCTTCTGAGGTCTTCGTGCTCACTGTCCCAAATGTTTGTGCTCTTTCTGCTTTTGGTTCTTCAGTCACGTTTTCTTTTGTTTTTATTCCGAACATTATTCCCAATTTTTCCGTAAAAGATGTCCTCTTTACTTGAGAGTCTTCTTTCACCGTTTCTTCGGTGTTGCTTATTGCATCTTCCGCGTCATCTATCGGTGAGAACTCTATGGGTTTCTGGTTCGGTTCCTCTGCATTGGGCATTGGAGTTGACTCTGTCGCCATCTTCCTTGTTTCATCCACACTTTGATCGGGTGTCTCTAGATCAATCTCGATGGTGGGTTCTACTCGCTCCCCTTCCGTGCCCTCTTTCGCCCTGCTCTCCGATGTACTCCTTGTGCTGACCATGTTAACTGAAAAGTTCTTCTTCGTTATCTTTGGGCCCGTTGATGTCGTTCCGCGCAGCGATGAATTATATTTCGTGTTTGATCCACTTGACCTTTTTTCGAGCACCGGTACCCTACTCCGCCTCATTATTTCTATTTACAACTGCTTCTATTTACAATTTTATTATATACACGATTCTATTCTAAGGGTAAAAAAAAAAATATTTTTTGTGGTAACAAATTCTGTACAACGTGTTAAAAACCTTATCCAATTCTCTTTCTACAATCTCCGAAAAATTTTCCTTAATTTGGTCTTAACCCTACCTGTTTCGATTTGTCTTATTCTGTCTTAAAACACACTTGTTGTAATTCTACTTCAATTTTTATACCGTCCCAAGACTATTCGTCATTATCACAGTATTCTCCGCTAGTGTCCTAAGACCCTTGTACCGAGGCCCCTGTTCCAAGACTACTGTCCCAAGACTAGTGTCCCAAGACTACTGTCCCAAGACTAGTGTCCCAAGGCTAGTGTCCCAAGACTACTGTCCCAAGACTAGTGTCCCAAGGGCAGTGTCCCAAGACCAGTGTCCCAAGGCCAGTGTCCCAAGACTACTGTCCCAAGACTAGTGTCCCAAGGCTAGTGTCCCAAGACTACTGTCCCAAGGGTAGTGTCCCAGGGCTAGTGTCCCAAGACTACTGTCCCAAGACTAGTGTCCCAAGACTAGTGTCCCAAGACCACTGTCCCAAGACCACTGTCCCAAGACCCTGTCCCAAGACCCCTGTCCCAAGACCCTGTCCCAAGACCACTGTCCCAAGACCCTGTCCCAAGACCCTGTCCCAAGACCCTGTCCCAAGACCCTGTCCCAGGACCCTGTCCCAAGACCACTGTCCCAAGACCACTGTCCCAAGACCCCGTCCCAAGACCACTGTCCCAAGACCACTGTCCCAAGACCCTGTCCCAAGACCCTGTCCCAAGACCACTGTCCCAAGACCCTGTCCCAAGACCACTGTCCCAAGACCACTGTCCCAAGACCCTGTCCCAAGATCACTGTCCCAAGACCCTGTCCCAAGACCACTGTCCCAAGACTGCTCTGTCCCAAGACTTCTTCGGTCTTGTCCCAATACTCGTCACGGAGTGTCTTCCTCGTTGTAGGGTCTTCTTGAATCACCGTACCTTGTACCACCACTCAAGCTCTAGTAAAATTTTCCCAAAAACCCTCTCTTAAAAGCCAAATGCTGACCCCCCTCTTCTTTTTGGTTGTTTCTATTTCAATGTAGGTGCGCAGGTATCTTGTGATCACCTGTTCGTATAAAACCAAACACAAATCCTCACTAAAATGCAACAAAAATCTAAGTAAGAAAAATAATAAAAACAGAAAAATGAGCCCACCTGAAATTCAAAGGTGACCAATGTCTACCTTTCGTCTAAAAAAAAATGTCTGGTATCTAATTGCCACGCGTTTTCCTCCCCCCACTAGTGATCTTATGGGGTATCACAAAAGCTGTCTATATCCGGTCCCCCCTACCAAACCAACCAGCGTACCAGTCTTAACTCGAGTTGAATTTTGGATCTCCACCTAATATTACCAACGCGTGTTAATTTCTAATGTAACTAAGTCAACGATGTCGACTAATTAGTTACTCTAATTTCCCCCTTTTTACAATTTACAACCGCCAACCTCTAACTTAACCAGCCCCCCTTCTAACCTCCCCCCTTTCTAGCCCCCCTTCTTAAGCCTAAAAATTACTTTAAGCGCCGGGTGCTAAACCTCTCAAGAGAAAACCGTAGACCTGTTTCCAGGCCTGCTCAAGTAAAAACGTTCCTCAAAACTGGGGGATTTCGCTTATCCAATTTTACACTTATCTCCTATAATGTAATGTGGATTCTAACGATACCCGTTCTGCCCAACTTGAGAACTCGAGAATTGCCAAATCCTTCTTGGCTGCTTTCCCACTCGACTGGTCACCTGTTCCAGTCCAGTCTCCTATTGGTTCAGCTCAAGTGTCCCTGAACCACTTTCCCACTCGGCTGGTCACCTCTTCCAGTCAAGTCTCCTATTGGTTCAGCTCAAGTGTCCCTGAACCACTTTCCCACTCGGCTGGTCACCTCTTCCAGTCAAGTCTCCTATTGGTCCAGCTAAGTTCCAAGCTATCTGAAAACCCTTGACAACGCCCCACTTCGGGCACTTTATTACGGTTACTGGGTTAAATTGCTAGGTTGATCGAAACGATCGAACTTATAAAACAGTATGGGTATACTATTTAATTAATATAAAGGTTTGATCCAACTGATCTGGTGTCAAAGTCACTGTCTTTTTTCGTTTTATGGTTTTTGTTCCTTTTTCTTTTCTTTTTTGGTTTTTGTTTTGCTTTTTGTCTTTTTGCTCGTGTTTTTGTCCCCCTAGTTGCCCCCCTTTACTCGGTTAGCTAAGCCTCGTTCGGAGAGCGTACCAGGAAATTTTCTCGAGTTTTCTTAAAAAGCTATCACGGTACAACCGGAAGGTTTGCACGTTCCTGTCGAACCGTACCGCCGGTACTCTAGAATGGGCATTCAGCCCGAAGCTGTCTCAAGTGGGTTCGACTCCGTAGTCTTGATGTCGCAAACACCCAGGAGCGCCATAAAAACACTATGTAACATTCGTCTACTGCAGTCACACATGAGGCTTAAGAAAAATA
The DNA here is from genome assembly GCF_963678635.1 of Symsagittifera roscoffensis. NCBI lineage: Eukaryota > Metazoa > Xenacoelomorpha > Acoela > Convolutidae > Symsagittifera > Symsagittifera roscoffensis. The sequence continues at coordinate 56,985,500 of NC_087065.1, forward strand.
GGCCCTATAACCACTGGCTCAAGGGTCAGGGACACTATCTCTTGTGTTTTTCTACCTCAAGAACGGTCGGAGCCAGTTCGGTTCGCTTGTGACATGAGACTACGACCCGTTACAGCTTAAAGGCTACTACTAAAATATCCCCCCACTCTAGAATTAGAAACGTCCCCATACTTAGGTCTCTCGATACCCAAAATACATGAACGCCGTTAAAAACCGGGTTGGAACAATCCGTTAAGTTACTTTTTATTAGACAGTGTAACTTTGATCCATTTCAGATGGATCAACCTAAAACTCGCCTTACCTCAACATAACAATTATAAAACACACTCTAGGAATTTAAATTAAGTACTCACATTGCAGCACGCTCAAGAACCAGGAAGTAAATAAGTCGGTAAGCAACTCAAGAATTAATAAAGTAACTAAAATGAGTTTAATGTCAGTCAGTTTTAACAACAAGAACAAGTGTTTACTCTAGACTACCAGTTCTCGTGAACCATTGGGACACTCTAGCTGTCCACCTTTCCACCGAAGGTTCACTCTGGTCCAGTCAATAATAGTATTCCAATCGTAATAATCCAACTCGTGGGAATGCTCTCGTCTCTGTTTCAGATGGGACAGCTCTACTCTAGGTTATTGTTGCTTTCGAAATTGCGAATAGCAATTTCCCACCGATTTTTCTAGCAACTTTCCCGCGATTGTTACTCAATTGTTCTGAAATTGTTCTCACTTCTTTTTCTGATTTTCAGTTCTCGCGAGAAAATCGTGCATGACAGGTTCCATTAGAAATTTTGAAAAATTAAATTTCACTCCAGAATCAAGTGTTTTTTGCTTCTCTCAAGGTCAAACTTCCAAATATGACCGACTGGCACAACAAGCGGGCTCATGACTTCCCACCTAACCCTCCGGCCCCCGGAATTTTCGGTGTTAACTAAGTTAAAAAGCTAAATAGTACTAGACGGAGGGTACGCACCTTCCCCCTAGTACAATAACGGTCATTAAGGCCTCTAACTTGGGCATACGCCCGGAGCGGAGGGTTCGTCGCTGAAACGCTTGCTGATCATGATGGTCTTATGCCTTTGACAGGCCCACCCAGGAGCGCCAAAAAAACGTCTATGTAACATTCGCCCAAATACTACACAGCGACGGAGCGTAGAAAAAGTACCTATTAACGACTGGCAGGCGTCAGTTACCTTAATCCTACTCGTTTTTCACCGTCTCGACCTTGCCAGTTGATTTTCTGGTCTGTCTAGGGCAAAGTAAAAAGTTAAAAAGTAAAAAGTTGATTTTTTGAAAAATTCGAATCGACCATGTCAGGCTCAAGTTTTTCGCGACACCGAAGATCAGAAATTAATTTGATGACAAAACTTGAATCAGATTTGCGGGAAAGTCGATAAAAAATCATACCAGAGTAAAATTGTAGATCGCAATTTAATTGAAATCAACAATTCGAGCTCATTTGTTCCTGACAGAGAGCATCGAGAGTCCTACGAGAGTACCTTCGCTGGGCGAGAGGAAAGTTTGATTCGGCAGGCAGACGAGTGAAACTGCCCAATGGTTCAGAAAATTAAACTTCTTGATTTAAAACTACTTATTAGAAAAAACTTGCAGAGTTGCTCCTTTTATATTTACATAATTGTAGAGACGCGTCTTTATGCGAGTACTTAATTTAATTTCTCGAGTGTATTTTATGTGATTATGTTGAGATAAAGTAAGTTTTAGGTTGATCCATCTGGAATGGATCAAAGGTCCACTGTCCAATAAAAACTAATGGTACACAAGAGCTTCCAACCCTGTTTTTAATAGCGTTCGCGTGCTGTAGGTAAATAGAGACATAGATATAGCGACGTTCTTTTTTCTAGAGTGGGGGGGGGGGGTATTCTGGCAGTGAATTATCAGCTGTAACGCGATTTTGTTGTCTCATGTCTTACGCGAACCGAATTGGCTACGACTGAATGAGGTATAAAATCACAAGAGATAGTGTCCCTGACCCTTGAGCCAATGGTTATAGGGTCTGTTTGTAACATTCGCCCGGAAGATACATATCGACGGATAACAAAACTAAGTCTTAAGACGACTGGCTAGCGTCTAAACAGAGCTTTGCATGTTTTTCACCGTCTCTACCAAGCCAGTACTTTTCGGTGGTCTTTCTTACATCAGGCTGACAAAAACGCTACTGTTCTCCGGCTTCGACCAGAACGCTCAAATTAACTAGATTACATGCAAAAATAGTGAGCTCATGGCTGGGTCTCAGTATCCCCAGACCACGAGGTCACTCCTAAAAACAGGGCTACTACTTATTATATTACTATTGTTTTTGTTCAGTAGATAAAAATCATCATCTCCATCGAAGATGGATCAACCCTTCCCCCCCTTCCTCTAGCTCCTCATTCTTGTCAAAACGAATTAAGATCTTAATTAAATTCAAGTCAGGACATGACGGATGCTAAAATTCAATATAAGTTCATAAAAGTCCACGTCCCGAGACCCTTCCGGATTCTTGAATCCGGTGAATCAAGCTTCTTAATATCCAGTTCACAATAACTCGGAAGGCTGGGTTTTACCCTTCACCGTTGCTCGCAACGGCCTTGCAACTATTGTAACAGCACAATAGTTGCAACTCGGAACGTCCTCTGCTGTTCGGTAGTTCGTTGTAGTTTTTTAGTCTCGATTTCGTACTGTTCGTAATCGCAGATAAAAGTTTTTCTGTTTTTTCTTGCTCTTTTTGCTAAAAATGGCCGTTTCTGACGTTTCTCAGAAATATGACGTCATAATTCGAATTTTTAAAAACTAGAATTCCAGAATCTTCTAGCCTTCACCGTTTGGCTAATCGTTCAAATAACGTCCTTATCCGTTCTAAATCACCAATTCGGAAGGCTTGCTGCTAAAATACCGAATTCCGCAGAGACTGCATTTTGGCCATTCTGGTCGAATGTCACATACTCCCCGGACAGTCCGGTCAATGTCCTCATTGAATCGCGCAATGTTCTAAGTGGTTACAGTGTCATCGAACAGAATTTACAAAATGCACGAAATTACTTTTACCTACGTCACATCGACTCACTGCAGAATATAAATGGCATCATCCTACATCACTATAGCCTTCAAATTCTTTCATTAATCTGCACATTGAGGATATGACTTAAGATAAAACATATTTTCTGACTTCCAGTGTCAATATCCCGATTGAAACTTTTTCTCCTAGATTTAAAAGGTGTTGGCTTGCAGGACAGTCCTGCCAACCAACAAGCTAAAATTATCCTACTATGCTCCTTCCCTTCGGAAATCTTGCTTGTTTATTGTCCTGAATATTAAAACTAAGGAACTTTGTGGTTAGAAAGAACAATGCAACAACCTCCCTCCTCAAGAAGTTACTCAAGTTTTTCATGTTACCACAAAGTGATCAGCCTTCCTAAGTGATTAAAAACAATCATGCAGGCTGGAATATTTTAATATACTCTTCCCTCAAGCCTTTCTAAATAAATAATAAGTGAGTGTCTCTAAAGCCACTTCAACTAAAACCAAAATGCAAATTTATAAATGCAACAATTTCCAAACTCAACTTAAATGTTTCAGTTTTCAATTACAACTCGGTTGCTTGGTTTCTCATTTGAGTTTTTCACACACATAAAACAATTTTGAGTTTTAACTTTTCTTCATCATCCCTTTGTTCTCTTCTTTTTTCGTCGTTTAGAAGTTCTAAAACTTCTAAATTCTTCCAATTTTCTTTCTTGTTGCCTCTTGTTTTCTCGACCATTCATCAATGCTCCATTTCCTCCTCCTGTGACGCTGACTCTGCACTCTCGGTCTCCGTGTCTTGTAGCACGTCATTGACTATCCTGACGCTGTTGGAAGCCGTCCTCCAACACTTCTGCTCTTCCACCCTCTGTTTACAGCAAGGTAGGGGATCCACGTTTGATTCTCTGTTTCTACAGAAGCTGTTGTGGAGACACAACGTCACGTTTCTCTCCAAATCTTCTTTCAGCATCTCTGCCTTCTCATTTCCACTACGCTCGCTCGTCCTGGAAATTCTTTTCACAGCGGTGGTCACTGCATTCCGATGGGTCACGAAAGCTCGCTTGAAAGCTCCTGCCCCAATGTCCAGCTGATATTCACTGTACACTCTGCCATGTTTCGACATATGCTTTTTCGCATACTCGTACAACCATGCAGTCATGTTAGCTCTGAACCATGGCATCAATCGTTTTCTTGCCCATATCTTCTTCACTTCCATCGGAATGTTTAGAACTTTGCACATTGTCTCAAAAAGATCTAAATCTTTTAGACAATCTAATTTCTGCAATTGTTCTCTCGTCGGTGCTTCCTGTCCATTATTTTCTCTCACATGAGCTTCCAGCCATCGTATCGCCATCATAACTCCCACTATCACTACTGTTATGGGCTGTGATGAATCTGGTAAACCCATGGAGAGCAGCTCTCCAGATTCCCAGATCAACACCAGATTACTACGCTTGGGATACCACCAGGTCTGCAGCAAGCAGTGGCAAGGAAACTCGTCATGTGTCAACATGATGCTCCTCCAGTTACGTTTTCCCGAAGCTTCCAGCAATGGTTCCACTTCCATCATCACTCGGTGGATTTCATCATTCTCATCTACTGCATTGTAATCTGAGACAGTTGATCCTCTCTGTTTCTGTTTTTCGAAGTCACTGAAGTTCCCGCTCACATATCCCATGAATTTCTTTCCTAGTATTGACTCCAACTCTTCTTTGGTTCTTTCTGGAACTGCTGAGAAAATCTTACACAGTAACTCGTAAGACTTTTCAGACATTCTAGCCAACCTCACGCACTTCGGCACTGAAAAAGCTTGATCCACGATCGTTCTTGTGCTCTTCACGTCCACAGCCACGAAATGTACAGGGTATCTGCTCTTGCACATTGGAGCCAACGTTGAACCCACCAAATATCGTGCTCCTGATGGTCTACAATAAGTTTCGCTGTGTCTGGTGTTCATCTCCGTTTCGATTGCTTCCCTCCATTTTCCTATATACTTCTGCTCAGTCTGCAGAACTCCTGGGAATACCTCTACGCTGATGGCTGTGACCATCTCATGTTTCTGTTCTAGATTCAATAGTGACTCTAAAGAACCAAACATGCTGTAGAATCCTAGTGCTGTCACTAGATTCACATCGGTTCCTCCATGGCAATCTGCTATCAGTTCCGTTTCCGTTCTTGCTTTCATCACTACATTTCCAAACAATACCGTCAACTGCTTGTGTTGTTTCTCCAGGGTTTTCACACAGTCTAGACTTCCACAAACGTGACCCTCTAGTCCACAGACTTCCGCCAGACAGCTACCAGGTTTGACCCAGTCTTCTGGTCCCCAGCCAGGCAACTCCACTCTATCTTCTCCGTTGCTCTTAGAGGCTGTTATCATCACATTATATATGATGTTGAGGTCACGCAGGTTACAGTCCACATTCAGTTCCCTCTGTACGTCCTGTGTCGCCCGTAATATTGAGTCAGCGTTGGGACTAGGACACCACGATGGCTTCATCAATTCCCACACTGCCATCAAGCTCGTTCTCAGTAATTCATCTGAGAACCCCAACCCAAATTCCACTCTCTTGTCGGATTTTGGCACTGAAGGTGCAGTCACCTCTTCTTCCAAGACCAATCCCAATTTGGCCTGTGGATTGTTAACGCTCTTAGTCGTCACAATTCTGGACGTCCAGAATCTTAGTAACACCGCCTGCTCATAATCAAAGAAGCAATCACGTATGTCTTCACTCAGGAAAGGATTGTATGCTATCCCTATAATCCCGGACATATAGCTATAGGACTTCTTCTTGATCGGTCCACAGTATTCACTGGATTTTGGCAATGCTCCCATAGATTCTTTAGTGAGCCTCAACTCCTTGTTTGAGAATCTCCTGATCTCGTCTATCTTTTTCATGGGTTCCAGTTCTTCAGGTTCTTTCATGTTCACCCTCATCGGTTTACTTTGCTGCATATCCAGCATTGCTAGTAAGAACATGGCTTTCGTTCGCTCATCGCCTTCCTTCAACATTTTAACACAAGTGCTTAATGCAGGTACTGAAATCTGCTCTATCAGGAATCGAATGAAACAGAGAGCGTCTCTCCGCTTTGCACACGCTACTGCTGCTCCCTCCTGGACTATCAGATCCCTCAGATTCGTCATAAGGAAAACTTTTTCCTCCTTTGATCTCTTCCTTTCTCCCGAATCATATTCTTCGCTAGTCAGTCCCATCATGCACCAGGCGAGCCTGAGTTGTAATTCTGTCCTTACGTAAGGTACTGCCACGAGAGCATGTATTCTTGGCGTAGTCCTCATTTCCTCTTCGAAATACCTCAATACTACTGCTTTCCATGGAAGGCTCACCAACTGCTCGATCGTCTCCGCCTGTACGTCAGACGACGCCAAAGTTCCGTACGCCTTCTGCTTGAAGGTGGTGCCTTGCAACATTGTTTCCAGATAACCCTCCATGGCTTTTTCCTCTTCCAGGGCCATTACATGCCCTCTAGCCGAGTTTCGGTATTCCAACATCTCCATGTATCCACCGGTGGGTTCATCTATCGACACTGTCTCAGACACTGTCAGTCTGTTGTATTCCACTGGTGTTAGTTGTCCTGCAACACTTCCCTTTCCATGATTCATTGGAGATGGCTTGAAGTCCCTCATTTTACTCTCTCCACATTGACTGAGTATTTCCATTTCTAAAGTCGCTCCAGTCAGAGTGCGGTCACTCCTTTTGGATTTATAACCGGTTGACTTTAACCCCGCCATGAGAATGGGTGGCACCATCGCTATATCAGTTAATATTCTATCTGTGCCAGACAATTGGTAATCACCTTGCCCCAAATCCATGACTTCCTCAACTCGTTTTCTTTTCGCTGAGTTACCAGCTTTCATCGATATTTCCGAATCCACTTTCGTCTTTCCAATCCTCCTCGGCATCACTCTGCTGCCTAACTTCATTTTCATCGCATTGATTTTATCAATCACCATTTTCGATCGCATCGTTCCTCTCCTGGTCCTTGACAGGTACACCACCTCTCCTTCATTGTCCTGCGGTGTCATCTTGATGGGAGAATTCGCTTCACTCTCATCAGTGGCTGAGTCGATCAATAACTCACTCAGTCTCCCTTCACACTCATCAAGCTTGTCAAGTACTTCTCTCACCAAGGGTTGATTGAGACCTGTTTTGAGAATGGACTGGGTCCCATAGCTCTGAATCACAGTCCAGACTTCTTCCATGAACGCCACTCTGTCCAGCTTACATCCCGTCCTACTCTCGTGGTCTCGGTGATGTACTTCCCATTCTTCTTCGGGTAGCGTTCCCAAGAAAGGTACTCTGGCTGAGGCCTCTATTCTTCTCCTCCGAGGTGATTCCATGAGGATTCTCTGATCGTTATTTCTTGTATTGCCAGGAGAGCTGCTCTCCGGCAAATTCCGTTTCATCTCCTCAAAGGCTGACGGAGGTTCCAGTGTCGAGATGCCTTCATCCGCTGGCTCAGTCGTTTCCAACGTGTCTGCATTATTCTCAAGATCACTGAAGATATTGAAATCCAGGCTGGATGTTCCTCCTGTCGATGCCCTGTCGTCCTCCCCACCAGCTTGATCTTGTTGCATGGGTTCTTCCGTCTGACGGTTTCCACCCTGTCCGTCATCTCCTTCTGACTTGTCCCCATTCGAGTTCGATGGTCCTTGTTTGTCATCATCAGCTTCTTCCTGGAATCTCGGTATGAGCAATGTACCGGCTGATTTATCTTCCTCTTCTCCATGGACCACTTTAGTTTCTTCGCAGCCGAAGGGTGCTAGGAAAATTCTCGTCTGCAATATTCCCGCAACTTTCATCTCTTTTCTCACACTAGTCAGGATTACTGAGGCTTCAGGCAATTCAGTCCTGCCTCTCATCCTCATTGGAGCTGAGCCTAGTCGTCTCCATTCCTCATCAAATCCTTCAGGCTTGGGAGTAGCGGCGCTGCTTATTCGCCTTCTCGTCGCTTGATCCGTGTACGCAAATCGTGTGTACTGTAACACGGCGGCATTTCTCCCCACGAAGTATGGATCCATCGTCGCCGAGAAATTCCCTACTCTCCTTTCATTGGTTTCGAATGCTCTCAACCTAGGAGTTTGTACTACGGAGACTGCTCCGAGCAACATCCTTCTTATCAGAGGGAATTCGGGGATTGCTTCGGGTAGCTTCTTGTAATCGCCCCAGTCCTTCGTCTCTTCTCTCACCTTGTGATACGCTGCTGTGAGACGAGGCACTCTGGTCATTTCGCCATTCGTTTTGTCATAGGGCCTCAGATTCCAAAGCTTTGGAAACACCTCGATGTGCCCTCTTTCTACTTCTCCCATGCGGTCACAGAAGTGATCGTCAAAATTGATGACTGTCATCTCTGGCTCCGATATTTTCGCAAATAACAGATCTTCACTCATGAGCTCTCGCAATGCGTGCTGCTCACACCAGTTCAGTGTACTACCGTCCACTGCCGATATGAGGTTCAGGTGCAACACCGACCTCCTATATGCTTCCACTTTAACGTCAGGGAACGCAAAGGTGACTGCTGGTCCATAGATCACTGTCACGAACTCCGTGACTCCTCTGATCAGTGCCAAGGGATCGATTCTCATAGCTAAGCTCAAATCTGTTAACAGCGGCATGCCTCCAACATGTCGTCTAACATCTTCCTCTCTTTCAATTGTCTCGTCTTCTCCGGTTCCAAAGCGATTTTGCTGCAAGAGATACTGGATAAGAGTGTGTCTCAGGTCTCTTATTTTGTTCCACGAGTCTGTGGATTTCTTCATATCCAGATTCCTCACTCTCTCTTTCATCTGCTCTGGACAACGTGCCAGTTTCATCAGCCCTCCCAAGTTTCCGTGGGTTATTGCGATCAACGTCAAAAGTCCATCTAGTCGCAGGTTCTGTATTCCATCCGTAAGCAGTATCACCGGTCCTTTCACGAAATTCTCCGCTCCAAATGTTACAAACAGGGCTATTAATTCCACTATCGATACTTTCACTACCGCTTGGAGGAATTCCTTTATCAAGTAGTGCGAGACTTTCGGGTAGACTTTTGCCAAGAAGGACGCGGTCCATCCGGCTCCCAACCCTTCTAGCATGCTGTCTGTCCTTTCAAATCCCTCCTGTCCTTTCACTTCCTGGGTCCAGAAGGTTTCCAGAGTAATCTGACACATTCTGTTCACGAACTCAGCTGTCTTTTCTCCGGCATTTTCCGCCAGGTTCACCTCCTTCAACAAGTAGGCGTATATCTTAGTGATCATTACTGAGCCTTGCTGAAAAGCATCTGCACCCAATGCCGCTACTCTCGGATTCAGGTGTAGCCACTGGTTTGCTTCCGGCTTGGTTCTCAGCACCATCGCTTCCAGATGAGCTCTCGTCTCCAGTGAATTCTTTCTTCTCGTGTCTTCACTCGCCACTTCCATTGCTCGGAACCACAAGTCGTTGGACATTGCCGTAATCACTCGATGGTCGTCATCTATTCCTGGTTTCAGTTTGAGTTGCCGACTGAAGTTGGACAGTTCCAACCCCAGCACTTCGTCCAACACCAACATGTGTAGCGCGTGGTCCTTGAACCCTCTCATCGCGTTTGAGATATCTGACCATACTGCAGGCAGTTCAGCCTTAAGTGGCCTCAGGTTCTCCATTTCTATCATGCGATTCGGGGCTGATATGATCACATCATATTTTCCCTCCGAAAGTAAGGCTACCATTGCATACACAAATTTCAGTCCATCCGGGAGATATGCATATCCCGGAGACAACGCAAATACTACTCTCAACGCCACTTTGTTGAATGTTCCCTCCTTTGTCGCGTCTACCACTTCACCCATTGACTCCAGGATGTCTTTTATCGCGGGCCATACTGCGTTTTCTGCTGTTGCAGGATCTCTGAGCCTGCTCAGAAAACCTCTACTGTGCAGATGGTCATTGATGCCAGCAAACACAATCGTTATCGGGTTCATCTCTGTCTGCCTCTGTACCCCTATAGCCAATGACACTGATTGCAATAGGTCTAGGTCAACTGCGGCCAGCATTATGACGTCCGGCCAAAACAAAGACTTAGAGGTGTACACGAACTCTGAATTCGCTACTACCATGATCTTGGCCTTTCTCATTTCTGCTTTGTCGTAGGCGGTGAAGATGCTCTCATCTTTCTTTATTGCTGTCAATCCGCCATATCTCTGGGCATCACCATCTTGGTTCACTTTTTTTGGGTATACTCTCTCCTTCACATGACTAGGTGGTGTCGTCAGTTGCTTGAATATCTTCACGTGTTGTCCAATTGGCGCTCTCGCCGTCAGGAATCTTCCTGGCCTTTCCTCACGATTCCTCTCCTCATGGTTCAATCTGACATCCTGCAACGGTCTTGCATTCACAGGTCCCATTGTGTTATTGGAGGGCAGTCCTTCCAAGTCAGCAAATCTTAAGGCTGTCGTGGAGCTGAAATTTATGCTAGCGGCTATCAACCAGTCTACGCCGGTTATTGAGTATAATCTGCTGACGGATAGCGTCGCTCCATTTAGCATCCTCCTTGCATCTTCGATGAAGCTTACTTTCTGCAGGTCCAGCTTCATCAGTTCTTCTTTGTATATGTGCCAGGGAGACGGCATGGGTCTAGACCATAACAATGAGCCTCTGTTCGGTCTCTCTTCTCGACTGCTACTCGTTGTCTCCGATCTAGTGTCTGATCTGGACGTGCCTGCTACTCCTTCGTTTGGTTGGTTGACGGGTCCTATCCTTCTCCTAGGATGAATTGTCCTCCTCGTCGGTGCTTCTCCCAATCGATCCTGCACGTCAGTTCTTCGACCTGATTCGCTGGAGCTTTGTTGCCGGTAATTTATTGCGGCTGGGACTGTACCCAAACGCGTTTCCAGGTTAGGAGGCACAAAGGTAGTGATCACCGTATCATTCACCGTTCCCTCTTCCTTCAGTACTCCTGTGTCAGAGAGTTCTGCTTCTAACTCGTCCAACCGTTCTTGGAAGACTCGATTCAACCAAGCTTGTCCCTCGATGGTGTCAAAGTGGATGCCATCCGAAGTCAGTCTGGCTTGCTCCATGGCTCTCAACTCGTGTTCAATGTCCATAAGGATCATTCTTCCGGCATTTCGATTTGCTAGGTTTCTTATGATGTTGTTCCATCTCATGACTCCCTCGTTGTGCCTTCTTCCTGATGCTGTCAGGTTTCTTGCGTTCATTGGCACCGTGCAAACGGTCAGTACCGCGCAACTGAACTTCTGCCAGAGAGTGGTGAACAAACACACCATCATTGATTCCCACTGTGCTTCCTGCTCGTCTGATCCTCTGGAGATATCATTCGTCCCAACTAATATCATCACACTGGGTATCCTCCCGGGATTCATCAGCTCCACCATCCGGTATAATTGGGCAATTGTCGCGCCTCCAAAGGCCATCACCGTGGTGACCCATGAGGTCCTCAAATTCGTTAGCACTCGGACTAAGCTGTCTCCCAATATCAGGTGAGATGTCCCGAGTGGTGGTTGCTGCAGGTTCACAGCCGGGCTCCAGGTAGCTCGATTGAAGCAGGCTCTCGGATCTGTCTCCGGAACTCCCGTGAAATTATACTTTAATTGATTATTCTTCTGCACGTCCATTACACGAGACACTTTCTTCGCTGGCATCTTCCTTACTTTTCTCTCTGTGATCTTCGAACTCCCCCTGAGTGGCGTCACGTCACTTATCCCTTGTCTGATTATTGTCTGGGAGAGTTGTACTCTGCCCGTATCGTCAATCGTTCCATAGGGTGCAGTCACCCCGGAACCTGGTGCATTCTTGTTAGCGACCAATCGTCCAGCGGTCTCTATCAGTTTTCTCACTGTCTGTTCTACGACGGGATCACCCAAGGTGTCACTAGGATCCGGGATTGTTACTCGGTTCGTCTCTGCTGGAAGCCGTGTCTCCGTTGTTTGACTCATTTCTCGAGGTGTCAAGAGCTCCATCGGGGACTGCCCACGAGGAATATCCCTTGCAGGTATCACTTTCTCAATGGACGTCGTCAACGCCACCTGCTCCGATCGCTCTTTGTATTCCTGCCTTAAGCGTTCGATCTCTTGACCCTGCTTTTTGTTGCAGTCTTCAAACAACTTTCTCCACATGTCCCGGTCTTCCTCCATCGCCAGCATGGTCTTCGTCATATCGTCTAACTCCTTCTTCGTACTTCTCAACTGATCGTTCATCTCGTCCAGATCTTGTATGGTTTGGTTCGTCTGAACCTTCTGTGTTACTCTCGCCCCTTTTGGTGGCACAGCTACTCTCAGTGGTGAACCAGACGAGGTCGCCTCACTGTTCATCTCCTGATGCATTCTCGTCAGCCCAGGTTTGGGCTTGGAGGGCATTGGCATCTCACCTGGTTGGTAAGTCCTAGAACTTCCCAACCCAGGCTCATTCGCCAAGTCACTCCCTGAGAGAGCCCCGTTTCTCCACCTCATCACTCTCATGTTCGGGCGGTCTAGTACTCCTCTTTCTCCATATGCTGCCATCAACAGGACTTCCGTGGGGCGGTCCCCACGGTTGTCGTGCCCCAAGATGTTAATCAGGGCGGTCAGCAACATGACCACCTCTGGGTCCTCCAGAGCGAAGTCTCGTTCGATCAGCCGACGATAGATCGCATCTACCATCGGTCCTACATATGCCTCTGCCAGGTCCATCAATTCATCCAGGTTGAAATTATCCATACTGTTCTTCTCCAAATTTAATTTGATTTCGATTTCAAGTTTTGACTCAAGTGAGCAATTAAATGATCAATCAGGATCTAGAAAAGAAATCACGAATGTCACAATTGTCAATTTCACCTTAACATACATCGTTAAAATCTGCTTAAAGACAGTTCAGATAAAAAGATATTTATCCTAAAATTTATTAAAATCAATTGGTTTCTAAAATTTTGGAATTCGACCTAAGATTGGACAGTCCAAACTTTGGATCTATTCCCAAGATCGTCATTTAGTTGTTCATGGTCACTAACCCCTACTTACCCATGATCTTAATAACCTAACACATAACATAACATAACGCACCTCTCACATATTACACACAACTTAGTCTTTGGCCTAACACCCTCTCGCACATCACTCAGCCTATACTTAAGTAATATTTCTTATGTAGATATACTTGTATGTTCGTATCAGAGAATATCACGTGTACAAGCGCGTACAATTCCCGAGGATGCAGTCTTCCTCTATTTGGATCGTACACTGGAAGCGAAAGCTCCTTCACGTCCATTTCCACAAGGAAGTCCCTCAGCCTCGTCAAAGACAAGACTAGATTTTCTGGGTCCACGTGTTGCTTCTCTGTCGCCCTCGTTACCAGGAAGCATAAGTACTTTCCCGGTATTTGCGACACCGCCGGGGGTAAGGCTGCTACGCCCCCTATCCCTGGTCTTTGCTTCCAAAGGAATTCCACGTTTTTATATTCCCTCTTAAAATCTGCCGCTAGCGCCGTCCTAAAACTCATGTCTGCGGTGATAGCTACCGCACATGTTCTGTTTGTGAGTATGAAATCACTGTCTGTTAGTATTATGTTACTAGAATATTCATTTGGTAAATTAAAATATGACTCAACTACCCTGCCTATGTCAGGTTTCTTAGGTTCTTCACCTGTTTCTGCTTCTAAGTTTCCTGTTTCTCTTGCTATTCTCAATTTTTTTATTATCAAGTTTTCAGTGTGGGTAAGTCCTACCCCCACTCCCCGGACAAAAATATCCATCGGCGTCCCCGTCGATCGCATACCGGGTATTAAGTCAAGATTAGAAGCTGGAATGAGAAGTTGTCCTTCCTGGGCAGCCCAGGAAGGATCATCTCGTTCGGTCTTAATGTATTTCGCGCTTTCGCGATCTACGTCTTGAATCGTAACGCTGGTCTTTTCAGGGTCTGATGTCATGTCGTTCAGCCACTCTAAGACACGCAGGTTCGTCAGGTCTTGTTCATTTGACTGCTGTTGCTCATCGTCGAACTCCACCTCGGGTTTCGACCAGTCGTCAACCCACTCATCGTTGTGATCATCGACTATGTCAATGTCCTGTGACACTGTTATTTCCTCTAAACCCACTACTTCCTCCACTATTTTCTTTAGATCTATCCTATCCACTACAAAGTCGTCACCGTAAGGATTGTATTTCTTTCTTAGTCTCGTCCCGTCTTTCTGACGAGTCTGCATCGTGAACGGAAGATCTGGTTCCATGTTCTTGGGAACCTCTGTCTGTTCGGAATCCTGCCAATCTTCCTCTGCGTAGGGCAAGGTTTCATCGTTTGCTTCGATCTGTTCGTTTGGATCCAGGTCCAATGGTGTATCCGTACCTTCCTCTACGACTTCGTTTCCATCGTTCTTCTCCCTGGTGCCTTTTTCATTGACCTCACAAGCAGGATCCATCATTAGATAATCCCCTTCTTCCATGTCTGCAGGTATACACCAGTCTTCTGTCGATGGATTGTGTGGCTTGATGTTCTCGTAGTGGGCGGCTCGGCCAGTACTCAGTCTATAAAAGCGTCCCTCTTGGTGCACCTCTGTAATCATGAAGGGTCCCCTCCACTTCTTCAGAAGCTTTTTTGTCCCTGGAGCGCCATAAAAACATACATGTAACATTCGCCCGGAAGATACATATCGACGGATAACAAAACTAAGTCTTAAGACGACTGGCTAGCGTCTAAACAGAGCTTTGCATGTTTTTCACCGTCTCTACCAAGCCAGTACTTTTCGGTGGTCTAACGTTCTGAAATACCCATACGTAGTCTCCCACCGAGTAAGCCTTTGCACCAGCTGCTTTCTTGTCGAATCTTTTCCTCTGCCTTGCCTGTGCCTGCTGAGTGTTTCGTCTACACAAGTCGTTCAACTCCTGTTGGCGTCTGATCACGTCCCTCACGTAGACCTGTGGGGATGTTTTCTTTCCCTCATAATCTGGGTAGAAGAATGTCAAGGGTAAAGACTTCTCGTGTCCCGTCAGCATCATGTGTGGACTGACTCCAGTGGTGGAGTGTTGCGTGCTATTATAAGCTCCCATCACCTGTGGAAGGTATCTGTCCCAATCGGTCATGTACCTGGAACAATATACTCTCAGCATCGACACTAACGTCCTATTCTGTCTTTCCACTAAGCCATTCGTCTGAGGGTGGTATGTCGTGGAGTGAGCCTGAGCGACTTGTGACCGTTTCATAAGCTCTTTCGTAAGCTCGCCTACGAAAGCCGTTCCATTGTCCGATTGAAACGTCATTGGACATCCGTGTCTTGCTATCCACGTATTGATCAGGTGGTCGCATGTCTCTTCCGCCGAGGCAGTTATGCAGGGCACGGCCTCTGCATACTTCGTGAAGTGATCTATCATGACCAAGACTTGGTTGTAACCGCTGTCTGTCATGCATATCTTCTGGTGATCTATCTGCACCACCTCGTTGAATTCAGACGACTCAATTGATTGTAAAGGAAATCGCAACTTCCTAGGATCCTTGACCTGTTGGCATGACAGACATGCTGTCACCCATTTCTCGCATGCCTTTTTCATCCCAGGCCACTCAAAGCGCTTCAGGATCCTCTGATACACTTTGTCGATCCCTTGATGGCCCATCTGATCATGCGACCTGAATAATAGTTCTGTCTGATAGAGTTGCGGCAACACTATCGCGTTATATTTGTATAAGACCTTGTCTTCTTCTCTTCTCCTGCAAGCCACGATCCCGTCCTTGTTCAGATATAATCTCCCCTCCTTCTGCATGAAGTATTGTCTTAGGATCCTATAGCTGTCTTCTTCCAGGTCACCTTTGTCAGGTGCACCGTTTTCTATCCACCTTTTTAGGTTGCTTGTCATGCGATCATTTCTCTGCGCCCTTAGAAGGTCCGAGAGTCTGTATCTCGCCTTCAAGTACGTCTTCATGATTCTCATCTGACTGTTCAGCTCGTTGGGCTGATGTGTGTCTTCTTCCATCTTAACGCACCAAATCTTCGCCAACGGTTGTGTTTCTTGTTGAAACGGCTGAAGATCAGTCCTGACTACCTCTTTTTGCGGCAACAGGCTTATCGAACGTTTCGATACCGCTATCGTTTCTAAGTCATCCGCTGCGTTGTCAAAGACTCTTTCGCTTGGTATTAGGTAGCGATCACTGTCAGGATCCTGGTACACCTCTCTGTCCAGGTTTCTCGCCCGAGTTTCCACTAGTAGCGTGTGTATCGCCAGTTCTGACAGTTCTGATCCCGAGGTCGAATCCCTGTCTGAATAGGTGTTCATTCTCGAGCTTTCTGACTTATCATCCGTCGAAGGTGTTGTGCCGGAGACTGCACGCTCCTCCAGATCATGTCCGTATTTCCTTCGCATCCATCTGAACTCCCCGGACAAAACTTTGTTCTCTAGGTCCTGTTTCTCATCAGGAATTTTCTCGTCTATCTCGGACTCCCCGGACAAATTCACTTGTCCCGGGTGTTGATCTTGTGATTGCTGGTTTTTCTCCTCATCCTTCTCCCCGGACAAATAGTCTTGCAGCAGATTTTGTTCTACCTCTTCACCCTCTTTTTCCCGGTCTACAAAGGTGACGGTTTTCTTTCGCTTGCTGCTCCCCTGTTCTTTCCGTCCGTAAGAAGTACTGGTTAAAATCTCTTGGGGTATTGAGGATACTAGTTGCTGAACTATTGTCCTACAATCCCTCTTGTTCTCTTCGTGCTGTTGTCTGGACGGCATGATCTTCACTTTCTTACTGACTGTTAGCGATGCCACTGCTGCTGTCCACTCGGGGTCATCTCTGGTCACTTCTCTTTCTAACAATCCACCCAGCATCCGCATTACTTGTGGTGTGACTTGCACCGTTTTATCCAATAATGAGAGGCTGTTTATATTCATGCGAGAGAGTTCTTGCTGGACCAGGTTCGAGCGCAGCAACAAATCTAAGGGGACTGGATCCTCCTTGGACAGGATCTTTATCTCAGCTGCTTTCTCTACAGGTAACTCAGGATGCCCTGGAATTGGATTTCCAGACTTATCCAACCATCTCGTTAAGGGAAGCGCTTCATAAGTTTCTTTGTCCAGAAACGAGAATCCCTCCTTTACTTCCGCCTGATTGGCCTGCTTCTGCTCCAATCTTTCATAGAACTCAGTTTTCTTGCTGAGACTGTCAGCATTCTGATGTTTATCACGCATCCTATGTTCGATTATCATATGGTAGCCATCCAATCTGACTATCCATCTACCAATATAACTCTGATCCATCGAGTAGGTCTTCAACCAGGATAACGCTCTGTTGTCCACGCGTAACTTGAAGGGAGCGCTCCCCAAGTATGCACGGTACTTTTCCACGAAGGTGACTACTGCAAACATTTCTGCTTTCGGTGCGCCATATTTCATCTCTGTGTCACTCAAGACCTTGCTGCCGTATGCAATGGGACGGAGGACTGTTCTTCCGTTCCATTCTTGCTCCTGATGCAATATTCCTGAGATGGCCACTACCGATGCGTCTGTGTCAAGGACATACATGCCCTTTTCTGTAGGCATGCCCAGCACTGGCGCTTCGCACAGTTCCCGCTTTATGTTCTCGAAAGCAACTTGTGCCTCATCGTTCCATTCGAACTTTTTCCCTTTGTTGCGCATCAGCTTCTGCATCGGGTACACCTTGTCCGCGTATCCTTTTATGAATTCTCGGTAGTAATTGGCAAACCCTAGGAAGCTCATGAGCTGTGTGTCCGTTCTAGGAGCTTTCCATGTCAGCACAGCCTCTACTGCTTCTGGATCTGGCCTCACACCATGCCGGTCCACCATTCTCCCCAGGTACTTGATCGAATCCCTAAGGATTTCACATTTCGATGGTTTGCATTTCAAGCCTGCTCTTTTCATACATCCGAAGACCTCATCGAGTCGATCAATGTGATCCTCCAGGGTTGGTGTCGCTATGACTACGTCGTCCACGTAGCACATCAAGAGATTCCCGTACTTCTTGGTCACTCCTGTCAAAGCCTGAGCCATCAGCCTTTGAAAGGTTGCTGTTGCATTGCACAAGCCGAAGGGCATCCTCTTCCACTGGTACAACCCCAATTCGCACGCGAATCCTGTTTTCTCCCTGTCCTTCTTTCGCAGAGGAACCTGCCAGAAGGCAGAACCCAAGTCCAATGTGGTGAAGAACTTTGCATCACCAAGTTTGGATAGGCTCTCGTCTATTCGCGGTATCGGGTACGCATCTTTAATCGTTACCGCGTTCAAGTAACGAAAGTCGCAACAAAATCTAAGCTGCCCCCCTTTCTTTTTCGCCATTACTACTCCGCAAGCCCATGGTGATTTCGAGGGTTCTATCATGTCGTATTCAAGCAACATTTCTATTTCCGCTCGGCACGCTTCCGATTTATGTGGCGTCATTCGCCTTGCGCCTTCCCTATGGGGAACGGCGCCCTCTTCTAGTTCGATTTCGTGTTCGACGAAATTACAGCAACCGATGTCCGCCTTATGTTTTGAAAATACTTCGGCGTTCCGATCTAGGAGGTCCCGCAATTTTTCAAAATCTCCCTCACCTATTTTTCCTTTTAAATGTTCTATTTCTGGCAAAACCGGTTTGTCAGAATCTAGTTCATATGACGAGGGGCGTTCCGGAAAATTCGAGCAGCTTGATAAGCCGTCGTCCGTTTCGGATTTCATTGAAAACAATTTACGAATAGATTTTAATTCATCAATCCTCTTTAAAATTTTATCTTTATTTGCATGATAAGGACAGTCTTTCACACTATATTTCTTCGAGTTTTCTGTCTCCTCATAGTCGGTCCTCATCGGCAAGGCGTAGCCAAGCTTCTTTCCACGCTGGATTGAAACCGTGGTGTCCAGTGTGTTCAACAACACACTGACACACAGTCCGTTTCGCGTTACCGAGAAGCTCCGGCCTAAAATCACCGAACTCTGACTATTTGGATTCGGTACTAAGCAAACCTGTTTGCTATCACTTAACGAATTTAAATTTCTCATTCTAAAAATGCAGCTTGTCCTGGTTGTAACTTTACTTTTCTGTCCAAAAAAACTGGTACCTTATTTTCATCTGTTATTATCCTATTAATTGGTCTCTTAACATACTTTCGGTCCGGGTTTCTAATCCGTATTAGACCGTTGTTCAAGTCAATCATCACGTCAAAATTCCTGACAAAATCTCTGCCCAAGATGAATTGGTCGGCGTCGTCCAGATTCTCTACCACCAGGAAGCTCATCCAAAGGTTCCGTCCTCCCATGTGAAGGACCGTCACCGGTGTTCTTCCGGCTACGTAGATAGCTCCTCGATTTGCAGCGGCTAGTCGGAGATTCGTAGGAATCAAGTCTTCCCGCGTGAAGCCCATTCTCTCCCAGGTTTTTATCGGCATCACGCTCACCACCGCGCCTGTGTCCAGAAGCCCTGTGACTCCGATTTTTGTTCCGTTGGTGTCAAGCAGGTGTGCTGTCACATCTGCTTCATATCCAATATGTACCGCGTCTTGTTCCATCATGGCGTCATGGCCTATCCTGCGGACTTTGAGTTCCTCTTCACCCAAATAGATCTGCCCCATTTGGTCATCATCTGTTGTTATGTAAGTCCTGGTGTAGATGCTGATTCCATCCACGTTCAGCATTATTTGATACGGCCCATAGACCTCCAAGTAGCGTCCATGAAGTTTCTTCATGCGAGGGCCACCCGTCGTTAGTAGTGCTCGCACAGCTCTCGACTCAGTGCGTGGCTCCACCTGCCTCAGATAATCTGCATATGTGTCCAAATGCATTAAAGTGAACTCTGATGGTTCACTCAAATTTCTTATTACCTGGTGTCCAGCCACTGAGATTATCGACTGTATCTTCTTTCCTTGCGGCGCCATGCCGAACCTCTTACCGGAGATCACTTTAAGTTTCATATCTAAACTGCTTGGTGTTTTCGTCTCCTCGAACTCCGTTGCTTCGAAGGTATTCAGTTGCTCCTGAAGCTTTTCATTTTCCAGTTCAAGTTTCACTCTTTGTTCGATCTCTTTCGTCACCAGTTCCTGTTGTACTCTATTTAGAGCATCCTTTGCGGCTGCCTTGTAATCGATCTTGAAGTCATCGGCCGCAGTTGCTGGTTCCGGTTCACATGCTTCTCCTGTTACCGCTTGCATTTTCTTTGCCGCCAGCTCTTGAGGTTTGTCCTTCCTGCGTGCCTCTGCTTCGTTTAAAAGTCGAGCCTTGCTCGCTTTCACTCCTGATAAAGCTTCTTCATGCCTTGGATGCTTGATGTCTGCCACTGCATCCCAGAATTGTGGACAGTCTGATTTAAAATGACCTTCCAAGTTGCAAAAGAAACACCTCGGGCCGAATTTCGCAATTACTCCTCTCATGAAATCCTCATGTTCCAACTCTGACGCATCTTCGTCCTCGAGGCTAAAGCCTATTGCTTTCATGCCTTGTTTATAAGCTGGGCATGCTGACACATGATGGTCTGTTGAACTACAATTAGCACAAGAGCGTCTCTTGTCCATATCGTCCCTCGGTTTGTACCAATTGTTCCCTTGGTTCGCTGGTCCGTTGTTAAAATTGCCATAATTGTTCTTGTAATATCCAGATCTCGAAGGAGGTTTCAGCAATAGATACTCTTTCGATTTGAGTCTCAACTCCTCCGGTGTTGGCGCATTAGTTGATAGTGGTGTGTAATGCGTTGCTAGCATCGTACGAAGTTCATCGTTTTTCACACCATCGATGAATTTTGAGGCTACGGCCAGGTTCATCCTTCGATTTGACTCATCCGGTTGGCTGCGTCTTCTCAGCATTTCCAAATCATCGAGAAACTTGTCTATAGTTTCATCTTCCCGCTGCCTCCGTTTCTCGAAGCGCATCATCGCCTGGTGCCCCTGCACCCCTGATCCGAAACGGTTCAATAAGATTTCGAAGATTTTTTCAGCAGTGTCACGTTGATACTGTTTCTTGGCCATGACACAGTTCAGGGCTGTCCCTTCTAAGTTGCTGGTGAGCGCGCTGCATTCCTGTCTCTCAGACAAGTCTTCTTCCTCGAAATGTAGCTTCATTACCTCTATCCAGGTATCAATACAGCCATCAGATTCGTCTTTGTAGCATCTTGGTTTCTTAAAGATTCTTCTGGACTTTTCACTGCGTTCATTGGTTCTAGATAACCTCGTCAGGAATGTCTCCAAAGACCTGTTCAGGGGTTCAAATGCTGTGGCCATTGCCGTAGCATCCCTTGAGTGTCCCGCCTGAGTGTCCTCACACCTTGTCGAAGGCTCTGTGTGCGGTACATCCCTACAATCCGAATCACCATGAGCGTTTCCCGCTTGGCCCATGTGACTCCTCCTCGGGCCTGTATGCCCCATGTTGCCAGAATCGCTTCTCCCGGTCGCATGTGTGCTTTGCGTTGGTCGTTCGTTCGAGGTTTGTCTGTTCCCCGTTGAACTTGCTCTACTGTTCGGGCCCCATGCTGTATTACCCCTTGTGGCATAGCCTGATGAACTGCCCCTGCCTCTAGTGGATCCATTTGTCTTCCTCCTTTGATGTTCATTGAAGTTCACCCTCGGTTCCCTGCTGGGACCTCCCGAGTTCGGCTCTCCTTCTTTTGGTCCACTCTTGCTGCTTAGTAGCCCGTCCAACCTATCCATGATAGCCTGCGTTCGCCTCTCCATCATCGCGTCTATCTTTGTGTCAAGAGACCCAAGAGACTGCTCTTGCTGAATTCTTAACTTCTCCATGTCGGCTCTTAAGCGTAACTCCCTCTGTTCCGCCTCTCTTGTCATTCGCGACAAGTTCCTCGTCATATGTTCGTCTGTTCTTTCTTTCAAGCGTTTTTCGCTTCTGTCAACTTCTTGTCTGTTGCGGTTTATTTCTTCCCGCAGACTTTCTCTTTCAATGTGAACTGCTCTTTCCAGTTCACTCATCCTTATCGACATCTGTTCATTTTGTTCTCCTAAACTGCCCACTATGTTGTTTAAGGCTTCCTCTAGTGCCGCCCCGTTATCCATGAGTGGCGTCACATGTGGTGGTGTAACTCTGTCGGTCCCAGGTAGCTTCGTGCTGGTAGAGATCCGGGCCTTGACTCTCTGTCTTGACGTTTTATCATTATCTATTTCAGGATCCGCTAACGCGTTGCCTAGCCCTCCGGTTCTACTCTCTCCAGTTTGTGGCTCTGAAGTTGTCCTAATCGCGAAGTCTTTTGACTGGCCTGGTGTGTTTGCCTCTTTGCTTATCGTTGTCACTACACCAAATTTATCCATAGTTCTAGTCTCTCTTCCGACGTGTGCCTCACTCTCCTGGATCGAACTATTGAGACTGACTTGAGATCCAAAGTCCCCTTGCTCCTCTTCATCCTCTTCCTCCTGGGAATCCCCATCGTTTCCTGCTCCTCCTCCCATGCTGAATGGAAAGATGTTTCCGAAGGTGTTCTTCATTCTTTCTGAGAACGATGATGAGGTTGTTTGTTTTCCAGTTCCGCTTGCCATCATAGTGTTGTCTGTCGGAGATCTTCTAGTTGCCGTTACTTCAGTTGAGATGTCGGACAGTTCCGACATCTCCTCTCGATCCAACGTCCCGGTGGAAGTGGCAAAATCATGGCCTTGTTCTACCGGAGTAGATTCACTCGCCAGCCTTCTGCCTCTCCCTTCCAGTCCATTTACTCCCTGGTTGTCGTTCATGGTATGGTCCGTATTGACCTCCACTTCCAACAGTTCTCTTCGCTCTCCTGAGGTCTTTTGACTTCTCGTTTCAACCATTCTGCCTGAAACCGTCCCCTTTTTATCGGACCGGGTTCGCTTGATCCAATCCACAAAAGGATCGGTCATCGTTTTTCTTTGCTTTTCAGGTATGAATTTCCTAGAGCTATTACCTCGTTTTGGTATCCTTGACTTGTCTAAACTCATTCTTTATTTGTCACTTTCCTATGACTACTCTTGACTCAATTGTTAGAGACCTTATAGTTTCATTAACAATAATAATGACACAACACAATAAATTTCACCAGATTCTATTAAATAGTGACCACGAATCCCTGTATGTTGTCAGAGTACAGTTTGTATAAAATTTATTCACACTAGCCGATTATCGGTCCAAAGATCTGGAAACTAGCACAATATGATGTTATCAGTCAATTTAAAAGATAGTGTACTCACTACCCAATCAAGCTCAGTTTAGGTTGATTTAAAATCAAAAAACAAAAAAAAATATATATTGACACAATATGAATGTATATATAAAAAAAACGTATGTGTCTTGTACTCTTAGTCAGTCGCAGTACAATAGTCGAACCTGTCTTTTAAAGAAAAAGCTTTCCCTGCTTGGTGCTGCACCAAACAGACAAAACTTTGAAGGCAGTGATTTTCTCAAGTGGGCGTCTATTGCACCCACCGAGTACTGTGTTACCTATCTGCCTTCGGACTGCCCGAGCTAGACCTACTAAAATCCTCAGGGCAGTCACTTTTCCCAAAAACGTATTATGTTTCAATCCACACCAATGAGTCACGCTCTTTTTAATTTAGACTTAGTGTCGCGAATATCCGAGTTCGGATCTGTTTTGTATTAGTCTGGTTCTTTTTGAGAGGCAAGTTACCAGTGCAGTCACTGATACCTATCCTGTGTATTAATAACCTAATACCTCTCGCTTTTTTAGTTTTTCTTTCGTTCACCTAAGTCCTTAATAAAATGATACCCCTCCGGATTGGCACAAATAGGACCCTTCCGGACTGTCAGAATATAGACCCCTCCGGATTGGGACCCCTCCGAGTTAGTTAATAGTAGACCCCTCCGGATTTGGACCCCTCCGAATTAGCGACTATAAGACCCTTCCGGATTCGGACCCCTCCGGTTTTGTGGAAAGTAGACCCCTCCGGATTCGGACCCCTCTGACTTCGGAGCCCTTAGCTCTGTCAAAGTAGCTTTTTATAGTTTTCTTTATTTCAGCTTATACCCCTCCGGATACGTTCTGCGTTGCTCTTATGCTGTTTGAATTAACTGGGAAGGGTATAGGATCCTTTCCTAGACCCCTCCGGATTGAAGTTAAGGCACTTATTTGACAATTCACACTAACGGTGAAGGGTCTTATCACTTGCCTAATTTCGACTCTATTATGGTTGTCTTGTGCCTTCAGCCCTCCCTTTTTGTCTAGAACTGTCTTAAGTTACTTAGTTCAATCGCTATCAACTTTTGGTAGGGGTATAAGGGTTTTTTAGAAAAATTTATAAAACGTGAAGGGTGTACCCCTCCGGATTTGTGTAATTTGCTAAAAACAATCTGAAAAAATTTTCTCGCTCGCTTTTCCGAAAAATTTCTGATCCTATTAGTAAGCTCAGCTAATTTCTGATCTATTGGTACCAAGATCAACTCGATATGATCAGTAGTTCCAAAGTTATTAACCAAAACGTCTTTTTTCCGAACTCAAAAAATTTTCTCTCTTATAGGTTCCGCCTAACTTTTTCCGCAAATCTGGTCCTTTCGACCTAAAATTTATTGATCCGAGCTCAGAAGGCCTATACTCTTCTAGTTCAATGCAAAAGACCCGATCTAAAACGCTATTGTAGAAAAAATTTGCGAAAAACTATGCTACCTGGACCCCTCCGGATTGATGAATCCACCAAATCAAACACGTTATGTTCGATTTCTCTGCAACCCGGAAGGCTTTCGGGTAGCGGATTTTAAGACTTGTAGATTCACTAGTGGACGTTGTCCGAACAACTATTTTTACTGTCCTACCTCAAAAATTTCAAAAAATTTTCTAAATTTTTAGTGTTTCTTACTATCAAAAATTGGGAAAATTTGGTTTTTGGTACCAAACTAGTTCCAACCACTTCCGAACTAAAGTTAACCGGTTCTACTTGTTACAGTAGTGCAGTTACGATGTAACACACTAACTTAGCGCTTTTTTCCGTTTCAAAAAATATCGATATCTCAAAAATCGCGACTTGTGGGGGGATCAAAATATCGCTATTTTGACCCTAAAAACCGGTCTGTTTTCGTTGTTTTTCACTGAAAAATGATATAAGACTATTAATATAGGCTATATAAGTAATAATATTAGTAATACTATACCCCTCCGGGTTTGTTTAATCTCCGAATTAAGGTGCTTAACTCGGATATTCGCAGTTCGGTGAAGGGTCACTACAGTGCAGCACTGTCGAGCCCCCCACAGATTACTATCTTACTTTTTGTACCAAAAGGGATACAAAACTTGTTAACGATACCCAACAGTCGATTGTAGTTGTCGTTGAGCCTCTTCCTGTTGTTCCCTGTACTGCTTGCCGGATCGGTCTTCACCCCGGACCCTTCCGAATTGAGCGCAAATCAGCTGACCCTTCCGGATTGGGCGCAATTTATCATTAACGTGCTTAAATGCTCAAATAACCCTACAGTACAAGCCCCACAAACGGGCTACAAAAATGATCTTAACGATCCTGACTGATATAAATGCCTGTAACAACAATATATCTATCAACAACAAACGGGGGGGTTGAATCACATCTTGTCTGGGGGGATGATTTCTACTGATTTTTTACTTTTTTACTGTTTTTGGTTTTTTCGGTTATTTTTTATGTTTTTTGTTTTTCTTGGATACTATACTATTTTTTGTTTGGTTTTGCTTATATCTTTAAGTGTTTTTGGTCACAAACCACTCAGGGGATGAGGGGTTCGCGATTCCCCCCACAATTCCTGGTTCGTGAATTTTCGGTCTTAACTAGGTTAAAAAACTATTCACGGCAATCCGGAAGGCTTCCGCGTTCCGAACTACCCTTCCGCCCCGGCGGTTTAGGCCTAATAAGGGCGTTAATGTGAGCATCCGCTCGGCGCGGAATGCTCGTTAACGGTTCTGCCGGTCATGATGTTAAAAAAGAATAACACCCAGGAGCGCCATAAAAACATACATGTAACATTCGCCCGGAAGATACATATCGACGGATAACAAAACTAAGTCTTAAGACGACTGGCTAGCGTCTAAACAGAGCTTTGCATGTTTTTCACCGTCTCTACCAAGCCAGTACTTTTCGGTGGTCTTTCTTACATCAGGCTGACAAAAACGCTACTGTTCTCCGGCTTCGACCAGAACGCTCAAATTAACTAGATTACATGCAAAAATAGTGAGCTCATGGCTGGGTCTCAGTATCCCCAGACCACGAGGTCACTCCTAAAAACAGGGCTACTACTTATTATATTACTATTGTTTTTGTTCAGTAGATAAAAATCATCATCTCCATCGAAGATGGATCAACCCTTCCCCCCCTTCCTCTAGCTCCTCATTCTTGTCAAAACGAATTAAGATCTTAATTAAATTCAAGTCAGGACATGACGGATGCTAAAATTCAATATAAGTTCATAAAAGTCCACGTCCCGAGACCCTTCCGGATTCTTGAATCCGGTGAATCAAGCTTCTTAATATCCAGTTCACAATAACTCGGAAGGCTGGGTTTTACCCTTCACCGTTGCTCGCAACGGCCTTGCAACTATTGTAACAGCACAATAGTTGCAACTCGGAACGTCCTCTGCTGTTCGGTAGTTCGTTGTAGTTTTTTAGTCTCGATTTCGTACTGTTCGTAATCGCAGATAAAAGTTGTTCTGTTTTTTCTTGCTCTTTTTGCTAAAAATGGCCGTTTCTGACGTTTCTCAGAAATATGACGTCATAATTCGAATTTTTAAAAACTAGAATTCCAGAATCTTCTAGCCTTCACCGTTTGGCTAATCGTTCAAATAACGTCCTTATCCGTTCTAAATCACCAATTCGGAAGGCTTGCTGCTAAAATACCGAATTCCGCAGAGACTGCATTTTGGCCATTCTGGTCGAATGTCACAGTTCTTCTTAACCTCATATGTGACATAAGCAGACGACTGTCACAGCAAAGTTTCGAAAACATTTGAAATTTACTTTTTTATCAAAAATCTTTCTTTTATATGAGCGACTGGCACACATGATCTGCGATAACTAATCCACATAATTAAATTCAATTGTTCAGGACGGAAAATTAATAAAAAGGGTTATAAAGGTTCACGTAAAAGGTACTTGGCGCCAGGCATCTGATAGCACAACTACCAAGAGAAGACGTCGTTATACTCTGCATTTCCGTGCGTTTGATAGTTCGGATATGCTCCGGATCTGCCACTGAACCTTCCGGATTCCACTCACTCCTGGGGTTAACGTACTCGTCACGCAAACCTTTCGTTTCCGGTGGCTTCTTTCGTGGTTTGAGTTTGCCCAACTATATTTTGTCCATCCACTGACTTTTAAGGTGTATTCGGCTGTTGTGCTTTGAGGGGTTGTTCAACTTCGGCGGTTTGATTTTTCTGAGAAATTGTTACTCTCCAGTCGAACATTTCAAACAATAAAAATTCCTGAAGATTCTACCCTTCTCCCTGTGTCGAAATTGACGTTAAAGCGCTTAGTGCCATTTTCAGCGTGTTTGAGAGGGTTCTGCTGTGCCTTCTGGGGGAATGGTAAACACTTTGAAATGGCTCTGGTAGAGACGGTTAAAAGCAAGTAGGACTCTATCTTGACGCTGGCCAATCGTTAAATTTTTATATATTTTTTTCTATGTTATGTACTTTCCGGGTGAATGTTACAGTAACAGAGTTTATTCAATTGTCCCTGTCGGATGAAAATAACCAAATAAAACGGCAAAAATCTTGTTATGTAAATTTTTCCAGACTTTGAATTTATTGCTTAGTGGTTCACAAAAAGCTAATAATTGTTCGCTTTTAGTGCTGAATAAGGATGTAATTTGACCGAAATCGTAATCAAGCATAATCATTTTTTAGATTAACCAATGAACAAATATTTTAAGCTTGGTCGGCAGTTATTAAACTGCTCCAGGCCTCTTGGTCAGCAGCCGGATTACAGAAGAAGTTTGTCAGCTGCTGCTCAAATGTCTGAATCCTACATTGAGCAATTGAGAAGCTGCGTTTCTGGAGATACTAACAGGTTAACATCCAGTTCTGCTGTGCGAGATCTATTCGGGAAAGATGAAAGCCATTTTATTCATTCTCCTCTGCCTGATTTAGTAGCCTTTCCTAATTCATCTCAGGAAGTGTCTGATCTGCTAAAGTTTTGTCATACAAACAACATCAATGTTGTGCCTTTTGGAACCGGGACTGGATTGGAAGGCGGTGTAACCTGCCCCGAGCATCAGAAACGACCATATCTATCGCTAAGCATGACAAACATGGCTGAAATTACCGCACTCAATGTCGAAGATTTCGATGTAACCGTCCAACCCGGAGTAAGTATCATTGTTAGCTTCAATGATGACAAATTGTTGCCAAAATTATTTTTATACATATTATAAATCACCGAATCAAAGGAAATATTGACACTGAATGTAAGTCCGGTAATCTGCAAGTCGGGTCAGGTACATTTAGCTGATTTTTTTTATTTATTCAGAAGGTCGAAAGTATCATAGTTACCGAGGTTACAGTCAGGCGTCCCTTCATCGCATTATCCAGTCAAAATCCTCCGAATTTTCTAGATAAGAAAAAAGGAGATGATTAGTGTTGATGTTTTTAAAAATAAACTCGATACGGGTTACGTTTCTTCAATAAGAACACGCAATGTCACCCCTAAGATTGTTGGATTTTTGTTTAGGGGTAGCAAAAATCCACTCACTGCAAAAATCTCATATCGCGTCGTTTGATGCGCGGAAAAAGTTTCTGTGCGCGTGTTTGCAGGAGAGCTGCGATACTAATTTAAAACCCGCAGTTGTCTTACAGGGCATGGTCTTCAAAATTAGCTTCATTTAAGACTAACGAGATAAAATTATAAACATCGGGTGTGCTTTAGTTTCCTGTTTTCCACGCAAAGTCAGCTACCAAAAATAGTCACCGGAATGGGTTGGAAGATATACGATATTAAAGCGCTATCAGTCGTGATTCGAACCACATCAAACAGTTTTCAAAACTTTTTCTCAGTTTTGACAAAAATTAGTTTTAAATCTAATTTCGAGCGAATAAATTGAGCGATCAGCCTTATAATAGTCTATTTCTTTTAATTCAAGTTCAGCTGAAAGTTTTTTGTTTTGCTCTCGTAAATATAGTTATCGAAGCTTCTTTTAACGCCTTCCATAGAATAAATTTTTTTAATTCAGAAAAAAAAACTTTTTATAAATGTGTTTGAATTTTTTAAATGATTTTTTTTCTTATCTTTTTCTGTTATAACTGTTGTCGATTATACCAAATTTACTATTGCTTATTATCAATTGCTAGTCCTCTGTTCAAACTCTTTCATGACATCAGGAATAAAACTAGACTATCCTTGTTTTTACTTGGCGGATTTCGTCTCTTGGCTGTCGGCTAGCAATGTGATACGAAGCCCCGCTTTGACTTTCTTTTTCATTTTGTTTAGTAGTTCATTGAACCGTATATCTTTTGCTGCAGTTGGTTCGAATTACTATTGAACAAATTGCTTTCATAATTATATACATAAATGCAAGAAAATTTTTAAATGATTTTTTGGTCATTTTTTCCAGATACTGGGGAAAAACTGTTCCAATGCTAAGTAAAAGTTCGAAAGTTCCCGACGATAGAATTTCGTTGAAAACTTGAGTAAGATTTTGTAGCTGCAACTTTTGATAGCTTTATGATAAATATAGCCTCTAGTGAGATGTGTATGGTGCAGTTTTTCAAAGAAGAAGTGAGTCAAATTACATCCAGTAATTTTCTGAGAAGGTATTTTTGTCTTCGTTGAAAAACTTAAGAATTAAAAATTCGTTCAGAAAATATTTATTTAACAAAGAAAAAGCACTGTTTGATTTGGTAGTGTTTACACAAACGAGTGGCAATTTTGCTGCTCACCATTACTAATATGCATTTATCCACATTATTGGTGGCTAGTGTTTGGCTAGGTTCAAGGGCTCGTGGCACCGATGTGATGACGTTAGACTCTGAATCTCCATGTTGCGGGTTCGATTCCGGTATACGGTGAGAATTTCACTTTTTAAGACTGGTTTTACCGTTTTTCCCAAATAAACATTTTAAAAGCTATTTTTTTGGAGTTTTGTAGCTTGTTTTTGCGAATGGCAGCTTCATCTCTGGGATTAAGAAATTGCATAAGTTTCATATCGATTTCAGGTAGTGAAATAGTTTTCATATGTAATGATACGATGCGAGACGACTTTTTAGAGCACATGGCGTAGATGTGAGGATGCGAGACTCCGAATCTCCAGGTTGGAGGTTCGGTTCCAGCAATTTCAATTTTCAAGGCTTATTTTTGCTTTTTCTGATTTCATTTTTTAGAGCTTTGTTTACCTTGCGATAAGCAAGGGTATTGCAATCGGGTACTAGACTTTTTCCCGTAAACAACTTTTTGTACAGGATCTTCACTTCTAGAGGATCACTTGTAAAGGATCTTCAATTCTGGAGGATCTTTCATCTGACATACTCAATTTCTTGGAAAGTCAAATAAAACTATCATTTAGCTAATAATTAGTTCACGTCCGTTTCAGGTTGTAATTATCATTTCAAAAACATTTCTCAATTTTTCGATTGTCTGGTTTTCGTCCTAGTTTATGTCGGTTCATTTTCCGTTTTTTAAACGCCATTTTATCTGGTAGCGTTTTTATTGGTTTACTTTTTAAAGCAATTTAAACAGTTTTTACTATAACTGATACTTGGCAGTTTAAAGACTGTCTACTTCCAATTTTCTATTTTTTGTTTCTTCACTCAGTTGAAGTTGTGCTCATATTACATCGACTTAGTCGTCTCATTTGCATCCAGGATGTTTCCAGGAGTACTGAATTAGGAAATTCGAGTTGATAATGTTTCATAGCTCAATCTTTCGCCTAGAAAAAACACTCAACGGGCGTCTCCCCAAGTATTGTCGCATTAGTTCTCTTCGTATTTTTTTTAAATAGAAATTTTACAGTGGAAGTTCTCTTACTTGGCAGATTTTTCGCACATTGATTCAAGATTTCATTTAAAACAAACCGAAGAAAACGTTCGAAAATTTTGCATTGAAAATTACGTCGACTTTACGACCTTCGCCTCATCTTTTGTTAATTACCTTGCCCTGTTATATCTATCTATTATATATTTAAATGCGGGCTTCACTATCTCGCCATGTTTAAGCTTTTTCAACGTATTATTTTTGCATGTTTAAGCTATGTCGTATATTGCAATGGTTAAGATTTTTTTTTCGATTTTCCAATTTGATTTTAGTGATTATTTTACCGAGCTTAAATGAAACAGCCCAATATCGAATTAGGGGTTGCGAATTTGGCCTCCAAGTTTGAATCCCCGAATCATTTAAGTTAACGAGATAAGACGATTTTTGAGATTTTTTCAAAAATTGTCAGACTTCAAATAAAAAAGTAATTTACAAAACTTGAAGTTCCCAACCCTGTAGTTGGGTCCTGTCAGAGTAATCTCAAAGATTGCGAATCTTGCCTCCAAATATGACTGCTCAATTCTTTGTAGTTTTCGAGATATGACGTTTTTTTGTGATTTTTTCAAAACTTTTCAGAAAACTCAAATTATTATAATTTTTTTCAAAAAATCTGAAGTTCCCAACCCTGTAACTGGGTACTGTTAGAGTACTATCAAGGGTCGCGAATCTTGCCTCCAAATATGGTTGCTCAAATCCTTGTAGTTTTCGAGATATGATGTTTTTTGTGATTTTTTCAAAAATTTTTCATAAAGTTTTAATTATTTCTCGAAATTTGAAATTCCCAACCTTGTAGTTGGGTGCTGTCAGAGTACTCTTAGGAGTAACAAATCTTGCCTCCAAATTTGACTGTTCAACTCCTTGTAGTTTTCGAGATATGACTTTTTTTGTGATTTTTGCAAAAAATTTTCAGAAAACTTAGAATAATTTTTTGAAGCAAAATCTGAAATTTCCAACCCTGTAGTTGCGCACTGTCAGAGTGATCTCAAAGATTGCGATTCTTGCCTTCAAATATGACTGCTCATTTTTTTGTAGTTTTCGAGATATGACGTTTTCTGTGATTTTTTCAAAAATTTTCAGAAAGTTTAAATTAATTATTTTTCAAAATTTGAAATTCCCAACGCTATACTTCGGTGTTGTCAAGAGTACCCTAAAAAGTTGCAAATCTTGCTACATGTGACTGCTAAACGCGACTCAGGCGTCTCAATTTTTGCCTCCTAATATCAATGCTCAAATCCGTATAGTTTCCGAGATATGACGTTTTTTTTCGATTTTTTTCGGGAAACTTAGGTTTAAAAAAATTTTGGATTCCTAACCCTATAGTAGGGTGCTCTCAGGGACTCTCAGTGGTTGCAAATCTGGCCTCCAAAATTCTCCAGAGGGCCATTAAGGTTTCGAGAGGACGTTCTTAAAATGGGAATTAAAAAAATTTAAAAGTTCGAAATTACCAACCCTGTAATTGGGTGCTGTCAGAGTACACTAAAAGTTTGCAGATGTTGTTTCCAATATATGCGGTTTTTTTCATGAGTTCTCGAAAAATTTCGAAGCACCGAAGGTGCGTTAAGCGCTAGTTTTTATTTTATCGCAAGTGGTCGAATAGCTGCTTCGCTTCTGTGTTTGAATGTTTGGCTGAAATAATACAGCATTTCTTTAGTCCTAAGGTCATTATTCGAATCATTTTCATACCGGAAATTTGAATGGGTATTGTGGTAGGTTACGAGGCAGATGTTAAATGATGCCCTTAGAGATAAAGGACTCTGGTTCCCCGTGGATCCGGGCGCAGACGCCTCTCTTTGCGGAATGTGCGCGACAAGTGCAAGTGGCACAAATGCAGTCCGCTATGGCACCATGCGAGAAAATGTCCTCAATCTTGAAGTTGTATTGCCAGATGGTACAATTTGTCATACACAGGTAAATAAATGCCTTTAGAAAATTGTTCGAAATGGGTCGATCGTACAAACTGGCTATCTTCGGTTGGACTCTCTACTGAAATTTTACCACCAAGCGCTCTTCGCAATGTTTCTGATTTAATTTATTCAACCTTGTTATTTAGAGATGCAAGAATACACCGAATTTTTTTGAACTAAAATTACCGATTTAATAGAAGCTGATCTTAAGGGTAAAGGCACAAGGGCCAGAAAGACAGCAGCTGGACTGAATTTGACCAACCTGTTTGTGGGATCGGAAGGTACTTTGGGAGTGATCACAGGAGCGACGCTCAGAATCCATGGGATCCCGGAGGCATCTGTTGTCGCAGTGTGTACTTTTTCGTCTCTGGAGGAAGCGGTCGAGAGTGCTACTATGGGTAATTGCTTTCATGATTAACCAATTTTACTATGAGATTTTTATGATGTGTTTCTAAGGTACCATGTGATCAGTATATGTACGCAAAAACAACAAGTGGCGAGAAAAATTAGCCCTAAAAGGATAATCGAGGGAGACATGTCGAATGAAAATTGAAATTTTATCGTCTAAGTAAGACATGAAGTTCTGAAATGAGCGTTTTTATAAGGATGTCTCTCATTAAGAACACATTGAAAAATAGAAATGTCTCTGAGAAGTGTTCATGTAATGATCTGTGATCTTCAAGTGATGCAATGTGGCGTGCCAATTGCGAGGATGGAATTGCTGGACCCGGCCAGCATCAACGCCTGCAACAAATACAGCAAATTGTCTCTTGATACAAAACACACTCTCTTCTTCGAGTTTCACGGAAGCGAAAGAGGTATTACAGAACAGGCAGAGACGGTGGGAGAGATCACGAAGGATTGTGGCGGAAGCAACTTTGAATTCGCCAAGGTCGGTCTGCACAGTCATATTTCATCTAGTTTCACAGTGTTGAATTCTTCTCACATCGGATTCAATTTAGCATTTTGATGACCTATGCGAGCGAACATAGTTCAGACTCATATAGGTCACGATGATTTTTTCAGGAAAAGTCCTAAAATTTGGAAAGGATCAAAAAAATTTTCGGGGTTAGATTTTTTGATTTATTTTTAAGTTCAATTCATTTTTTTTGTTTAAAAGAAGGCAAACTCTGCTATCGAACAGCAAAAGTGTAAATGTCACGAGAAAGTTTATCGAATTCTAGTTTCGAAAGTGGAATTTAATTTTCAAAAGGAATTTTTTTATAATGAACAATTCAGTATTTTTTTCTCTCTTTTTTTGCGTTCATTGACTCTTTTCCAACAGTCTGTTCGCTATGTTTAAAAGCAACAAGTAAGAGCGTGGTAGGAATTTTGTGAAAACCATGTAGGTCCTGATGCTTTTTTCAGTAAGTTGTTTTAAAATTGACTTTTGATTTCTTTTATTAACTGAAGGCAAATTCAACTATCGAACAGCAAGTGTTTGGAATATTCTAGAATTCGATTTTCAAAAAAATCAACTTCTGTAGAATAGATAACTCGATTTTACTTCAAAGCTATACAGTACTTATACAAAGCTAAACTCTCTGGAATAACTTGAAATAGTTCAAAGTTTCTTGCAATAGTTCGATGTTTCATCTCTTGATTAGCTTGCTCTGGGAAAAAAAAAACGTTTGCAAATGGATTCAATTTCTGAAAACAGCTTGAAATGCTTCAATGTTTTTTGCTTAGTAGCTTGCTTTAAAAACATAATGTTTTTCGCGAAATTATTCAAGCAATAAATACAATTTGAAATACTTGCTCAATAGCTTGCTTGGAAAAACTTGATTTTTCGCTATTTTTTTAAAAAGTTTTATTGTTCATTAGCCGGCTCAAAAACTTCCAAGCTCTTTCGAATTGGGTTAACTTGTGAAAACAACATGAAGTTGTTAAAAAATAATATTCGACTCAAAAAATCCTAATTTTTGCGCAAAGGTCTAAGCTGTCCTAAAATCTTGCAGTTCATCAAATTTTTACATCTCGATAGGTAGCTTGACATATTTTAATTGTTTCGCCATCCATTTCACGTTCTGAAACAAATTGAAAATATTGGTTTCATCGCATGCTCGAAAAACTTGTTATTCCGAATCACTTCAAGCGTTGTAAGCCCTTTTACATTTGAAACAATTTTTTGCTGATGATCATAAGCTTGGTTCAAAATTTTTTTGCGAATGAACTAAAGTGTTGCATGCTCAATAGCCTGAAGAAAACTAAAGGGAATTGATTGAAGCTGTGAAAACAACTAGGAAATTCTAGGTTTTTCAAGCTAAAAGAAACTTCGGGGAAACGACTCACGCTATAAATTAAGTTGAAAAAGCATTGTCAGTCAGTCAGTGGGCGTCACCATCCTTTGGATTCGAAGGTGTCTGTTATAATTCTTTTTTCTTTCGTTCTCAAAATAGCCGTTACTTTCCAGAGAATCTTGTTGCGGCCTGCATATTGTTCGTAATCATTACCCGCTGCTTCCTTTATCCTTTCTTTTCTGTTTTCGTTCAGTGCCTAAAGCGGCTTCCGACAAACTTTCTGATTTCTACATAGCGAAGAAATCTGAAGTGACCTTATGTGCGAAATTTTACCTCAAAAACAGACGCTCAAGAACGAAGCCTAAAGCGCTTTCATTTATTACCAAACTTTTCCCCTTTTAGTTTCTGAAAATATTTTGAAAGAAACATTTTTCCAAGCCTACAGTTTTCCGACCGTCGTTCGGAAATCTCGCGCAAGCTGCCGTATGCTCTCTGGTCTATGATGTAAGACTTCGACTGATAACTCGGAATTCAAACTAAGTGGTTTTCACGAACGGGAATCCGTATGCTTCTGTCAGACGCCTATATCACTTGTTCAGCCGCTGTATGATACCATATCAATACCTCAGTTCAACCAATCCCTTCATTGCCCCTTTTATGCAACAGTTTTTGCACATACAAAGTAGATATTGCATCTCTTCGACAATTTGACGTCCTTAGTCGGTTGTCCTTTCTGTCAAGTAGATTATTCGTCCCACCGTCACCAAGTTTTTTGACATTAACTGTTCAATATTGCTGAACCGTTTTTCTCAGAACTTTGTCGCAATTGCTCTTACTGGATATGGGATGTGTAGCGAATTAGATAAGAAAGTACCATTCACTAACGACGAGCTCAAAACACCTTGACATTTTCGGACTGTTCGAGTTGTTGTCATTGAAGTTTAACCTTCTTCGTGGGAAGTTTAAAATGAGGACGCGCTCAAGCTCTAGCGCCGAGATTACTTTTGATGTTTTCCTTCAGAGAAAACATACCACTGAAAGTTTTACTCGGTAGAGTGTTCCATATTTTTGTTCCAGAAAAAGTAAGCGGATTTTTACCGAAATTTGTTGAAGTTTTTGGAATGATCAGTCTAGTTGCTGTATTTCTTTCGTTTTTTGAGAAGCAATCTCTGATATATTCTGGCATAGAAATCAATTCTTTAGTTGAAAATGCTTAAAATTGATACGCTTAGTGATAAGCAGCCAGTGTAGATTGTGGAAAAATGGCGACATGCTGTAAAGTTTTGATATCTTAAAGACGTATCGGCATGTTGCATTCTGAACTTTCTGTAATTTAATGATTAGATATTGTGGTAACCCAGAGTACACGCTGTTGCAGTAATCGAGCCTAGAGAATGGGTGAGCATTCAGGCCAGAAGGTGTTTGTTGGAGAAGTTTTTAATAGTTGTAATGAATTTGTGGCTCTATTTGTTTCGGTCAAATAATTTTGCCAGCAATTTAAAAGAGTTGAAAAAATCAAAATGGCGATTGTTGATGACAAAAAGTACTAGTTTCAGGTGCTTTCTTTTTTTCGTAAATATTGCAGAACAATCATTTCTAACTTCTCTTTTTCTGTGTTAATTTTCAATCTCATATTTTCGAACCAATCATTAATTTTATTTAAATCCAATTGAATCTTGTCAAAGTTTCCCTCATATGAGGATAGACTGCAGTTTAGCCTGGTTTCATCTGCATAAATTTGATAGTTCAAACTAGTTTTCAAAAGTACTGTTCGTTTTGGCGAAAAATAGACTGTGAAAAGCAACAATCCTAGCAAAGATTCTTGTGGAGCCCCAGTTTTAATGATACGAGGTTTCGATATAGTTTCATCTATCTTGATAAGTATTCTACTACTGAGCTATGATGATCTTTGCTTGCCGATATTTTAAATCCTGCATTATTCTTGAGTAGAAGTAATCACAGCTCATGGTCAATAATCTCACATGCTGTTGTAATTTCTGGGGCGATAACAGCTGTTTCTGTTCCTTTAGCTAGCTTAAGGAAGATGTCATTGGAAGTTTTCAGCTGGGCTGTCTCTGTCGAGAAAAGCTTTCTGTAAGCTGATTGTTTGATATCATGTAACTTATTTGCACTGAGATAGTCTGTTAATTGCACAAAAGTTACTCTCTCGAACATTCGAGAAAAAACGTAGATTTGCTATAGGTCCGTTAGATTTTAAAGTTTCCGTATCGAAATTTCGAAATAACTTTCTTTAGTTGCGGTTTTACCAAGGCTAATTTTAGCGCTTGAGGGAAAAAGCTAATTTCTATACATTAGTTTGAAAAGTTGAAGGAAATTC
Source organism: Symsagittifera roscoffensis (assembly GCF_963678635.1). Lineage (NCBI taxonomy): Eukaryota > Metazoa > Xenacoelomorpha > Acoela > Convolutidae > Symsagittifera > Symsagittifera roscoffensis. Next base: position 57,022,808 of record NC_087065.1, read on the forward strand.
ATCCAGTTATTATTGATTCTTTTCAGGTCAGAAGATTTCATTGGGTCTGACAATGATGCCGCATTTGAGCACTTGAGTGATGCCGCATTACTCAACTGCTTCGGTTATCGTTCTTAAATCAACTTTTTCAAATAATAGCATCTCTTCGGGGACAACTCTTCTCTCAATTTTAAAACTCGGCAGTTGTTATTCAAACGCATTTATTGGTTTTCAATTTTCGTTACAAAGAAATCATGTAAGTTCTCAAAGCTCTTGATAATTTCGTTTTGATTTAGGATACACTTTTTCTTTTTTTTATCCTAGCAGGGCTTCAAAACTTTTCAACTTTGACTTTTAATTCACTGTAGTGTTTAATTTTCTGTCTAAGTACTTTTTTTTTTACTTTTTTATGAACAATTCGTTGCATATGTTTGTTTGAAATTTCAGTTTGTTCCCATTTTCATTGTTCTGCGTTTTTTAAGCATTCCCTCTCAACTCCTTCTTTTCCTTTTGCGCTCTGAATTTCAGGATCAAAAAACTTAAACGTTTTTATGCGCTTCGTCATAGTTTTCAAAGGTGCATGATTTTCTATGAGTGTAGAAAAAATTTCATGTTTTGCCTCTGCTTTTGTGTCAAGATCTGATATTCTTTCATTTGAAAGAAAATTTAAAAATACTTCATCTTGGAGCTGTTTTCAGCACGCCGTTTAGAGGTTTCGATAGGAAATAGTGGTTACCATGGACTCTTGTCTAGGCATAGGAAAAACTCCACTGACCAGAGAATGGTCACTGAAATTGACGCCGAAGAATAATTGCTTGAATCGCCGGCTTACATAATCTTCATTGTTTGCGAATTGATTCAAGCTATAGTTTTTCAAATATTTCAAGTTTCAACGCTTGGTTGTCTTGCTTAAAATCCGAATAAAGGTCTTTTAAGCGGAATGGAATTGATAATAGCTTGCCATATACGTATGTTTTGCGAACCGAATCGCTCCATGGATAATCTTGACAATGCTCAAAGTTTCATCGCTCGACTATCCCGCTAAGAAAAGTTGAATTTTTTTGAACCGATTCACGCTATAGATATAAGTTTGCGGAATCATCCCTTGACTAGCTTGGTTATAAAATCAACTTTTGCGAATCAAATTATGTTGGATGTGTTTTGACAGCCGGTTTTTCGAAACTATTCGTTTGCACAGGAAATGGAGAGGCGCAATGAGCTGTGGAAGGCGAGACATGCAGCCTACTGGGCTATTCTGGCAACTAAGCCAGGCCTGAAGGCATTCATCACTGACGTCTGTGTGCCAATCAGTAACCTCACCCCATGCATTCTGGAAGTGAACGAGGTCATAGAGACGAATGGTTTCATGGCCAACATTGTGGGTCATGTGGGCGATGGAAATTTTCACTCCGTGTTGATGTACGATGCAAATGATAAAAGCGAAGAGGTGAGGGTTTCAAAACTGACTAATGACCAGGTTTAGTTGCCCTTCTGCTGCGCAATGCAATAAACAGATGGCATTAGAACAAAGTTCATTCGGTAAAATATAGTGCGGTGGGTATCTTTGAAATACTGGGCTTTCACTCATTTCAATTGAAAGCAATTTAAGTTATGCGAGTCTATTAGTGTTGCATATGGTAGAAGTGATTTATATTTATGGTACGATTTCATTAATGCACTGTAGTTTGTTAGATTAGTTTTTGTTGTGTGATTGGTTTAGTATGTGTGGTTGGTTATGACATGTATAAATTCCAGGAACGACTGAAAAAAGTAACGACTGCCGTTGGCGATCTGGCCATGAAGTACCATGGAACGTGCACTGGTGAACACGGAGTGGGTCTGGGAAAGAAACACCTGCTGAAGAAGGAAGTGGGACCGGAGACGTATGCTCTAATGCAGCAGATCAAAAGAACACTGGACCCCAACTGTATCATGAACCCTCACAAAGTATTCGATGTATGAATTGTAGACGAATTGGAAAAAACTATTGAACTGACTTATCAAACTGAAAAGCAAACCATTACTAGTTGAACTAGTATATGTACTGTAAATGTTAAATGGAACTGCCTTTTATGGCAAAGTCGGACACAACATGACTACAGCTTTCATGGCTATAGGATTCTAAATGCTTTTGGTACCTGAATTTCGTCTCTGAGTTCGAACTTGAATTCTTACTTTTAAGTTATGGCCGTAAAAGTTAGCAAATACAACCACATATCGGATGTTGCCTGGGCCACAACTGCCCTTTGATGTTGTAATTTTAAATCAGAAATAGATTAAAGGAAAACAGCTCAAAGCGTTTCAGACTTAAATGAAAATTGTTTTGTTCATATTCTTTTTAGAGATGGTATTTAAACGTATGAGTTACAGAGCAAACATAGGTTTGGAATATTTAGACCCAAGAATCTTATGTGGAAAATGTTGCCGTGAAAAATAGAGCGTCATCTGATATTTGTTTTGCCTTCTGAAGATGTTATATTTCTATTATAGATAGCTAATCTCAATATAAAACTCGCGGTGCTCAACAGTTTGTAAATTTGTGAAAATTTTGTTAGAATACTTTTTTTATCGATTCATTGTTCAACTTAGAGAATATGAATAATGTGCACTTGTTTATTTGATGAAGAAGAAAACAAACGTGATTTGATGTGCAATTGTTGCCATGTCAGAATCGGTTTTCATTTGTCATTTTTTTCAGGAAAAATGGTCAAATTGTAGCCCACAATATCTAGTTGAGCTGTATATTTGAGACTGGGGATTTAGGGCCTAATCTGTGATGCAGAGAGCTGGATTTGAACAAAGCTAGTGTACAAAATGGCGTACAGTCAATACGTGAACGTGGATGACTTGCCGCGGCCTGAAGCCACCTCTTTGCCGACGGATCTGCCTCCTAATTCGGACCTCAACAAAATGAAGAAATATGTGCGGTGAGTTTTTGATTCGTGAAATGTCACTATTAAACGCATTCAATTCCCAAATTATAGGTAATGAGTTTTATGCGAATATTAATATGTCTGAATTGACTCTCTTAGTCTTACACTTAATTTTAAGCTCAGTAAGTCTCTTACAGTGAGAACCAATGAGTCCCTAAGATTTGTGAAATTGAAAGAACTTCACCGTGAACTTTTTTTTTGGGATTTTATTGTCGATCGAAAATTTCCCAAAACAAAGTCAATCATTCTTTTTTTTTGGTTTCTTCGAGTTCCTATTTTTTCAGGAAAAATGAAAATGTACTGGAAAAAATTACTGATTTTGTCAAATCGGGTTCATTGTTTGAATTGGTCTAAGTGTCAGTGAACATAGTTAAGACACTTATGTAGGTCGTGATGCTTTTTTAGTTAGAATTATTTTCAGGTGATCATGCTTAAACTTCCACTTTTTTTAATGCTCAATGCATGATCATTTGCTAAAAAGAAGGCAATTTCCGCTCTGTAATAACGAAAGAAGAATGACGCAAAAAGTGTGATCTACTTTACTTTCTTCCATTTATTCAGATTTACCGCAGAAGAAAAAAAAACATATTTCAAGTTTTCTCAAAGTCAAAGAGTTATGAAAAAATGTCAATCAAAAAGTATTCTCGAAATTGAAAGAGCTCTAACGTGATGTTTTTATACTTAAAGATCTAGTTGAAATTCTATTTCATCTAACGAAATTTGGTCTTTTTTTAGGAGTCGATGAACGTAGCTCAGACTCTTATATAAGGTCATGATGGTTTTTTTTTCAGGAAAGTTTGTTTAGGCTCATGTGACTTTTTGCCGTTTGACTTTTGATTTGCTTTGAGTTCAGTTCATTTTTTGCTTAAAGGAAGGGAAACTCCACTGTAGTGAAGCAAAAGGGTAAAGGGCACGAAACATGTGATCGACTTGTAATTGCAAAATGGATGTTAATTTTCAGATTTCCCAGCAAATAAAATTTTTACATAATAATCCAGTTTTCTCAAGTTGGGTTAATTTTAATCAGAAAGGGTTCATAATATTTTGATCCAGAAATTCAAAAAGAATAAAGACCTTTTTTTTGAAAATCGAGAATTTAGGTTTTTCAAAAAATCTGTCGGTATTTTTTTTCTATTTACTTGCGTTCTTCGACTCATGTTTTTTGGCTCAAATTGGGTTATTTGTTTAAATCAAGTTTTTAATTATCAATGAAAGTAGTCGTCAAGAAATTGATGTAGTGCGCGACGAGTTTTTAAGTGTAAAAGAAGGAAGTGATTCTCATTTTTATAGGTCTCGATAATTTTTTCAGTAGAATTCTTAAAATTTGTTCGTTCAAATTCAGTTTTTTGATTTTCGATTGAACTTTATTTCCTTTTTAAAAAAGTTGGGGTAACTCCACTATCGAACAGCAAAAGTGTAAAGGTCGCGGCAAACTTGTATGGTTGAACTTTTTGTCGTTTGACTTTTGATTTATTTTTGAAACGAGGCAAAAAATTGTGCATGATTTTTAGGTTTGAGTGTGGATTTTTTTTGTAGCTGTTCCCAGCGAAGAAAAAAAACCTAAGAAGCGTTGAAGTTTACCAGCTTTAATTCATTTTGAGTGTTAATATTGGAGCTTTAATCAACGAGGAAAAGGACGAAATTACGAGCGACTCAGATTGATTTACAAAGAACAGTGCGTTAAAAGCTCTGTAAAAAGCTGATCAGAATGTTTGTTGAACCTTTTCCTTTTCTTGTGGATAAATCTTAACGTGAGAAGGAAAGAAAGAATTTATTTCTCCTGAAAAAAATTTGAGTCAAATTATATAAAATACAACAAAATCTGGAGAGGACAGACAAAGGGATTTTGGGATCTACCAAGCGCCTATACTGCAAGCAAATATGCTTTTATTAACAACAAGTAGCAAGTGTTAACAAATAGCAACAAAAATGTTTATTCCTTCTGAATTAATTTTTATTAAGTTGAGCAAGTTATAAATCATCAACTGGCCAGCAGATACAAAAAGTAAATATCGATTATCAACCTTAAGCATGGCCACATTAATCAGCTGCGACGATAATGTCATAAAACGCAATTTTAAAAAAGCAAGCCACGGAAAAAAACTCACCCAATAATTCAAAATTTGAAAAACACGATACATTGAAATTACACGTTCTTTAATTTTTGACCATTTTAATTAAATAGTCTTTAGCGTATTGAAAATTGCAAACACTGAGAAACATTTGTTCTTTTTGAAGTGATATACTGAGATATTTTCACAAAAAATGAGATCGCTAAAATAAGAACATTTGAGGCACATTTTTTCACTCAAGAATCCTTACTCCTAGAGAATTATCCAGCACTATTCAACGAATGGTTTCAGCCTTGAACTAAAAGTAAACAAATCTGGGTTACCAATTCGAAATATTGATTTAAGTACGAGGGTTTAAAATTTTGATAAAAACGTTATATTTGCTTATGTTGTATTTTATAAAAAAAGTTTAATGTGTCTGCATTTAAAAATTTTTTCAAATCCCACGGGCAATAACTTCAAGGTTTTAAGTGTGTTATACAATTTGCATGCTCTATACCGTATCGAGGTTTTATCTATTTCAATTCTGCAAAAAGTTCCGAAAGCAAACTAACCTGAGCCTTCCTTGTGGCTTTAAGTGAATTTTGGAAAGCAAACATTTCGTTTGAAAAAGTTTCGAAATGTAATTTTTTCACAAATTTGAGTGCAAATTTGATCAAGTGGTAGACTTGTTACTCATGTGCAAGCTTTTTTTTGAAATCTCATTATACTGATTAAGCCGCTATCTGAAAAAAAACCTTTTATTTTCATTTTTTCAGAAGTTTTGCTTCCTAGAGCAAACTGTCGACATATCTGAACTACAAAATTATATATATTTTTTTGATTTTCCAGCAAAACAGGTTTTATATTGATCCATTCTCAAATTGGTTAAATTTTTTTTAACAACATGTCAATCATATAAGATTTGTGAAATTGAAAGAATTTTACCCTGAACTTTTTTTCTCGGGATTTTATTGTCGAAAATTTTCCAAAACAAAGTCAATCATTCTTTTTTTTTGGTTTCTTCGAGTTCCTATTTTTTCAGGAAGAATGAAAATGTACTGCAAAAAATTTCGAATCCTGTCAAATTGGGTTCATTGTTTGAATTTGGTCTAAGTGTCAATGAACATAGTTAAGACACTTATGTAGGTCGTGACGCTTTTTTAGTTAGAATTATTTTCAGTTGATCATGCCTAAACCACTTTTTTTTAATGCTCAATGCATGATCATTTGCTAAAAAGAAGGCAAAATCCGCTCTGTAATAACGAAATAAGAATGACGCAAAAAATGTGATCTACTTTGAAAGTGTATTCCATTTATTCAGATTTACCGGCAGAAGAAAAAAAACATATTTCAAGTTTTCTCAAAGTGTTATGAAAAACTGTCAATCAAAAAATTCTCGATATTAAAAGAGCTCTAACGCGATGTTTTTATAGTTAAAGATATAGTTGAAATTCTGTTTCGCCTAAAGAATAGTTGAATGTCTTTCATCTAACGAAATTTGGTCTTTTTTAGGAGTAGATGAAAATAGCTCAGACTCTTATATAAGGTCATGATGATTTTTTTTCAGGAAATTTTGTTCAAGTTTTTTTGACTTTTTGCGGTTTGACTTTTGATTTGCTTTGAGTTCAGTTCATTTTTTTGTTTAAGGGAAGGCAAGCTCCACTGTAGTTAAAGCAAAAGTGTAAAGGGCACGAAACACGTGATCGACTTGTAATTGCAAAATGGATATTAATTTTCAGATTTCCCAGCGAATAAAATTCTTACATAATAATCCAGTTTTCTCAAGTTGGGTTAATTTTATTCAGAAAGGGTTTATAATAATTTGATCCAGAAATTCAAAAAGAATAAAGACCTTTTTTTCGAAATTCGAAAATTTAGGTTTTTCAAAAAATCTGCCGGTATTTTTTTCTATTTTCTTGCGTTCTTCGACTCATGTTTTTTGGCTCATATTGGGTTAGTTGGTTGAATGAAGTTTTTAATTATCAATGAAAGTAGTCGTCAATAAAGTGATGTAGTGCGTGATGATTTTTTAAGTGTAAAAGAAGGAAGTGATTCTCATTTTTATAGGTCTCGATACGTTCTTTAGTTTTTGACTATTTTAATTAAATTGTCTTTAGCGTATTAAAAATTGCAAACACTGAGAAACATTTCTGTTCTCTTTGAAGTAATATACTGAGCTATTTTCACAAAAAATGAGATCGCTAAAATAAGATCGTTTATGAGGCTCATTTTTTCACTCAAGAATCCTTACTCCTAGAGAATTGTCCAGCACTATTCAACGAATGGTTTCAGCCTTTAACTAAAAGTAAACAAATCTGTCTTACCAATTCGAAATATTGATTTAAATACGAGGGTTTAAAATTTTGATAAAACGTTATATTTGCTTATGTTATATTTTATAAAGTGAAATGTTGTATCTGCATTTAACAAACTTTTCAAATCCCACCGGCAATAACTTCAAGGTTTTAAGTGTGTTATACAACTTGCATGCTCTATACCGTATCGAGGTTTTATCTATTTCAATTCTGCAAAAAGTTCCGAAAGCAAACTAACCTGAACCTTCCTTGTGGCTGTAAGTGAATTTTGGAAAGTAAACATTTCGTTTAAAAAAGATTTGCAATGTAATTTTTTCACACATTTGAGTGCAATTTTGAGAAACTGGTAGACTTGTTACTCATGCGCAGTCGAAGTGTTTTTTCGAAATCTCATCATACTGATCACGCCGCTATCTGAAAAAAAAACCTTCTATTTTCATTTTTTGTAACTTGAAAATTGGCTTTAAAACTGCAGCAACCATAAACGCAAACACAATATTGAAAGATAATAAACGCAAAGGCAATATTGAAGAATAAGGAACAACATTAGAATAGTAATAGCTTAGTAGTTGGCGCTTTGGCTTTAGTTTCTTAACTTCGATTATCTACTACATTGTTTTTAAAGTCTCATTTGATTTCATTCCAATCACAACTAACACTCAAATCATACCTACTGTATGCGACTACTAAGGTATCTTTTAAAGCAGTTGAAACAAATTTTCCAAAAACCACAACTTTCTAGCTAAAATAATAGTATGTCGTGATCAATTGTATCGAAAGTTTTTTTCAAATGCAAAAACAAGCAGTCATTTTTATCAGAAGGCAGCGCTAGTCTCATTGTGTTCGTTAAATCTGCTAATTATTCAATTGTGCTATGCCTATTGCGGAAGCCATATTGCTTTGAAAGCAGCAGTGAAGTTTTTAAGGTAGGAATAAACGCGATTGTACATCTGGTTTTTTACTTTTTACGCTACAAACAATAAAAATTGAGGTTGATCGATAATTGTTTTACTATTTTTGATCCTTCCAAACGTAGAGGAAAAACTTTTGCTTTGCAAAGCTCTTTCAGAAACAAGCCGTTCATAAAAGCAAGGTTAATAAAAAAGTTTTTTAGATAGGGAGCCCTCACACTAGATGAAGTTGTTACTATAATCGTATTTAAATAATCATCGTTCGAAGATTTTTTGTTATCTTAAGCGTTAATAATGTTCATAATGTTAACAAGCTACCTTGAGAACATAGTATAATCAAGAATTGGGCGGGCAGTATTAGGAACGCCTTTCTTGATGATTTTTCCTTCGGTCGTGAAAAAAGAAATAAAACTCGGCATCGTGAAAAAAGTATCGTGAAAATAGTAAAATATTTTACTATTTGTCCATGCCCTAAAAACGCGATTTTTTTTCAGTATTTTGACAAACGTATCTTTATATACTTGACTATTATTGAAATCATCCAATTATCTTAGTTCTTTCCTTGTTTTGTATGATGTCCCCCTTGCAAATCATCTGGGAAGTTTCACAATGTTCGGTCTGATGCATATTCAGCTGGTAACCGGTGTGCGATAGAAATGTCTTTCTCGTCGATACAGGCATCAACAGTTTTTGATGGCTTGAGCACCTTCTGCTTAGTTTCTTCCGGCTTTTCATGGATCTGTTTTTCTTGCCCATTATTTTTTTCATCCTCATTCAACCCAAAAACTGTCTCTTTCGTTATACGTTTCCAACTTTTGTGCCTCGCACATTTTTATGATCGTTTTTAATGTCAGTGATTTCATGATCTTTGGTGACTTCTGCATAAGTTTCTTCCTTTCATCCCTCTACAGTTGTTCTTACAACTTTGGAGATAGTTGTTTGCAGTTGGATACTCATTTGGGTCACTATCGAAGCCTTGCCCTATAAATAGACCTTCATCTGCAGAATTGATCAAATTTTGAAGCTTCATGTAATAAGTGTCTTAGTTGAGTGGACTCAATATTGTGCATGGCCTTTTAGAAGTACTTCTTATTGGAGGCGTCTGGTCCAAATTCCGAAGATCTGGAGCTTGGGTTTGCATGTCTGCTATTCACCTCAGTTATTTCATTCTGAACTTCAAAGGAAGTGGGGGATTCAGTATTCATATCTCCCTTAGCTGTTTAACAATTTTATCACAACAATTAGGCTAATGTTAACGTAACTGTTGTCCTACCCTTGATTAAGCACTGAGCATATTTTGATTATGTTTTTAGGTGATATTATCTCCATCCTCAGTCAACGATTACTGGTTTTTCTTAAAAGCCTATTGAAAACTTTTTCTATCTTGACTTTTGGCTTAACCATTGAGGGTGTGGCACGCATTAAATCGATACTTGATTTTTTCTTGATTTTATTCGTTTTCGGCAGCAGCGCCTATAACTATTTAATAAGCCGTAATATGGTTATTGTTCTAGGAAAACCGGGAAAGAAATACATTTTTTGATACCTTTCAAGTCTAATTTTTCAATCGGAATAAAGACTTTTCGATAAATGATGAACATTTTTTTAAAGCGGAAACAACAGTATAAGTTAGTCAATCAAAATTCATGATTCGAACATTTTTGTTTCAGGAATGGAAAGTGGACTCTTGCACAGGGCACGAGACGTCACTTGTGGAAGCACATTCTGAACATTTCGTACGCCAAAGTCTCGGACTGTCCGGCGATCGAAACTTTCAGAGCTCAGAAGGCGGCATTTTTTGAGGAACAAGGTTCTAAAATTTTACTGTTTTGTTTTCTTAAACATTTAATTTTTAGGCGATTTGGTTTTAAAATTACTATTAATTTATAAATTAATATTCTGATGTGCATAATTTTGCAATCTCAAGTTTGGTCGTAAGTTTTTTTGGAAATTATTGAGTATGGTGTTTCATATGGTTGTCGGTTCGAAATTGAACCTGAATTACCATCCACAAGGTGATTTGGCCTCAGCATAATTAAGCTTAACTGTAAAATTTTTTAGTATGTAGTTATTATATAAGTGGAAATCTTGGATCGTCACCTTGTTTGTAAAAATTTTGATGGATTTGTTTTTCTTTCAGGTCAGGAGCGCAATCTAAGGGTTCCCAAAATGGTACAGGGAGACTTCCCGCTGTCCATATATCACCTGAACAAGGAGGGAGTGACGTCACTTCAGGTGGTGCTGACAGTGATCTCCTTCACCTACCCCCAAATATCCTACTGTCCTCTCCTGGCCCCCATCGCCAGTCTGTGTCTGCACTGGATGACGGAGGAGGAGACATATGCTGCCTTGTGTGACCTCATTCTGAAGGAGTTCAATGAGGCCTACATGATGTATTTGCCAACTAACACAGTCTCCTATACCGCACTCTGCAACTCTCTCCTACCTCTCGCCATTGCATCAGATGTAAGCAATGAACCGAGCCATCTTAACTCTTGCGAGAGAAAGTGTCTTGTTATCCGGAAATAGGCTTTTTTCTGTAAACAACTTTTCTTCCTGGGTCTTTTCCTCTTTCTCCCCACTTTAAAGTTCAGTTTTGAAAAACTAACTTTCGGTGTCATAATATTATGCAAACTGAACATATTTGTTATTCATCATATCTTATATTGTTACATCTCACATTCAATCAGAATAATACGTAAGACAGCTGAGATCATTGAAAACTTGAAATGGGGGGGGGGGGTCTTCTTACAAATCTTACTTGATTTTCATGCTAGCTTTATTATTGAACCTTGTAAGCTTCCTGGGTCGTTCTCACTTGGCCTATCGGTAATGCGGTTGCCTGTACGCCCTAAGATCAGGGGCTCGAGAATGTATGAAATTGAAATTTTTTTCCGGTAAAAATTGAATTGTCGGACAATCGTTTGTGTTCAAGTTTTGTCGGCTTATTTGCCACTTCACGGATTTTTTTTTGCTATAAGCTATGTTAATTATAGTTGCGAGCGTTGTTCATTGTAATTTTAGGGGTGACTGAAAACTTTTTTTTGCAAAATCGTTATTTTTTTCGGCTCCACTATTGTCTTCAAAAATTTTCGGCTTTGTTTCCGCCTCGTAAGTTCTACTCCGTTGCTAATTTAATCTTCAATTATTTTGCTTGTCATTAGTTTTGAATAATTGAATTTTTTATATTGGGTAACATAATGTTTCAATATGAAACTTGATTATTTGCACTAATTTTTTCCGAGATTTAGCTGACTTTTCACTCATTCGAGGCTTATTTTCTTTTCATTTTATAGAGCTGCTTTTTGTCGTTCTCGCTAGCTTCACCTCGGTATTTAATTCAGTGTTAGAGTTTACTTTAGACAGAAAGACAAAATATGTCTTCAGCCAGGGGAGGTTTTAATGTTTTGTCGATGAGGGCGGATTTTAAAAAAATTTTAAGCCGATATAACGGACCAACCGTACAATTCTCAAATTCAACCGTATGACTAAAGAAAATTAAATTAAAAAATGTGTTGGTGTACTTAACGGCATACAAATGCAATCCTGCATAAAAATTTAAAAAAACTAATTTTATTTGCCTGTTTATACGAAATTCACATTTTTTACAGAATTTTTTTTCAGTTTTAATACAAGCTTGGGGAGGGCATTCTACGGTAGGTCACTTAGGGTGGGGTTGAGAGAATGCACGGTTAATCCGATTTCATTTTTTAAATTTAATCTAGCTCTTTCAAATCAAGTAAAGCCTTTTTTGCCATCTAATTGTTCCGACTTTCGAAGAAAGGAAGGAATATATATGCTCGGTTTTTTTTAGTCAGACCAAAATTCAAAAGAAATTTTCTCTAGGGGATTGATCACTTAATCTCCGTGTTTTCTGAGGGGTCTTGCTCACCACTATACTAACCTGGCTATCCGAGGTCTATGAAACGAGTCTATCTTAACTGCTCGTTTTATAATTTGATGCTGAAAGTGTAACGCGAATCATTTGGCAGTGACTAATTATCCCATGTCACAAAATCGTTCCAAACTGAATTGAGGCCATCTATTAATTCATGGTCTCATTAATTCCACATGCAACTACAGTAGTTTTGTTATTGGTCTTATTAATTCTACGCACGACTACATATATTGATTCCACGCATTCCACGATAGTTTTTGGTTAATGAAATATTGACAAACTATGAATTTCAGGCTGATAATATCAAATTTTAAGTATTAAAACTTGATATTATCAGAATAGAAATTATAGTTTAACAAAATTTCATTAACCAAAAAGTATTCGAGACCAGTTAATGGGCAGTCGGAATATTCAGAGCTTTGCCCTGATACGAGCAGTCTTGTTGAGTATATATTGACGCCTTCAGAAAAATTTGAAGCAAGTTGACCTAAAACTGATATAAAATTACAGCAAATGGGGTCGAAAGGGGAAGAACATCTCTAAGTCCGCCCTTGTTTCCAGCATAACTCGCTCATTGGTAGAGCATTTTACTGGTATCCTAAGAAGTGTGGATTAGTCAAAGATACGACTTCGATCTATTATTGCATCTAAATTATCAATTTTGCCTTTGTGTTCTAAGTCCAGGTGTGTGTTTGTGCTTTAAGTTAACGCTTCTAACGCATTAAGTAAATTGTGTGCTAAATTATTAGATGCATCAACCTGATGAATGTGAGGTAAATATTTTTAATTGTCAATAATTAGCCTGATTAATTTATAATTGTTGAATCAAAACTGTTCGTCTTTTAAGATTGTGATATCATATTTTTAACTTCATTTTTTAATGCCCATGGTGAAGTCACACTTCAAAGCGTGACCTGTTAGAACAATTTAGATTCAAATTAGGAACGTTTCGGAATGGTATTGGCTCAATTCTAACATGTTATGGGCTCAATGATATCAGTTGTCTTTTTAGTCACTATGGGGACTACTGGTAATTGTAATCTGTCAATAGAAACCTTTTATGTTGTCTTTTGTCTTTTCTTTCTTTCTTTTTACTTCTGGGCAAAGGGCACTTGATAAAACTTCAAAAAAGCAACATTAAACAGTTAGTGTACTCATTTTAGCCTCATGGGAAAAGTTTCAATAATATGCGGAACCTAGTGAACCCGCGTGAACAGCTATCGCAGTGGATCTGGTGGATTTTCAGAGATCTTCCTCTATCTTACTTAGTAAGTCCGCACAGTATCTCTGTTCAGTTGTTTTTACACAAGCAAACGCTTGTGTTATACTACGAATGCGTTTTGTTCCACCCCAAATAGCAGATTTTGAATGCAACCAAATTAGCCTTTTTGCTGCGTAGCAATTTCTGACAATTTATTAGCATTTGTTGTATTGTAACCTGTTTATAGTTGGCCTGGGGATTAGGAAATTAGACGATAAACAAATTAGACGGATCCAATAAAACGGAATTTAGACGTTAATTTGTTTTTGCAAAACTAGCATTTGAGACGGAAAGCAAAGGGCTAACAAAACTTTTTGCTTAAAACAAGTTCATAATTACAAAAATAGTATATGATCCCATTGCATATCAAAATATTTATTTATAAAACGCTAGTCTCAATAATATAAAACGTTTTTGAAATGCTTAAATTATACAAATGTTGTATGTGAAAATAGCTGAATGTCAAAATTGCGGCATATGAAAAGTTGATTTGCATTCAAGAAAGCTCGAACGAAAGTTAATTGTAGTCAGTAAACAAATTTCAGACAATTACGTCTAATTTCCCATATTTGTAATTTTGCATCGACGTCTAAATTCGTTTTTGTTGGTCACGTCTAATTTGCTTTTCGTTTTATTTTCCAGGCCCCAGTTGGCTTAATATTGAAGTAGTTGTAGCGACAGACGCTTTTGTTACGGCTCTTCATCTCAAATTCTGGGTTCTTTTCCATTTTGGGCTCTTTTCCATTTTCTCACCCCCGCATAAAACTACAAAATTAATTTTTCTAAAAATTGCTCGTACGGTAATTTCCGTGTATGAAATGTTGAAAAGTTTTGTTCACTTGATCACCATGACCTTTTTTCTACAAATGAATAGACGATCAGAAGACATTTGAAAATCGACTTTCTTGAATCGATTGTCATTTGAAAATTGACTTTCTTAAATCGATTGTCATTTAAAACTTGACTTGCCTAAATCGGATTGCAAAAAAAACTTAATATTAAGAAGCGGATATTGGAGCAGAGCCTAAGATTGTTGCGCGAAAACTTCTATTTTCGCGGTTCAATTTTTGTTTTCTTAAGTTCAATTCAAATTCTTTTGCTGAAGAAATTCTCAAAAATAAAAAAGCAAATGTTGCGAAAAACGTGATTGACTTTTTTCAAAAATGGATTTTAGTTTCATATTTCCTAAAGTACTTTTCTTGAAGCGTCAATCAAATCATGAAAGATTTATGAAGTTCGAAGAATGTCGACGTGATCTGTTTCTTTCTGAAATAAAAAAATTAAAAGTTTTTCGAAAAAGTAGTAGTTTATTCGGTTACTTGAATTCATCAACAATTTTACTATTGTCTGCCAGTTATGTTTTCAACTTTGTTCCAATATTTAGTTTATTGTATATTTTTTGCCGATTACGTTTACGATGTTTGTTCCGACCATTGAAAATGGGGAAGAACTTGGGATTCGTGTTTTAGTTTTTTTCCCACGCAAAATCAGGTACCACAAATAATTATCTGAATGGGTTGAGTGATATACCAATTTAAAGCCTTTTCAGTCGTGATTCGAATGACCTTAATAATTTTTCAAAACAAATTTCCCAGTGTCGAGAAAAACTGGTTTGAAATTTTGTATTTACAGCTCAATTTTGAGTGAGAAAAGCGATCGAGTAACGATCTTTAAATGAAAATTTATTTTTCAATTTAGATTTTTAGGCTGAAAAAAACCTCATTTTACTATAGAAAAAAAAACTAGTTTTGGATGTTTTATTTTGTGCTTTCTTTGGCAATAAAGGTTTTCTTAAAAAATAAAATAAAAATTGAATATTTTCTGTTTTTCTTTGCCATTAATTTTTTGCAGACAAATGTAGCTGATTATGTCTAAATCAGTAATTTTCTGCGCGTTTGTATAGTTCTCGATTCACACCACGCACAAAAATGACTCTAATATGGAGAAAAGAAACGAAAAAAAACTTTGTATTTGTTTTTTTTTAAATGAATATGGTCGGGACATTGTACTAATTGCACAGCAACAGGCTATCCTTGTTTTTAATTGAATGTGTTTTGCAGGTTAGAATAATGGACTGTTACTTAGTAGAGGGACTGAAAGTGTTCTACCGAGTGGCTCTTACCATTTTGCAGTTACACAAGAAGCAATCAAGCAAGTTCCATTCGTCTAATTTTCAATTACAATAGATTGTTCTCATTGAAATGGTTCCTTGGGTTATTTTAGATAACAATGCTCTAGAAGAGGATGCAATTCGCAATTTTATCAAGAATCTTTCCAGCAGTACAACAGAAGAAAAGTTCATTAAGGTTTGTCAATAATCTACATGAAAGAAGTAGGATTCATTCGGTTTTTGTCATATGTATATGAGGCGGACAGATTCTTTCTCTTTTTCGCTTCTAGAATTAGCATTTGTCGCGTATGAATTAGGGTGTCATCTTTCGCAATGTTGCCAGCCAGACTTGACTACATGAACAAAAGAAAACGGCCCATCATGGAAGTATTACCAATAGTCTATTTATATTCCCCTTTTTAAGGTACCCCTTGTCAGTATAATTTTATATGCTGGCCCATATATATATATAAGTAAGTATATGCGCTTTGAGAAACGGAACTTACCAATTGGAGGGTGTTCTGATTTTAGAGTGTTTATAAGCTGAAAGCGCCAACGAGAGATGAAATCACAAAAGCAGTAGAACATGCGAAGGAGTTAGCACGCACATCTAGCAATGGTTCACATGAAAATGGAGGTCACCACCAAAGTGTGGATACAGGAGTATCCATGGGTCCTGGAAATTCCATTGTATTGGAGACCATAAAGTCAAACATCATCGACCAAGAGCAAGTTAGTTTTTAGTGCCAACACTTGGCAAAAGTCATCATCAGCATCACTATTAAGTGTTAGTGAACGTAGTCAACACACTTAAAAGGTCGTGATGATTTTTTCAGGAAAAAGACTTGACTTTTGATCATGCTCAAATTTATTTTTTCTTCGCGGTTTGACTTTTGATTTCTTTTTAAGATCAATTCATTGAAAGGAAGACAAAATTTGCTCTCGGGTAACAAAAATTCAAATAGTGCGAAAAAGCCTGAATGACTTCCACTTTCAAAAATAAACTTGAATTTTCCGATTTCACAGAGAAATAAATTAATTTCGATTTACCCAGAGTTTTCTAATTGAGTGAGTTTTATGAAAAACTTTAATCATGAAAGATTCTTGGAATTCAGAGCTTCAATGTGATATATTTTTTATTCGAAAAGGAAGTTGTAAAACGTGCAAAAAATGTCATGAATTTATGTCTGTTGACTATGATCTTTGAAATGATTTGTGGTCGGAATAATTTCGCTACTTGCCCAGCAATCAATTGTTCTTTTCGTTCATTTTGTAATTTTTATTGTAAACTTCTTATTCCTGATAAAAATGGCTTGTGAAGTTGCGCTTAATGTATAAAGTTGATTTACTTTTTCGGCTGAGTAAAAAGATGGAACCATCTGGCTGCTATAGTTTTTTTGATTAGGTTTCATCATTTTGATGAGTGTGCATGAAAGAAGTGAATTCTGAGACCTATAAAAGTAGTATTTTTATTCTTGTTTCTTCTCGAAAAAGTCTTCGAATTTGTTCTCGCAGTGTGTTAATTAGATTTTTTATTGTTTCTTAATTTCATTTAGGATCTTCAATCATAAAAGATTTCTGGTATCTAAAGTTATAAGGTCATATGTTTTGTCTTTGCAGCAATTGAAACACCTGTAAAAGTGTGTTTTTTGCTTCGTTGAGTTAAGACTGGTACAACTAGTTTTTGGCTATGTTTATTATTGATATCTGAATATGTTTGTAAATTATTTCTTGACCTTTTGAAACAGACAAATTTGTGTACCTAGCTAAATAAACAATAGGTTGCAATGTACATATACTAGTATGAAAATTTGATTGTGATGTTTTATAGTTGCACAAATTGTGGCTGTGGTTGCCACCCAAATCGAGTGTGTTCCAGCCCACTTTGCTGTACCAGACGCACCTGGACGGATTTAACCTGAGCCAGCTATACCGCAAAATAGAGTCACACCAGCCGGTCATCCTCATCATCAACACACTTAACAAAGAGGTGAGTAGTCTCATGATCAATAAAGATACATATCATGATTTGTGTAACTATTTCAGCCCAGGAAAATAACCAATGATGCGTTGACAGTTCTTAAGCAGGGGCACAACAGTGGTTATCCACGAGGAGTTGAGCAGCTCGTATGTTGGCACTTTTTTGTCTGTCTTTAAACGTAATCGAGGGGCTGATAGTTTAGATGAACGGCTATATTGGACGGTAAAAGGCTAGCGTGTGACCTGCTGTTTAATTAATGGGCATCGAAACATCAGTCGCCTGCATAAACGGCAGAGGCGTGAAGTAGTTACAGGATTGAAAAGCAGATTAATATTCGGGCGCATTTTTCTAATATGTAAAAACGGACTGATATATTGTTTCTTTAACTATTTTCGCTAAAAGTGATTTATGAATTGTCTGTAAGAGCTGACAATAAGTGATGGATTGTTGCTAGTCAATCCCACTGACAAAACTCTTAATGATTTTTCTTTTATTTGTTCTGACTTCATTGCAACACTGTCGGACATGTCTGACTTTTATTTGTACCTCCCAGCTCAGCTGCATGCTTATTATTATTCGCTTTGCGAAATCTGTGCTTACAGATTAAAAATTATTATGAAGTTTGACAGTTTAAACAAATGGGATGCTTTGATTAATTTTCTGTCTAAATGTAAGCCGACTGATTCAGCAGTTAAGCCGATAAACTGATTCATGCACACGGTTCAGGAAATTTAAAAAGACCAACTAATGCTTCATGAAATCCTTTATATGAACCCTCATACGCTCGAGGACTATCTTAACTTGCGTTTTCACGAAAAGATTTATGATTCCCTCATTTTGGTGTTGGGTACATCAGATCTCTTTTCGAACATAATGGCGTTGCGTTACAGACACTGGTCAAAGTAAATTTAATAATATAAAATAGTCCGTGCATACCGTTGTTTGTTTTTCTGTTGATTCAGAGTCGATGAACGTTATGAAGTCTTTTATATAGGCCGTGATGATTTTTTGTTTCTTTTTTTCCAAATCTATAAAATTTGTTCAGGCTCCAATTTGATTTTTTGCAGTTTGACTTTTGTTGTTCCGACTTTCGTAACGAAAGTAACGGAATATTTGTGCTCGGGGTGGGTTTTGTTCTTCAGACAAATTTCGACTGTTTAACTGGCTCTTTTTGACGGGATTTTTAAAAATATCATTCAAGAGGTTTTGTCCTGAGCTTAAATTTGAAAAGATATATCACCTATGATTAATTTTCTCAAAGTTATGGGGTTTAAAGATTGCCATTTCGGGCAATTTGGGGCAATTAACGCGCGATATATTTTGCGCTATTACCGCGTAAGCCAGATTTAATCTGTCTTAGAAATCGTTCGAAATTGATTCAAGGAAGCTTATATGCCATAATCGATATGTTAATAGGAGCAAAATGTATCACTTTACTTAATATGACGTGTGGGGGATGTTTTTACAAAAAATCTCCAATTTGAAAAAAAAAAGTTTTACCTTTAAATTTTTCATGTTATTACTGCTCCATAGACCTTAAAAGGCAGTCGGAACATTCAGGGCTTCACTCTGATACGAGCAGTCTTATTTCTTTTTAAGTTCAGTTCATTTTCTTTGTGGAAGAGAAAACAAACTCCGCTATCGATCAGCAAAAATGTAAAGGGCAAGAAAAACGTGATCGACTTTTAATTTCGAAAATGGATTTTTGGTTTTCAGATATTCCAGAGGAATAAAAACGTTTCCTATTGATCCAGTTTTTTCAATTTGAGTAAACTATCAAAATAGGGCCAATCATTAATTATTCTTGAAATTAAAAGAGCTGTGAGGCCATATTTTTCTCTTTGAAATTCGAAAGTTGACAAGTCAGTTGTTTTTTCTTTTTCTTGCGCTCATTGACTCTTTTTAGAGTCATGAACGTAACGAATACTTTTATACGTCTTGGTGCTTTTTCAGGAAAAAATCTAATAGTCAAGTTCATCTGCTAATAAAAATAACACTCGCTATCAGTGTTTTTAAATCAGTTTTCACCGATAACGTATGATCGTGTAACATTGTCTTAATCGTAAAAAAAATTTTGTGCATTACAAACACTTTCCTTTCAGAATGTTTTTTATTACGACTCAAAACGCCTGTTGTGATAAGAAAAACGCATGTAGGACCAACATTTTTACGACATAAAGGTATTTTAGTTTTTCATTATAAAGTGCCAATCTTAGAATGATGCCGGGTGTCCATTCCGTTTCGCTTTTCTCTGAGCGCTATTAAACAAAGTTTATTCGGTTAGTTCATTGATGTTGCTATTGCTCAAATGCTGAATTTCAACAGCAAAATTGTCTCATACATTGTTATCGATAAAGCAATACACGAATTTGAGAGAAACGAGCTTGAAAAATTTGTTTACGTTCCTTTTATCCGCTTATTTTAAATCAGTACAGAAGACGCTGGTTCAGCAAAAAATACTTTAAAACATGAAAATAGTAGCGAAAACGTGCTTGAACAAAAACAATCGATTTTAATGAAATATATCATCAGAATGAGGTGTGCTAACGGGGTTCTTTTGCTTTTAATTATTGATCTATCGGAATTCAATAATTTTTTCGTTGGATCAGGTTGAATGATGTCGAGAAAAAAGTGTGCGTTTTTTATCCTTGTCTTTAGTTAGGTTTGTTTCTGTCAAAATGTATTAATCTCAAAGTAAGTGACGAACAATTTTCTGTGAAATGTTTCAGATAAACGAAGTAAGATACTTGTATGGTTTTTCTATTTGGGTTCTATACTATTGTTCTGCTGTTTATGGAAGATATACTTGTGGAGTATCTTTGCTGCTTGTGTCACGGATTCAATTTGATTTCCTGATTTCCAGGTATTTGGAGCATACATTTCTGTGATGCTAAAGGAGAGGCATAAGTACGACAAGGGCATGGGATTCTTCGGAGACGGACAGACTTTCTTGTTCAGTCTCAGTCCCCGCACTGCCAAGTACTCGTGGACCAACCGGCCTCAGGACCATGGATCAAGTCTGTTCGTGTCAGCACAGAACGAACGACTGGTCGTAGGCGGAGGGTGAGTTGAACTATGAGGCAATTCTTGGTTTAATTTTGTTAATTGAAAATGAGCAGAGGACAATTTTTTTTGTAGCTCATCTCTGTCAATTGTAGACCTTAAACAAAACTATAAAATTTTGCGATATTTGGGGTTTCACAGGTTGTGTTTCGACAAAATATCATTTTTATACTGACAATTTCATAAATCAGATGCTGTTTAGGAACCACGAGGGAGTTGCGATCGATTGGGCCATGGACAAAGGAGTCTCGAGGACTTGTACGACATTTAACAATCCTCCTCTCTGCTCGACGCCAGACTTCTCTATATGTAACGTTGAGGTGATTGGACTGCGCGACGACTAACTTTGAAAAGCTGTAGACTTCTCCTGACCAGATGCCATTTAAAAAGAACAGAGTTACTCAGGCTGATGCTTGATAATCAAAAACCTTCCTGGTAGGAGACTGAAGTGCCTGGAATTTCTAAAACGTTTTAAAAAACTCAAAAAGTATATTAAACTTGAAGAATGTGAATTTTGATTTATACTCGAATATAGCTGCACCAAATAATTAACTCAATCTACTGTAAAGAGTGGTGTTTATCTAGATGAGAGTTGAATACGTTATTCCAATTTTATTGATGCGAATTTCTTAATTTATTTGATGGAAATTGGGTGCTTCTCTCCTGTTGAATTTTTTTTGTTCGTCACAATGTGCATGGTCCTTCTACAATTAAACTGCCAAATCAATATGATACAGTTCTATCTTTTACCTACGGTCATGAATTCCTAAATGCGTTTCAGGTCTACCTTAAATATTTTGAATGGTTTATTTATTCCTCTAGCGAGTTCTACGTCTTCAATGCAGTATTTTTTTTGTAAATAAAAAGCAAATTTCGAAAGTGTAGTTGATTCATTTATGAACTGATTATTTATTTGTGTATCGATAGTTTGATGATTCTTACTAGTGCAATAAATCAGTAGATTGAAAGAAATATATTCTTATTAAGAGAAAGCCTTGATAGGGAAATACATTGATCCAGTTTTCTCAAATTGGGTTGATTTTATGAAAAAAGTGCCGATCATAAATGGTTCCAGAAATTCGAAGAGCTTCAAGACAATCTAATTTTTTCTTTCAAATTCAAAATTGGGTTTTTTTTCATAAAATAAGTAGTTTTTGTTTGTTTACTTGTGTTTATTGACTCTTTATCACTTTTCTGCTTACTGTTTTGACTTTTAAATCATGAGACTACTCTTGAAGTTTAAAGCCATGAGGGTAAAAAGATGGGGAGGTTGACTTTTAAATCTTGAGACTACTCTTGAAGTTTAAAGCCGTGAGGGGAAAATTTCAGTTTGAGGCAAGCTGCGTTGTTTTTGCTTCTTTTTTAAGACTTTTCGTAAAATTATCTGTTAAATTATTTTTTTCTCGTGAAGCTTTTATGTTTGCTCAAGACATCAACGTATTCGCCTTTTTTCCATAGATTTTAATGATTTCAAATGTCGAATCAATTTTGTTGGTAGTCATTTACGTGCTTTGCCTGCTTACTTTTTCACGCTTATTGCAATCAAAATTAGTTGATGCCTTTCTTGAAGCAAATAATAAATGCAGTACCCACGAGTCAATGGCGGTCCAAACGATGCTGCGTGTATGAGTCACAGAAAATTGACTCGCGAAAATCAGAAACTATACTTGAAACAGCAGAAAAGCTATAGCTGAAAACTTTTGTTTACGAAACTTGGCCGGTAAAATAACTACAGATCTGTATTTGTACATATTGACGTATTTATGAATT
Source organism: Symsagittifera roscoffensis (assembly GCF_963678635.1). NCBI lineage: Eukaryota > Metazoa > Xenacoelomorpha > Acoela > Convolutidae > Symsagittifera > Symsagittifera roscoffensis. Next base: position 57,045,083 of record NC_087065.1, read on the forward strand.
TACTAAGGTATATATGCACTCTTTGAGTGTTCACTTGTTAAAAGTTAGGTAAATTGCGTCCCAAATAGGAAATGGCGCGGAAAAACGTGAACAACTTCTGGTTTTCAAAGTTTTTTTAGATTTCATCGCAGCAAAACAAAAAATATGCTTATTGATCCAGTTTTCTCAAATTGGGTTAACTTTATCAAAAATGCGTAGAAAACAACATTTCTAGTAATTCAAGATTTCAGCTCATTTTTTTCTGAAATTCGAAAGTTGCGACTCATTGTTTATTAAAAATAAGTCAGTTTTTTTTCTATTTACTTGCATTCTAGATTCTTTTCAACTTTTTGTTTGCTGGTTTAATTAACACAAATTCTATAAAATCACTCGACATCAGTTCCACACTAGAACCTATCGGGCTGCTTCGAAAAGATGGACGCAGACCAGATGGACACACACTAATGCCATGGCAGCGAGGACGGACCTTGGCATGGGTTTTCACATGTATAAGTCGTTTGGCAAACTCTAATCTGCGATTGGGAGTTCTTCCGGGTGCCAATGCAGCTTCCGAGGCCGAAGTCCGCAAAAGAAACCACTATTCAGACCTCCCTTCCACTGTAATTTTTGAACCCGTTGCCATGGAAACACTGGGTGGCGCTGGTAGGTCTACTGCAGTTTTCTTGAAAGAACTTGCAAGGCGAATAACAGTCTTAACAGGTGAGAAACTAGCTTTTAAATTTCTCAAACAAAAGCTAGACCTAGCGATTCAGAGCGGGGACGCTGGATGCATCCTTGAGGCAACTAGTTGACACACACCCTTCGCTTTACTGCTTCAACTGTAAACTGTGCGGTATATACGCCCTTTTTATTTCTTGTTCAATTTAATTGACTTCTTTTAATTTACACAAAAGATTGCCTATCTAATCTGTCGCCTTTAAAGTGTTAAGTATCCGTGAGATCTTTCATAAACAAAATTTCAATCTTTAAAAGCTTATTGAAAGTCAAATTTTTTGTTTTCGTTTCCTTGATGTCATAGACACCTTTCTAACTGCCTGGTTTCTCTTTCTGAGCACACATCGAAAAAATACCCTCCACCCTTAGACCAAATACCTCCTTCTTAAGTTGTCTTTATAAAGTTAAAAGAATTGACCCGACGGAACTATCGCTGAAGCTTGTTTTCTTTAAACCTAATCAGGAGCTTCGAGGAAAGTTGGCACGGAATCGAGTTCAGCATCATATTATTAACCTACTTGTCGCAATTTGGATCCCATAAGAACGGTGCTTCAGCGACGACAATGCTTGATTTTGGAAAAAAATATATATTTTTTTTCAATTCTTTCATTTTCTATAGCTTCACTTAAATTGTAGTAGGAACATTCTTGTTTTATTTTTCTTTTGTAGATTAGTTTTCTTGATTCGATTAGTTTTTCCATCATCAGGTACCAGAGAGAATACAACTCATACGACGCCAAAGTTACTTATCGCGTGAAAAACTTAGTCGTGATTCGGAGTGTTAAACCATTTTTCCGCAAAGTTGTAACAGTATCGAGAAAAAATGGTCTGATTATATCGTTATTCAACCTAATTAAACGCGATATGCGGATTTAAAAGCTGATAAAAATCTTTGTTTTTGAAAAAAGAAAGTATTTTTATAATCTTAGCTGTTTTAGATCGTTTTGAAGCTGAAAATGAAATGTTACCCGCATAAAAATAGTGGACAATACTTAAACATTTAGTGCAGTGTTCGGCTCTGTTTGTATTTTGTCATTTTTGGGCTCCAAAAAAAGAAACTATCTGTAAAGAGCAAAGAAAGGTTTCAAGCAGCAAAACGGAAAAGCAGTATTAGATATGCGTTTTGTGTTGCTTAAAAGTTGTCCTGGCTGTTTGTTATTTTGAATGGCAAAATTTTTTATAATTGTCTCGGCGTAACTTTTTTTAAACCAAATCACAAGCAAAAGAGCGGTAAATTGACATCACTTTCGACATTCTACAAGTTTTTCAAGATAAGATACCTGAATTGAGCTGAAAACCCAATCTACGCTATAGAGTATTCCGACCACTTTTTGTCTTAGTTGGAGCCAAGAAACAACCAAAATGACTTCAAATATTATCACTCGAAAAAATTCAAAGGCTAAAAAACAGTGAAAGTTAAAATACAATTAATTGTCTCCCTAATATTAGGGTTACACACGCGTAGCTGCGCTTCATAAGCCAAGGACAGTTATTTAGCATTTGTTAAATAAGGTGTCAAAAATGAAAAAGACTTGAAAAACATATGAATTTAGGAGAAGTCTGAGAAAACCCAAGCTATGCCAGAGTACCTTCCGGTCAATTAAAAAAAAAGAACGGCTTAAATTTGAGAAAGTTTGCTTCGTTTTTTATCATTGTGAAAGGGTCAGTTTAAAAAGAAAAACATTTGCCAATTTAAAGAGAGGAGAATGACTTACCTACATGAATAATCGTCAAGTATATAATAAAAAAGGCAGCCAGCAGATTGTTATTGAAGGATCAATTAATTCATAAAAACCGAAAAATCAAGATTAATAATAGCAAATACTTAGATTCCAGGCAAAAAATTGTTCTGAATTCCTCAACTGAATATGGATTCCACAAAATGTAGGTGGAATGCGCAAAATGTAAGTGGAATCCGTGAATATAAGTGGAATCGGCAAACAAAATGCGGATTCCACTTATAAATTGCGGATTTCGCTTTAAGTTGCGGATTCCTCAACAGCTCAATGTAACTATATACATGCCTTATTATTTTTTGTGGATTCCCTCAAACTGTTCTGGACTCCGCAAAAACAGTTGCGGATCCCGCAAATTTGCCTATTTTTGGAGCGATTTTGGGCGGTACAATATTTCAAGTATTTGTGTGAGGAATTCAAAACAGCCAACAAGACCAAAGAAAAGTAAAATTGTTGCGGATTCCGCGACAAATCTGATTTTGACCTGTTGCGGTATCCGTTTAAAATGCACAGAATGCACAATTTGGCCTCTTAGTGATAAAATAAGATCTTTGAGAATTATGTTTTGAAAAAAAAAAACGAAAAACATTCACCTCAAAGCAAGTATTTTTCCATGTCACTCGAGACATGTTAAAACCTCTTCTTTTAAATAACTCGAGTGAGAAAAAAACCCACAAAAAATTTGGGTGAATTTTAAAAAGAAGAGAAGACAAATTGTAGCCAGCGCCACTACCACTATCATGTTACATTAAAATTTAAACTTTTTCCAAGACTCCCTAATTTTTAGCTCAAACGAACTTATAAAACAGACTGTCTGAGGCTGACAGCCTTATTTTATAAAGCTGAATCTTTGGTTTCTACGCTCGCGATTAGCAAACACTATCAAATTGGGTATAGTCTTCTTTCAGTTTTCAGCTTGTTAAAAAACTGTTTAATCATTTGATAGCTCGGCTTAAATATTCCCATCCGGAGAAGTTCAATTTTTTAGCCTCTCCTTCAAACTTGGTCTCGAAGCAACCACGATGTCTGTAACTTAAAAATTTCAGGCTCAAATCTGACCTGGATCAATTTTTTTTCAAATGGTAGTACAATCAGTTTCAACAAATTTGTCGGCTTTTTATTTGCCTGCCTATGTTTTGTCAACTTTGTTGCCAAAGTTGCGATTTATTTGTCTGCCTAAGTTTGTCGACTTAGTTGCCAAATTTTTTGTGCTTTGCATTTTACTAAGCAAATCAAACTTTTAATCTTCACGCTTTTTTCTATTGTTTACGCTTGCGATTCGAAAGCGTTGTAAATGCGCAATTTAGACTTTTTTGACTTGAGACTTTTTAAAACAGAATCATATATTTGCAAAAATAAATCTACCATAGACTGTAACAAGATGTACCTGTGCCATTCAAAAAATTGATAGCAAAATGGATATTTTTAACAACCGCCAATGTGATACCTAGTTCATAATTACCACCTCTAAAAAATCTAATAAATTGTTAAGCATATGATGCCATTTTTACCTAAAGAATTTTCCCCTCTTTACAATGTAGGTGCTGGCAGTTTTATATGGTACAGTGGATGCGGTCATCGTAGCCGCAGGTGACTAGTCATTTTTTAATTCTGTGCAAGTCTCTTAAAAATTCAATAAAAATAGATCTTGCTTGAAAATTAAAGGTTTAAAAATGTGAATGAAATTTCTTTTTGAAACTGATAAAGATATCTCAAAACTTCGGTTAGGCCTTGACTTTCATAATGTTGAAAACTTTTTGTGTTTTTTGTGTTGGTTTTGCAAAAATCAACAGTAGCTAAGAGATATGAGTATACTGTTGTTATGTGAACTTGTGGTTGATTTCGATTGGATTAACCGGAAAAAGAAAACTTTTTAGGGGCTAATTCACTGAAATCACAGAAAACAATTATGACTTCTCGGCAGCCGATGAAGATAGAATGAACTGGATGGGATGTCTTGCTGGATTCGGAGACAGCAAAACTCTCGCTGACAAAGTGCCACGGTCAATTGTAGACAAAGTGACCCAAGTGATGAACACAAAGAAGGAGTCTAAGAAATAGAATTTTTGTTTGAAAAAAGTGTTTTAATTGTATGTAGGTTCTTGTACCATTTGTTTTTGTCAATTAGTTCAAATCTTTTCTGTTTAGTTCAATTCTTTTCTGAGTTGTCACGGTTTTGCCCAGGATTTTAAAAGGACTGTGATTGACATTTATATATTTTTTTCGTTGATCCTGCTGCCAAAAAGTGCCACAAATGAAAAATAGTAGTTTGATAAAGTAGTCGGAACCTTTGTTTTTGTTATTATCAAGAGTGACCTGACTGGTAAATATTGTAATTTTTGATTGCTTACTTGCGAGGGTATGCTTAGCGAATTCAATGTAAACTGTGCAAACGAAGTTGTATTCTATTTTACTCAAAAGATTGCATTTGTTTATTGCTTATTCATAAAGATTTTAAATCCAAAGTGTTCAAATTTGAAAATATTTAGGGTTGATTTTTCAAAGCTGAAATTAAGAGAAAAGAGCTTTTTCTTTTAAATTATTACGTTTGCCATAAGCAAGCCTTATCAATTTGGAATAAAATGTTTACCATGTTATTACGTTTGGGATTAGCAAGCGTTATCAAACTGGAGTCCTGATTTTTTTTTCGGGTTAACAACTTGCTCAATAGACTTACATGAATCACTCGTATCTTGGTTTATAAAGAATTCAATCTTCTATGCTTTGCCGGCCAACTTAGCCTAGAGGTAACGAATATGCCTGAGGTAACGACTAAATCTGACCAGGATCATTTTTTTTAAGCGGGATAAAATAAAAAAGTCGGCTCTTTGTTTGCCTGCTTATCTCATGTCGGCTTAGTTGACACATATCCTGGATTTTTTTTGCTCCGCGCTGTTTCCTTAAATCTTGGTTTAAGTGTTTAATTTATTATTCCAATTTATGTACCTTGACTGCGTATTTGCTTCTTTTTTTGTTTCGCTAAATTAATTCCTCGGCCCAAAAGTTTTTGGCCTTGTTTTTTTATCGGCCTAATGCATAATTTTTGGGTCATTTAAAAAACTGTTTAAACATGCCGCTCTGCAGTTTTCAAGCTGGTTGTAAATTTACCAACCGGTTTGTTGAATTTTTTCTCTTTTTTCGTTATGAACTAATTGACCGTCTACTCTTATGTGAGCTACGTACTCCCCTAGAGACTCTTTACTTGACCCATCTGTCTACAGCCTTCGAAAAAGTCTGAAGGGGAAAATTTGACCTGTAATTTTTTCAATTTTCTCAAAAACTACCTCTCTGAAATCTGAGTTTTTGGTTTCAAAGATAAGACTTGTTCTAAAAACTCCCTGCATAACTGGAAACGCATAAATTTATGGTCAAGCACTTTTATACTTAAGTTTAAGGCCATCGGAATAATCAAATGTAGAAGTTTGAACGGTTTACGACTCATTTTGACTTTTTCAAAAAAAACCTCTCAAATTTCTAATTAGGGGCTCAATGGGAGTAAAGGGTAGTGGGAAGCTCACCTGCTCTAACCGCCACTCACAAAGTTTTTCACACAAAGCTTATGGCCCTCAGAAAAGTCAAATTTTTCATTTTTTGGCAGTTTTTAAACTTTTTGACTGTTCTCAAAAATTACCTGGCCATACCTGCGATTTTGAGTTCAAATCAAAGTACGCCTTCTGAAAAGTTCATATTGTTATGCTTTTGCGCCCCAATTTTTCTGACACTAGAACTAATGGCACTCGGAAAAGTCACACTTTGATATTTTCACCGTTTCTTCTTAAGTTTTTGACTTTCTTGAGAGCTACCCACCCGATTTTGACAATTTGGGTCCCATCAAAATTACAGGTACTCACTATTTCTTCACAGTAAAAACTATGGTTTTCGGAAATGTCTAATTTTTAGTAAGTTGACAATTTTTTGGACTTTTCTCGCTAACTATCCTGCCGAATCCATTATCTTAGATTTAATCGAAACAACAGGTCGTTGAAAGCCGACTTATTTTTTATTAACTATGCCCAGTTTTGATTTTAAAAAAAGTAATAACTTTCAAGTATGTCAAAATTCCGAAACTTTAACAGATTTTTGAAAACTTGCTTCACGCAAAAACTACTGTGCCAATTCTCAATTTCGGACATTTTTTTCATTGATGCGGCCACAGCGTGCTTCGAATGAAATCTGAGATGAAAGTTCATTTGAAAAAACCGGTTGCGATAATTGTTCCTCCAGAAACAGTGACTCCTTACTTTTTTGTGAGAAAAAAATTGTTCTTTGGAAAAACTGATTATCTCAAAAGTGTTTACTCTTCTGAATCAATTTACAAAAGAACCAACAGAAATTTTGGGCAAAAAACAAATTTTTGAAATCACATTTTTTGTGCCGCATTAATATAGCAAATTCATCAAAATCAAACATGTATCTCCAGCTTTAGCTGGGCCTTTAGTTGGTTTTTATCAAGACATACAAAAATTTTGATTCATTTAATTTTTTTTCATTTTGTGTTTTTTATGTTTGTTTTGTATCGCAAGTTATGCGAAGCTCCACTTCGCCTCTTGGCTCTAATTTTGTCTTTTGTCGACTCCATTTTTCTTTATTTTGCTCAAAATTGTTTCGGCCTAAGTTTAATAGCCTTAGTGATTTAGTTTTTTGTCATCTGACTCAATTGCGGATTTAGGGCGGGTGGGCGGTGGTAGTGGGCTTGTAGTTGGTATTACAATTTGGGGATTTGACCCCCTGCCGACCGAAAGGGTCCCCCTGTGTAATTTTTCGAGATATCCACGTTTAGTGAGGGACTTCAAAAGTTTTCTAAAAACGCATTCGGCGCCAAAACTGACTAATTTTTACGAAAAACTGCGTGCCAATAAAACGCGAATTTTTGGTCAACATTTTTCAAAAAGTGCCTAAAAACGCCTTTTGTGGTCTGGTTTTCAACATTTTGCCTGCGGCGCAGAAAATTTGCTCAAAACAGGGCCTTTTACTGCTTTTGATAGAGCTCGGAAACTACTTTGGTCGACTCCTCGAAAAAATCTTAGATCCGCACCTGATCTGACTGCAAAAAAAAGCTTTTTGTGTTATTTGTAATTTCAGAGGGGATTGCAGATTAGAATTTCAGAAATTTCAAAAAATTTTTGTGACAACAACGTGACTTACTTCCTTTTATCGACAAAGTTACCTCTCGAGAAAAGTTTTAAAAACTTTTAAACTCCGACGTTTGTGTTTCCGGATGTGTGCGCCTGAAATTGACCAACATCATTCCAGACAAAATTTTGAAATTTTGTAGAGACAATTTTTTCGAAAATGTGTCACTTGTTTTTTTACGTGGGCTTTTTTTCATGTTCTGTCTGCTTTTTGTAATGCTATGTTTTTGCGTTATTATAAGTCGTGCAAAGCTGAGTTACGACTTTGAAATTGAACATCGTTTCCGTTCAAAATTGAAAAAAGTTGGGGTGTTTTGTTCCGAGATGTTTTTTTTTCAAATCGCTTTATCATTAAACACGTTCTTGTGTTCCTGTTTCTTTTAACCTATGCATGCGTTTTAATAATAAAGCAATCAATAGAGTTTAAGAATCTATTGCAGTAAAAGTAAAATGAAAACTGATTTTTGATTTAATAAAAAATGAAGGCGCTTTTGAGCGATTGAAAAGTATAATTACTTTGCTCAAAGTCTCAAACTAACTACTCGTCTATGCGTTTTAGTCAAGCTTTTCATTCAAAACACTTTTGAAAATTCTTTTTCAATCTACCACAACAGAAAACAAAATGGCTGTTGAAAAATAATGAGTAAGCAGCAGCCAAATAGAAAACTTTCTAAGGCTAAATCAGGCCTTGAACTTAACGATTTATCAAAAAAAGAGCCGAAATCACACAGAGCTCCTATTTCTCTCAGGAAAATAATCGAGGAGACCGATGACGCAATCAAATCTTCTGACGTCACTTCAAAAGATGATGTGATTGGACCCTCTGATGTAATCGTTTCGTCAAACACCGACTTGGACGACATGTTTGTAAGCAGGGCTCGGATGGCGTTGGACGCTTTTTCGGGCCACAGGCAATCAGTTGACAATGACAGGTAAACAATTTAGCTAACAAAACTAAAGTTCATGAAAACTTTTAAACTCATGAAAACTTGTACCAGAACATGGCAGTAATAAGGGAAAACTGTTTGTGTCTCAGCCTATCAGTCGATACAGTAGCGGATTTAGGGGAGGGGGGGTGGGGTACGCCTAGTCTTCAGGGATGCAATCTCCCGAAAACCCAATGGTTCCCTTTTTGGTACTATTTATAGACATCCATTTTTGGCTGACCGACCCTAAAAATGTTTTTAAAGGCGCCTTTGGGGCCAACATACTTTTGTTTCGAGGGAAAGCGCGCGTCGAAAACGCAATATTTGGTCAAAACTTCCAAAAACTGCCTAAAAACGACACTTATGGCTTGTTTTTTTTTCAAAAAATCGTCTGCGGCGCTGAAAGTTTGGTAAAATGAGGTCTTTATTCTGATTTGGGAGAGCTCCGAAAATCAATTTGGTCGACCTTAAAATAAGAAAAGGTCGGCAAAGTTTTCGAACATTTTTTTGAAAATAACATATATATCACTCGTATATTATACATATCTTTTTTAGTCTAAATCCACTCCCATTATGTGTATTTTCTCGGTAACTTAAAGCCAACTTTGTTTGATTTTATGCATTAAGTATTTCTTTTTAAATCAGCCCGATCGCAATGAAAACTCCAAAGGTATACGTAACTCAGTAACCACAACAGATTGGAATAGATATCAGCTTATTATTATGATGGTCGTCGGTTAGGTTGGCCGATATTGCGCATTCATCAGGAGAAGACGAAGACGACGATGAGGAAAACGAAGACGGAGAGGGGAGTGAATGGAGTGAGTCATACTTGTCTAGTCTGGGCCAACTGGAGAGGGAGAACTACAATACTTTCCTCCAGATGAAGTTCCTCCGGGCAGTACACGAGAACAACTACATCGAGGTTGAAAGCATGCTCTGGAAACAAAAGTGAGCCATCAATAATTGAAAACACTTTTCGCCATTTTTATTTAACACTGTTGAAAGCATTTTAACTCCTTAAAAATTTATGCTTTTCTGCAAATAGTTCCATTTTCTGAAAATTATTTGACATTTTCACAATTCCAACATGGGATCGCCTGAAAATTTATTTTTTGTGTGATCTGACAGTTTTAACTAAACATTAACCAAAAACATCCGGCGATAGTTATACACACCACTCAAGATTTGATAGTTATATATACCACCCAGGATTTTCATGACTGTAGTTAACAATTAAAGTATTAATTAACATGAAACAGAAAAAAATTAAGATTTTTGCTAGTAAAAAATACTTTTTTTTCTGGCATTGAATACTGAGAAAATCTTCCAACTTCATGTGAAGCTCAAATTATTTTGCCAAATTTTTTATCGCCAACTTCAGCTTAGCTTCTTGTCTGAAACATTTTGCTGTTTTCTGCGCAAATAGGGGCAAAATTAATTTTTGCTTAATGTTAAATTATTTACGAGCGCAAAAGGTTAAAAAAAAGTTTCAAAAAATTTCAACGCAGTTTGTTCATAATTAAATTTTGAAATTCGAAATGCCTGATTTTTGAAAAAATCTTTTCAAAAAACGGCCCCTTCCCCGTCAAAAATTTACTAATACGGGGCTTAATGCGCTCGAATTTTTCAGAAAAAACCGCCCCTCCCTCGTTAAAAAACTGCACAAGTCACTGCATAGGGGTTTTACTTCTGCTTTCTTTGATCTTGAAATGTTTCGTTATTTAAGACACGAAGTGCGTGTGGACACAGTGAACGAAGTGGGTTACACTTCACTGGCTATCGCTTGTATGTCCAACTCGGCCCAGATGATGCGAGTGCTCCTCAAGTATGGCTGTCGAATACGGGAGGAGCTACTGGTCTGTGTAGAACATGACTTCAAAGAGGGTGCCTTGATGCTACTCGACAAACTCTATGCTATTCAGGGCAAGAACGCTGTCAACCAACCGGTAAGTTCAAAGATTATTGTAAGGGCAATTTATCTGATGTATAATTAACCTGCTATTAGAAAAAAAAGGAAAAAGACGTGGCCGATGAGTTTCTTCCTTAGTTGATTTTGTAGCTAAACAAATCACTTAGAGTTGAATTTATTGCATGCAGGGGCGGATCGAGGATTTTCTTGAGGGGGCCGGATTTTCGATAAAAATTTCAAAATGAGTTTCTGAGCTCTCCCAAATCACTATGAAGACCCCATTTTGACCAAATTTTCTGCGCCACAGGCAAATTTAAAAAAGCTAAAAACGCGCTTTTAGGCTTTTTTAGGCTGACTGCATTCTTCCCCTCAAAATCGTAACAAAGTCTGAAATAAGCCTTTTTGCTGATGATACTGCCATTCTTGCATCTTTTCCAACATCGAGAACATCCGATGATTTTAAGAATGATTTAGGAAAACAGATGACTGGTGCATTTGTAACAAATTGTCGATTAGCTCTACAAAATGTAAAATTTTACATAATGGTAAACCTTTTCTTGATACAAAATTTACACTGGGAGGTGAAAATATTACTTTTACTAAATGTTTCAAATATTTAGTTGTTCAAATTGATCATCAACTTAGATTTAACGAGCATGTAAATATTGTCTGCAAAAAATTAGAAAGAATTAATGGGATCATGTACAAAGGCCGGTGTGTAATTTCAAAAATATGTTATTAAGGTTTTATTTAGCATATGTGGTACCAATAAAATCACATGGTCTTCTAATATGTGGTAGTGCTAGCAAAACAAATCTGGAAAAAGTTTATTTAATTCAGAAAAGGATACTGCGAACAATTTTTTTAAAAAAAAATTTGACCATAATACTTCGAAATTTAAGGAACTTGGTTTAGAAACAGTTCATAAAATTTATTTAAATCAACTTTTCAAAGAGACAATTTTCCAATAACTAAAACGTTCTCCATTAGACTATCTGAATACTATTAAATTTAGTTTTCAAAGAAGTACACGTTCTCCCTCAAATGGAATGATTCCCTTTTACCGCTGCAAAACAAAAATGATGGAAAATTCTCTCTCCTACAAAATTTGTAAATGCTTCAATTTTTTGATGTCAAATAGGCTTCTTCCAGATAACATTGAAACTTACTCTGATGAGAAACTGTCAATCTTTTTAAAAGTGTTCAAGGAAAACTACATAGAACTAACGAGAAGACCTTTTGAGTAGGCAGTGGATAGAAACCCTGAGGGGGGTATTATCTTTCCCTCTTACATCAACTTTTATTCTGAAAACCTCAGTTAACATCAAACCATCTCTTATTAATCAGTTGGTAGTTATCAATTGTCCAGTTTCAGATGCATTTGATCTTCACAAACCTCCTTGTCAAAGATGCTCTTCCTTCTCTTCCTTCTCTATTAAGTTTGCAAGGACCTCTCACTGAAAATTGGAAATTGAATTTTCAAAACTAAAATTACCTTGTTTTCCAGTTCACTTAAGGCCATTTACCCACGAAGGAAAGGACCAGCATACGGGATGTACAACTCATCATGGCGTTCCGCTTTTGTGCCCTTTTTTAAGAACTATCTGAAAAATCTTTGGTTATTTTTCTGAGCTGGGTAATGTTGCCTCACCCTCAAGCAACGAGGACGGATCATGGTGGCATCCGACCTTCAGTATAAATTAGCGTGGTTTTCGATTAAGATAATCTGAACACAGAAATATCGAAGATGAACTAAAATAAACCCAAACCACATCAGTTCATATTGAAATCATGTCGGGGTAACTGACATGTTTTTCAGCCGATGGAGAAGTTGGAGATCTTTCCCCCTGGGGCTACTGCAGTGAAAGTGGCCAGTATCTGCAACAATCTGGACATGTTGAAGCTGTTGCGCTACTACGGGGCAGAACCCATTCCAGTGCCAGACATGGAGGTACTCAGTTACTCAGTCAGAGATTATTGGTGGACATCTTTTAAAAAAATATTCAACTCAATCATAAAAGGGAATTGAAGCCAATTTGTGTTTTCTTCAAGTTGAAAGTTTTGCAAAAAGTAAATTGGTTTGCATAGGGCGATTTGGCAAAAACTGGAAACTTATTAAAACAAAAATTTACAGTTTGTGATTAATTTGACATCAACTATATAACTCCTCCTATGGTTAAACGTGACGTGCTGCTTCGATATGGCTAGTTTTTGGCCAATAATTTCTTGCTCTTCTAAAAACAATAACGATAAAAGAGACCTTATTTTGTCCGAAATCTCTGAGATACAGGTGCCATGGCACACTTATAGTTCTATTTTGGCTAACTTCTTCTATGTCGAATCTAACTGTTTCAGGTGAACAGTAAGAACTCAGTCGAAGTGTTCTACACGATGCGTGCTCTGGCTAGTCCCGCCTACTGTCTAGTCATGACCCGCGAGGACCCCATGATGAGTGCATTCAAAGTGTCCACTCATTGCAGACAACTGGCAGAAATGTTACCGCATCAATACGTGCGTCCTTTTTTCGAACTAAACACATTTTTATGGAAACTTTTAAAAAGTTTTCAAAATAATTTTTCCATTTCAAAGATAAAATGCGCGAAATTGTCATATACTTTAAGGGAATTCTCAATTTCTTTTGGTTGAAAATAGCAGAAGAAGCTTGTTTTGGTGTACTTGAAACCATTCACTACCTCTATTACCTCAAATAACTTCTGATTTATATGTTGATATTCGACAACAAGTTTCGTTAACACAGCATTTCGGTTAGTCTTCTGAAAGAAAGTATGTCCATGCCGAAGTCTTTACTTTTCAACGTGTCTAACTCGGCAGCGCTATTCTTCTGTCTATCATTTTAGTTATTTCTTATATAGGAGCAGTACGAGAAACTGTCGCAGCAGATGGAGCAATTTGCGACGCAGTGGTTCGGCACCGCCTCCGACAACTACGAGGTCAACATGATCATAGGCCTCCCAGACCAGACCAACGTCCTTCCTAACCCCGCTACAGTGTCCCTCCCTATGCCCAACAGACCCTCATCTTCCGCCTCCCCTCAATCGCCCTTCGAGCAGAACAAGTACTGCAGACTCAGAAACGCTCTGCTCAACAACCACATCGAGGTATGATGCGATCATTTTTCTGATTGTTAATTTTTTTCAGCAGAAAAACAAATATAGATATTTCCATAGTTTCATTAGAGAAAAAATATCCATAAAAAAACTTAACAAGCATGACAATGAGATTAATACTACCCCCAGTATTCTGATTCTACAATTTTGACTGCGAATAAATTTATAATGTTTATTCTAGAATTACTGTGAATGAATTTATAATATTGATCTTTAATCCAAATTTATCCAGTTTGAAAGCTATGATATGAATCGTCATGTTTTTATAGGTGTCATTTTTTGAAATAAATATATTTGGTAAAAATATGAAATGTTAGTCCCACACATATTGCAAAAAGGTCAAACAAATCGGCATGCTCTCGGTATGCTCATTTGTCCTCACTTGGTATGACGACTTTGGTGTCTTTCAGAGGCCATCAGTATTTCAGGGGCTCAACTATCATACTAGTGTACTGCTTACTATAATTAACTATGCTAAAAAATGTCAGTTTAAAAAACTCAACAGATTCTAACTAAATTTTTTAGCATTCAATTTATCGTATGAACAAAGTGTAGACAATTTTACGAATGACTGGGAAACTGGAAAAGAGCCGATGGCTATCGCTATGTGTCTGTGTGGTTTAGTTCGTGGCCCACCCGTACTGTCAGCAGGCGGTTTTGAAGGAGTTCGAGGGCTGTCTGCCAAGTGGGTGGCGGGACAAGCCCACCCCCTTCAAGGTCTGCCTCATCTTCTCTATGTCCGCCCTGGCCCCTCTCTGGATCTTACTCTACTGGCTCCTCCCAAACAGAGACGCGCCCATGAAGTGAGCGAGAATTTAATAAGCATGATATTAAAAAGTACCCCTCATTGTGCATAGAAAAGCACATGCAACATTCAGATTCTAAACACATGTCACAGTTACACAGTTAGTAGAAGCAGTGAACAACAACCATAATGTGAACAAGTTCAAGAAATTTGAATAAACGGTTACAGGAGCTTCCGAATAACGAGCTTGGTAGTGCATGTTTTGGCAAGATTTCTTGTGTTTTTTTTTCCAAGTCAGCTGATCAAAATCATGGTAGCAACTACAATAGTCCTAAAAATGGTGGTCGTAAAAGACTTCATTTTGAAACAAATCAGTTAAGCGTTCCGTTCGTCCTCTGTTTTGGTTTTTTAGGGGGAAAACAATATATTTATACAACTGAGACATCAGGGTCAGCGTTTTAAGAGAGAATGTTTGTGGCTGATCCTGGGCAGAGTTGCTAGCTTCATTTGAACCTATTTTCTTATTGAAACTATTTCGATGCCAAATTTGTCAAAAGGTTTTTGATTGGACTAAAAAACAATTTATAACTTAAATTTCATCACGAGAACCGATTTGAAATCCTAAAAAAAGCTACCAACAATTTTTGGCAAGAGAAAAAGGGAAGAATAAAAAAAACTTGAACTAAGATGAGGAAGAAAAGTAACATAATAAAAAAAGCATAATTATAATTATAATAATCTTAATAATGAAGTTTTAAAGCCCGCAAATAATTAACCGGCCTTTGATTAAAATGGCCTAATTTTCCAGACATCATACAATACAGCATTCATTTTAGCAGTGAAATGGTTAGGGGTTAAAATATACGGTATTAAACTGAAAAATAGGAGCAAAATTGTTGTGGATTTAAATTGTTTAGGAGTGAAATGACTAGGTGTTAAAATATACGGGGTTAAACTGTACGGTATTAAATTGTAGGACACCAAATAATAATGACCTTAATAATCATTATGATCATGACAATAAAAATCATAATAATTAAAATAACAATATACAAAATCATAAAAAGATGAAAAACAAAATGAAACAAAAAGAATAGACTTGCTGATCGACACACCATACAAAAAGAACAAGCATTCCTGAAAACCATGTATCAGATACATCCAGATATCCGAAATTTAAAAAATACTTTAAGCTGATACATGCAGAGGTCTAGAGAGCAAAAATCATTTCGGCAGATAAGGAAATTTTTGAGGTGGCAAGTTTCCAGGATGGTATATCTATTTTTGAGATGGCAAGTCTTGTTTTTGCGTGGCTGCCGTGAACGAAAAGCAAATTACAACCAGGAGCTGATCAATTGTGTAAAAACTACTTGAGACCAGTAGCTGGAGCAGGCCTAGATGTGTCAGTTATTATTAACACGCTAGCCGAGAACGGAAAAGAAAAAAAACAGTTAGAACATGAATGGACATATCTCGCCTACTTGGAAGCAAGTGAAGCAAACCAAAATTTTCGGGTCCGAGATCAATGTATATAAAATCCAGGGCGGTAAAAAGTTGTTTGAGCGACCAGAAGGCAGAGAAACGTACTTTTTGGGGGTGGTAATCCTTAAAAAGCTGCCCAACAGGCAGTAAAACTGAAGCTGTTAAATTGCCTTGCGTCATAAATAAAAATGAATGAACAGCCAAAAAATCCGAAAACGTTTGCAAAACGAGCCAGATGTAAGGATAGTGTTGCTTTTTTAAAAAACGTTCAAAACACGTAAGAGACTACGGATTTTCCCCAAAATTCATTCAAAATTTCAGCAGGTATAAACTTTGTTTGTGGTAGAAAAAATTGAAAATAGATTTGATTTTCGGATATAGATTGAAAGCGGAAAGATGAAATTGAGGATGAAACAGAAAAAAAGGATAAGAAAAAAGAGTAAAAGAAGAAAAGTAATAAGCAGAAGAAAAAAGAGAAAAATCAAGCAGAAGAAAAATCAAGAAAAAAAGAAGAAAAAAAGAGAAAATAAAGAAGAAGGACAAACATTTATTTTGAAAACAAAAAAAGACCGCACGTAAATGCTTCGTAAAACCAAGTTAACAATTTTTAATTCTAAAAGAGGTACTTAAGGTCGTCTAAATTCTCAGTGAAAATAAGATTTCAGAGGCAAGGGAAAAAATTAAGTCTAAATTCCTGTGTATAGTTACTTGAAACTTGCTTTCTCTCAACTTTATTATAAACGGATCCGGCGATAAGAGTAAGGAGTTTCAGTCTTTTGAGATCTTAAAACTACTTCTTCAGGCGAATATAAACTTCATGACTACTTGAAACTTCAAATAAGGCATCAATTAATAAAGAGTTCATGCTATGCTTGTTTTATTTGAGCTCCAAATTAGTTCATAGGTTATTTAATTTTCAAAAAAATGAGCCTATCGGAAAAAGTTAAGATCGTATACGCTATTCTGACAGCCCACCTTTGAACAACAGAATATCAGCATGAATAGATTTTAAGATATATGAAAAGAAATAGCAACCTATGTTCTGATGTCAGATAATTTTACGAGAAAGGCGAAAAAACAAGTATATTGGGTTCAGTTATGTTAATGGGTTTATGAATGTCATATATGGTTCTATGGTAACTTCTGACATTTTTGTTTTTTAATATATATGTATAAAAAAATTTACGCTTGAGATAAGCAAGCGTTACCAAATCGGAACATAGACTTTTTTCGGGCTTACAACTACTTAAACAAAATATGTTTAATCACTTATGGGTGGTTACTAGATGCGTGGGTGCTAAGTTACTATTAACTACTGGATGGGTGGTGTTACTACAGGTTAGTTTCAAGGGAACTTGAAACTTTTTATGATTGTCGGTCATTTTTGCGCTTCGTAAATTTGTTCAATTTCTAACTTGAATTTCAAATGCATTGCTTGGCTCTGAGTTCCTTTTCAATAAAAACAGTTATTTTAAAAATGTTTGGGGTCGGGTTTTTCTTTGTCTTTTTGAGACGCTATGAAACATTTTATCACTTCTCGCAAATTTTTTTTCAAAAACTTTTTTACCGATTCAAAGAAAAAAGGGGTATCCATAGAAACACCGCCTACTCCTGTTTGCTTTACCACTTTGTCTACAGCCTTTGAAATAGTCTCTGGGGGAATATTTGACCCATATTTTTGATTTTTGTGTTTTCTCTAAAGTTATCCTTCTCTAATCTGAATTTTTGGTTTCAATGAACAGAGTGGTTTTAAAAACCTCCCTGCATATGCGATTACGCAAAAAAAAATTGAGGAAAAAAAATTTTGGCCCTCGCAAAAGTGGAAATGTTGATTTTTTGCCTGTTTTTTTGAAACTTTTTTCGAGAACTACCCTGCCAAACCTGGGTCCTTGGGTTCAATCGAAACTATAGGCAAATCTTTTCTGCTAAACGGCTACGCGTAAGATTTTTGAAACAAAAAGCTATGATTTCCGAAAATGTCAACTATCTGATTTGCTTACCTTTTTTTGGACCTACAAACCTGATACCATTGGTTTAATCGATTCAACAGGTTGTTGGATGCATACGTTTGTAGTTTTCTACGCCCAGTTTCTTGGGCAGAGAAAGCCAGAGCCTTCAAGCAAATAAAAGTTTTGAAACTTCGATCGTTTCTTGGAACTTTTTTTGACTTTTCTAGCAAAAAATATTGTGCCAATTCTTAAGTTACGTGTTCAATCGAGAAACCCGATATTGTGAATGTTCTCTACTTTACCGGCAACGACCAGCTTTTAGTTTCTGAAATTTGAAAATTTTCTAGGCGACTTTTGAATTTTCAAAAAAAAACTACATTTTCAAATCTGAGATGAAAAGTTCAATCGAAAGAAGTGGTTGCGCGAATTTTTCCTGCAAAAGCGGTTACTTTTTTGTTTTTGTTTTTCGTTGAAAAAATGTTATGTTTTTGAGGAATTTCTAAAATCCCAAGTTTTTACTCTTCTCTAATTTAGTAGAGTAACAACTAAGATTTTGGACAAAGTCCAATTTTTGAAACAACGCATTTTTTACCGCATCAGTATAACAAAATGAAAAATATCAAAAACGTACATCCAGCTCTAGATGGGCCCTAGGTGTCCTTCATCGTGTTATACAAAATTTTTGGTTCACTTTGTTTTTTTTTCAAGTTTTTTATGCTTGTGTTGAATCGCAAGTGGTGCGAAGCTCGTCATCGCCTCTTTGTCAAAAAATATTTTTCTTTTTTTTTCCAAAACTACATCAAAAAATAGTTTGCTTTGTTTTCTTTTTTTTCTTCAATGTTTGCAGTCTTTTTCAGGTTCTGTTTGCATGATTTGAATAAAGAAAGTAAGTGAAACAATTCTGGTTTTGTTAAAAGTTTCTGGCTTGAAATTGAATTTATTATTATTTTCAGTATCCCTCCGATGTTGGGCTGAACTCCAAAGTTTTCTTTGTTTCAAATAAGTAAACTATATGTTTAGTTTCAGCCTACTAACTTAGCCTACTAACTCAGCCTTTTATGTTCGTTTCGAACACAATTCTATTGATTTGTTCACAATACAAATACATAACGAAACAAAAAGCAATCGCAGCTAACGAACACTATTGCTCCTATCATTCAGGGATTTCAAATAATTGTGAGAGCCCATAAAAACGCAGATTTTGTTGGTTTTGATGAATTGGTTTGATTTGTAGTTCTCATGCAGCTCATATTAGCGAAAAAGGACCTAAAAGTACAAACTTTATCAAAAGTTTATCAAATCAAACAAAATCTGCGTTTTTATGGGCTCTCACAATCCGTCGAAATTCTTGAATGGTAGGTTCATAGTGTACGTTAGCTGCGATTGATTTTCTGTTTCATTATTTGTTTGCTGATGCATGTTTACTGATTTGTAGGAAATTCGGAGCCCTGCTGGACTGGCCATACATGAAAGTCATGACAAATTTATTGCTGTACGCCATCATACAGGTCATCTAAGAACCGAATGAGTTAATCTAATCTTATTAATAAAATTCTGGACCATTTACGGTTCCTCGTCATAAGAGTTGTACAACCCGAATGACTCTTAGGAACATTTTCGATAATTGAACACTTTTTTGACTTTCTGAGATAAATGCAAGGAAGAGCAGCTGCAACAAAAATAAATGTCAAAACTTTACAAATATAGGTTTTTTCAATATAGGATTATAGAAAACGTTATTCAAATCATTAGCTGAAACAATTCACACATCGCTTCTTCAGGTTGCGCTGATCTTGTCGAAGAACAGATTCTCCATGGACAACTTCGATCCGGAGGACCCGGAACAAGCCCAAGCGAGACTAAGAGAGGACGCCAGAGATATCCAGGACCAGTTCATAGCCAACATAGACGTCCTCAACATATACATATTTGTGTGGACTCTGGGTGAGAAAGTTTGGGAGCAAACATTCATCGAATCTTCTGCAGTGTTAAATACAAAAGCATAAATTTATTGGCATTTCTCAAACTTTCATTTTACTATCGTGTTCGCGAGTCAGTAACGGATTTTGGGAGGGATTTTGCATCCTAAAATCAATTTGGTCGGCCCAAAATTACTATCTGCGTCTGCTCTGAATGGAAGTGTTTCATTATACTTGAACAGAAATGGTGAATTCTTATTTACATTAACTGGCGATGAATTTGATGTTTAATATTATTGAAAGATTCATCTTACGGTGGAAAGTATTTCGTGGAGTAATTTAAAGGTATAAACTTGTATGAGATTTTTTTCTGTGTTTCAGGCAACGTGTGGGCGGAACTGAGGAAGATCTCTTCGTTCGGGATGAACTACTACAAAAGTGAGAGTGCCAACTTCACCTGTCTCCTCATGACCTTCTTCTTCTTCATATCCGCCGTCTGCAACCTCATTCTATGGGTCAGTTAAACGCCTCTTTTGTTGTTATATGCCCAAAAATCATCTTGTTTGATATTTCGATAATTGGATCATAATGCTTGAATCTGATTGGTGGAAACTAATCAATATTTAAGAAAATCTAAAAATTGTTTGCGAAGATTAAAGTCCATGTGGTATTGTACATGATGGTATTTTTAGGCCGCATTACAGAAAATACCCCAGCCGCCCGTCGATTCTCCATCAATTTAGGATGTTATCTTTGGGCCATATCAACATCGAAGTTTTAAAGATACTTTTAAACTCATTTGAATTAGGGAAATTAGAATTTTCGAATCATGAATGTGATAAGTAGTCATGTTCAAAAATGGTCAGAAATGTGATTCGAGATGATAAATTTACCTGTGCAAAAGTGAGCTCGTTAATACTAATTCAAATTGGCAGGAGCCGCACTGTTTTTGGGCAACTAGGCTCAATCATTTCCCCTAAGCGTTATCTTTTCTGGCTTTAAGGCCGCGAATTCCTTGATAATATTTGTTTCTGGAGGGCCAGATGAAATTAGCCATCCAGTCACAATGATTTTCTTACCTTATAACCATACAATGTTCAATTTCGATCTCGTCGAGTTTCTTTTTGACCAGTAATTTTAGTTTTTTTGTAGTAGATTTCTGAAGATTTTCATTTATTAAACCATAATTTAAAGTAATCGAGTGAATGTTCCAAGTTGAAGTATTCGAGTGATTGATCATAGAGGTATCTAATTTATTTTTATAAGTTTAATTTTTTTAGTCGAGTTTGTTTATTTTAGTCGAGTAAATACAGAGACACTACTTTCAGCATAGAGGGAATACCCAGCAGCCCCATTCCAAACTGGGTGCGAGACCTCGCCCACGTGCAGGACGTCGCCATCACCCTTGGCAACCTTCTTCTGTTCCAGCGTCTGGCTTACTGGATATCTCTAAGCACCTACATGGGCAAAACATTCTACTACTTCACCGTACCTTTGTTGCCTATCTTGAAGTTTTTCGCGCTCTTCGTCGTCTTCTTAGTGGCCTTTGCAGTGTCTCTCAATGGCCTACTATGGCCTTCGTATTCGTCTTTGATGTTATTTTGTAACCAAACCGTCCATAATCATGGTCGGCCTCCTATTGGTCCCGGGAACTCAAATACAGACAACTCGTCTCTCATAAATATGTTGGTTGCTGAGTATAGCCAAGAGTGTAGCAATCTACGGGACCCAAGTGATAATTTCGAAAATCAGAAGAATTTCATCAGGGAGATGATCAGGTGAATCAATTTGTTCTAATAAATATACATCCTTTTTAAACTTTTACCAGATAAAATTACTAGATAAAAGAAGTTAAAACTCCTTATTGCTTCTCCAATCGAATGCTGGTAATTAAATTTTGTATTAATTTGAATTCCGCAATCTCTAAATTTGAATGTCTTCGTTCCTTGGCGTAATTCGGATTCTTTGTGATTCAGCATTATCGGGAACCTTTTTGGCCTCGTTTTCGCCATGTTCGGAGCCGACCCGAAGTCGCGACTGCTAGCAAACTTCCGCAACTACAGCACCCCACAAGAGGCGACAGCCGCTATGTTGTATGCAGTATACGCCTTCTTCCAAATCCTTGTTCGACTGAACGTACTCATAGCACTAATCGTGGCAGCACTCACCCAGATATATGTACGTACCCAAGAAGCCTAATGTCCTTCTAACAGAAACTGTTTTTATTGATGGTTTTTTAAAAAGTTTTCATAATAATTCAAGACGCCCGAAACTAGCTCTAAATCATTAAATGAAGTACAGCAATAAACAAGTTAAAATGATTCCTCAATTTACTTATGATTGAAAAACCAAGATTGCTAAGAACGTTTATAGGGTTAATAACCATGGTATCTGTATATTTTGTACCGTTTAGCAACGTGCCAACGAGGAGTTCAAGTTCTACCGGACGAAAGTGATGGTTGCGTTTATAGACCCAGAAGACAACACTTGGGTGCCCTCTCCCCTCAACCTCATCCCCACTGTGAGGGAGGTGCAGAAGTGGATAGTGGACAGAGCAGAGCGGAAGAGGATGGGGAGCAGCTTCACCACCAGTGACACAATTAAGGTATCCTGCCACTCGGTCGAGATCCCTATTTGATCACATCCCTATTTGATCACATCCCTAGTTGATCACACTCGGTCGATAATCCTAGACTATCAAGGAACGTTATCTTGCATGGTTTTTTAAATTATAAGATGATGCAAATCTTTTAAAGATCTTGCAAGATCATGCAAGATAATATCTTTTCAAGATGTGAACACTAGGAACTCAGTAAAAATCGCCTAAAATTCAGCAAATATTAATATGAAAACGCTAATCAAAAACCATCCATATCAAGATATGAACGGAATCCGCCAAAAAAGGAAGAGCCAACGTGGTTCAAATCATGCTTCAAATTATTCGTTAAATCTCGTTCCTGGTGAGAGGGTTCGAAATGATTAATGCGAATTACTATTAATGCAAAAATGCTGCATGGCGAAACTGCTACCGGTTGAAGTCGATGCAGGGGCGGATATAGAATTTTCTCAAAGGGAAGGACTTTCAAAAACTTTATCAACCTTTTTTTTGTCGATCAGAATGAATTTTCGAGCAATCCCAAAACACTATAAAGACCTTATTTTTACAAAAAAAATTGCAGCAGGCTAATTTTTGGAAAAGTAGGTTAAAAATGCCGTTTTTGGGCATCTTTTTCAAAATTTTTTGGCGCTTTCCTTCAAAATTAGTACATATTGGTGCCAAAGGCCGCCTTAAGAAAACTCTAGGGTTGGTTAGCCGAAAATGGATGTCAAAAAATAACATCAAAGCGGGGACCCGTTGGTTGGTAAAAGACCCGACATCCCACCCTAAACCCGCCCTTGGGGCGATGGGCAATTTTCATGCGAAAGAAATAGCTAAATTCCTCTCTTTAACTTCTCATTAACTTTTACACGCATGAATTTTTCCAATTCATCAGTTAATAAAATTAATGTTTTTGTTTCAGGAGCGAATGATGAGGGAGGCTTCTGAGAAAAGTCGACTGGAGAAATTAGCTATAAGTGTAAGTTTTGACTGTAGTTTGTTTGTGTGTCTTACTTTTTTCATAAAATTTGCTGTCCATATCGCATTTGATGGACGAGAAGCAATTATGGAATTATTCTGTTTACGCTCATCCAATTTTTTATACACAGTTGCCCTGATGAATGCGGTCGCGTGATCCGTCATCATATGGAATCTCCGAGACTGTTTTACTTAGCTTCTACTCCTTTGCTATTTTCCACTCTGTACCAACATGTCAATTAATCTGGAAGCTGCTCAATTCAAACATCTACATCAAGAATTTAAAAAATCATAATAATTGATATTTTTTTGAAGGTAAGTTTTTTAATCAACATTCAAACTAATTGAGAGGCAGAATATAAAGTTAGTGGAAAATAGCAAACAAACTATTGTAACACGTTGGAACCAAAAATTCAGTGTTGAAATATATCAATTCAAAAATCATGAAAAAGCCAAATTTTTTATTCCTCATTAGTTAATGATCGGAAGTGATCAAGCCAAAAGTCGCTCAACGCTTACTTTTCCATTTAAAATGAAAGGTTTTGATGCATTCTAAAGCTCACTTTTCGAATCAATTTTTCAACAAATTTTTATATTCTTCGATGGAATAGAGCATGTTTATAACCCAGTTATGAAAAACTAGCAAGGATAGCCGCTTGATTTTTTTCAAATTAGTGTTGGTTCTTGCGAGTCTATGATAAAAGGTGTGCGCGTCAATCTCCACGATTATATAAAAAACGGTTTTTTAAACACTTTAATTAAAGAGTATTTTCTCGGCAAAATAACTCCGGAAATTTGAAAATATAAGGATAATTTATAATGTTTAACAAGCTTTATCATCGGTAACATCGGCCACAATAAACTGCATAACTCAAAGCAAGCTGCAAAAATGGCCAGTATTTGTCCTTGAGACAAATTGCTCTTTTTAAAGGTCAGCCTTAACCAAGGCTGAACCAAATTAGAGCGAAAAGACGGTTAAAATGGGTTTTGGGGGGACCGAACCTGGTTACGGAGCATCCCATCAAGTTCGGTGCACATTCGAGTTCTAGAAAGGAAATGACCTAGGCGGGATTCGAACCGGCGCCGAAACCGCTGGGACGCACCATGTATACGCTCGGCTACTGTCCCTATATGCATTTATATTTTGGTTCAGTTTTATGCATTTATACTCTCGCACATTTACATTTGCGCTGCAACATCCTCCGCCCCTAAAGACGGAAGAACAGGTGCGAGTTTTACGGTCGGTCGTATCAGCTCGCTCGTAACAGTTTTGATATCGGCGGATCGGGCGCATCCGTCTTTGCCGTAGTGTAGTTTAGCAACACGGGCGAGTGGGTAATGCCCACGTGGGCTGTCGGGTTTGACTACCCAAACCAAGTCGCCGGTTTTCAGTGTGACATCCGAATCATTATGCCACTTTGCTCTCTTGTTGAGAAATGGTACATATTCACGCAGCCAGCGTGACCAAACTGCGTTAGCGTACGATTGTGCTCTGGCGTAACGCTTTTTATTATCAAAGTTATCTTCGAAACTTAACGACGGGAAGCTAGCTGCGCTGTGACCGAGAATGAAGTGATTCGGGGTGAGTGCCTCTAGGTCGTGCGGATCGGAACTGACCGGAGTGATCGGTCTTGCGTTAGTAATTGTTCAACTAGGCAGAGCGTTGTTCCTAGAACTTCCTCAGTTAATCTCCTGTTGCCTAATATGTCGTACAACACTCGCTTAACACTTCTCACTAGCCGCTCCCAGGCGCCACCGTGATGAGGGGCACTGGGCGGATTAAACTTCCACTTAATGCCTTTGTGGACGAAAACGGCCGGGCGACTTTGTTCCAATTTTGGACACAGGATAGGAGCTCCTTTTGAGCACCAACAAAATTCGTGCCATTGTCAGAAAGAATGGTTTTGGGGGTACCTCGCCTTGCAATAAATCGCTCTACGCCCATGACGCAGGAACTAGTATCGAGAGATGGAACCAACTCGATGTGAACTGCTCGAGTCGTGAGGCAGGTAAATAGGAAACCCCATCTCTTTTCGGTACTTCGGCGTATTGGCACTTGAAACGGGCCAAAGTAATCAACACCTGTGTTGGAGAAGGGAGGCTGCTTGTAACCCAGTCTTTCAATCAGTAGGTCAGACATAATGGGCACAACTGTTTTTGCTTTGCGCTTACGGCATGTTATGCAAGTATTTTCGATGTTCCCAAGTAACCAGCGCAACTTCAGAACAATGTATTTCAACTGAACTACAGCACGCATGTAATCCAACCCCTGATGTGCATGTTGAAAGTGCATATGCCTAATCAACAAATGAGCAACTCGGTGTCGACCATCCAGTATTATTGGATGTTTGCTATCAAAGTCGGTATCAACAAGACGGCTGATACGTCCAGTTGAACGCAGGATGCCAGCTGGGCCGATGAACGGAGAATATTTAGCAATCCGACTTTTCTTTGTTATCAGTTTATCGGACTGAAGTATTTTCACTTCGGCAGGAAATGATTCGGACTGAGCGAGATAAATGAGCTTCTGCTCGGCAATATCTAACTCGGACGGGTCGGTTATTTCAAGCGTTTTTGTACGGAAGTGTTTATGCGATGGTAGCACACGAAGCATAAACGCTAAAACACGTTTGTACTTTACAATTGAGCTGAATTTATCCCAATTTTTAAACAGACGGATCGACGGCGCTTTCTCAGATGAAGCATCAACAACAAACGTAGATGCAGTCTCAAGGCATGTATCAATGTCACAGAGTGGGCCTTTTAATTGGATCTTTTTGGTGACATCAGTGTTCGGCTGGAATGGCCAATCACATGTCCTCAATATACTAGGGCCTCTAACCCAGCTGCTATCCTTGAGAGATTCCGAAGAGATCCCTCGTGTGCCGGTATCAGCTGGGTTATCACCACTGAGTACATGATTCTATTGATCAATGGTGGTGGACTCCAAGATTTCACCAGTGCGGTTTCCAACAAACACAGGAAGTTTGTTGCACGAGTTAAGCCACTGGAGAACGGTGGTAGAATCAGTCCACATGAATACATTGCTTACTTTGAAAGTAAGCGCTTTCAAAATCTCTTCTTTGAGTCGAGTCGCAAGCAGAGCAGCCTGAAGCTCTAATTTGGGAATGGAGAGCATCTTCATAGGCGCTACACGGGCTTTCCCAAATACAAAAGCTAACTCGGTCTTTTGCGATTTAGCAAGTCGGGCTCGGAGAAACGATACGGCGCAAAAAACGTCCTTCGAACTATCACCAAACGTGTGAAGTTCACAGCGGTCGAACGGTTCGGTAAAGTAGCTACGAGGTATCGTCAGAGTACCTAATAGTGGAAGTCCTGAGTGCCAATCTAGAAATTGTTGTTTAATTTCCTCTGGGAGATCATCATCCCACTTTTGACCACTGATTCTCCATATGTCTTTTAGTAAAAGGCGCGCTTTCACAGTATATGGAGCTACCAGTCCTATTGGATCAAAAACTGAGGAAACAAAACTCAACACGGTGCGTTGAGTAATTGCTTTATCTAGTGGTCGATCAACACCTCTACTTACTACTAGGGTATCTTTTACATGATCCCACCTGAGACCAAGAACATGCGACGATTGGTCTGGACTCTTACAAATATCCTTAACTGACGGGTTGGACTCACGGTTGTCCGGATTAAGAGCGGTTGTAACTTCGGGTACATTGCTAACAAACTTTGTCAGGTTAAACCCACCTAATTTGAGCATTGCGACTAAGTCTTTACTTAGGCTAAGAGCGTCAGCGGTATTTTCGAACGAGTCAAGATAGTCGTCCATGTAAAACTTCTGGACAACGGCTGAAGCGGCTTCGGGGTATTCAGCTTGATTATCAGAAGCAGTTTTTTGTAGCGCGAAATTCGCACAAGTTGGCGAATCACGAGCGCCAAAAATATGACGGGTGTATTGGTGAACCACCACACTTGAAGTGGGGTCCTCCCGCCACAAAAAACGGAGAGACGGTTGATCTCGCGCAAGTACTCCAACTTGTAAGAACATACCTTCTATGTCCGCTGAGACGGCGTACTTGTGTTGACGAAACCTCAACAGTACAAAAATAAGATTTTGAAGGAGATCCGGGCCAACCAAGAGAGATCTATTTAAGGAAGTGCCATGAAATTTGGATGCTCCATTGAGCACACGGCGCACCTTGCCGGGTTTGTTCGGGTTCAAAACCGGATGATGTGGAAGATACCACTCACGTTCGCCTCGTGAGCTGGGATCGTGCGGGTTGACGGTTATGACATATCCTTTACTTATATCTTCTCTGATTGTTTCGGTATACTTCTCGCGAAGTAACGGATCTTTATCTAATCTTTTCTCTAACGACTTTAATTGGGCTAATGAAGAATAATAATTGTTAGGCAAGCTAACATCATTATCACTCCACAGCATCGGTACAGTGTAACGCTCACCATCGTGAACGGTTTCAGTTTTTAGGATCGACAAAGCACGCTTGTCTGCGGCGGAACGGGCATCTACTTGCTTGAACGCACCATACGACTCTAATTCGTACCAAGTTTTGATTTGGTCGGTCAGAGAAGTATCGTCCGTAACGCAGTTAAAGGAAGAAGAATTTAAGGACGAACGATCAGGAGACGGACCACTAATGACCCAACCTATCGGAAGTCGGACGGCGCACGGTGAGTCAAGTTCATCTCCGAAGACATGTTCGAGGGGTCTTATCGCATGATAGAAGTCCTGTCCTATAACTATCTCAATCTCTTTGTAATTATACGCAGTCGTCTTTAACGGGGCTAGTTGCGGGTATTTGACCTGCAATTCGGAAACGTTTATAACATCGGGTCCTATGTACATGTTGTGCTTAACGAAAGCGACAAACGAAAACGAAAATTCACTTTCATTGGGCTTTGCGGAAACTTTCAAGTGAACTCGTTGAGTTTTAGATACCTTGGCTGAGTTAAAACCATCGGTCGTAACATTTACGAGCGTGCCAACTAATTTGAGACGTTCAACGAGTGCCGCGGAAACCCAAGAATGAGTGGAACCGGTGTCACAAAGTGCTAGTGCATTCGAATTTTCCGAACCAGAGGACACATCTACCAACGCAACGGGAAGAATACCTTTTGCAGTTCCCTCACAAGGTTTAACACAAGCTGCGTTATTTGCAGAAGTAGTGTTTGTATTAGTTTGAGTCGATGGTGATCGGTCGGCCTCTTTGGGCGGGAAAACTTTCTCGGCTCCATGAAGAAGCACATTGTGAGTGCTCTCACAGTCCTGTTTTGGGCATTTTTTTGCCTTTTGGCACTTTCGGAAGGTATGGTTGCCTTGTAAACAAGAAAAACAGAGCTTTTGTTCTGCTACATATTTAGCCTTTTGTGTTGCGTTTTTCTCTTTGAACACGGAACAGTTCCAGAGTGCATGCTGCCCTTTGCATAGCGAGCATGGAGGAAACCTTGTCTTTTCTCTACTTTTCTCATCCTTAGAACTTACCTTAGTGTTACCTGCAAGCACTTTTGTAACTACTTTTTGTGTAACTGGTTCTTCAGACTTACCCTTAGAATTGATCGTTTTCAGCCTCTCATGACCCTCCGCTTTTTCTTTGAGCCATTCATTGAAATCTAGCAGAGTTGGTCTATGCCATTGGCGTCTTACGGTTTGCATCGACCATGCCTCCTTAAGGTTCGGGGGAAGCTTACTCACAGCCTGATTCAGTAAGTTAACACTTTTCAGGTCGTCGTTAAAAGACAGAGACTTGAATACGGCAACAAGTCCAGAAATTGCAGAGGAAAATCCAATTACATTTTCCGAGTTATGCATTTTCAGCGGCGGAAAATTACTCAATTTATCTAGGTGAGCCCCTACTACAGCATGCGGCTGCCCGAATTTTCTTTGAAGAGTTGCTAATGCGTCTTTATATAGTACTCCGCTATAGCTATACTCAGCGATTGCGGATTTTGATTTACCCACTACGAGCGTTTTCAGATAGGTAAGCTTTTCATCGTCACTGAGTATGGCTGAATCGACCGTCGATGTGAATTGCCCAAACCACTCATGCCAATTAAGTGGGTTGCCATCGAACTGGGTCAGCTTCCACTCAGGGAGATGATCTTTTCGGCTGTGCATGAGTATATTAACCAACTCTCGTGTCGAAAGTGGACGCTCGACGTCTGCACCAGGTGAATTACCGGGAGTTGGCTCTGTGTAATTCGAAGAGTTACCGTGACAATCAGGAACGAACGGTTGATTAGCATGTGAAAAGTTTTCAGGCTGCGCAAAGAACACAGTCCCTCCATTTGTATAAGGAACAAAATTATTCCTAGGAACAATCGGAGTTACTGCGGAAAAAACAGTTGTCGAAGGAACGTAGTGCTGTTGAGTTGACATTAAAGGGGTAGCAACAGCTGGTCTCCACAAATTACTATAAGGATTGTAGTGGTCACTTGAAAAGTTATAACTACTAACGGGAACACCCATATGTTGTTGTGATGGGGCTACAGGTGCTTGGTAGCCAACTACTACTGATCCTGCAGTGTGATGACTTAAAGAAACATGATTAACTGCTGTTGATGCAGGAACAAACGGTGTTACACCAGAAGGAACTTCTGCAGATGATGGCGGAGCAAAATAGTTTTCAGAAGTTACCGGGACTACTGAACCTGTGTTTGGATTGCCTAGCACCGGATGAGTGGACAAAAAAGTTTGCTGAGGCAAATTATTAGAAACAGGTTGAATGACCTGCTGTAACCCTACTGGATTGTTAACGGAAACCTGCGATCGGACCAAATTCGACAAATTATGATGTTGTCCGTGAATGTGGTTACTGTAATACACTCCCGGATCACTAGAAGCTGCGTGGCCGTTATTCACGCCTGTAAAACTTGATGAGACCAAGTAATTTGTTGATGCAGGATAAGTTGCCTCAGGAGCTGTTGAACGAACGTGCTGCTCTTGATTGGGAACTACAACAGCATCAGGCTGATTGTGGTCGACAGATTCGACCCAGTGACGCGTACGATCCTTTTCGTCAATTGATAGTTGTGGAGAGATTCGAGTTAA
Source organism: Symsagittifera roscoffensis (assembly GCF_963678635.1). Taxonomy (NCBI): domain Eukaryota; kingdom Metazoa; phylum Xenacoelomorpha; order Acoela; family Convolutidae; genus Symsagittifera; species Symsagittifera roscoffensis. The sequence continues at coordinate 57,075,342 of NC_087065.1, forward strand.
ACCACTTTCCTCAGCATTCTCACTGATTTCCGACAACTCATCTTCTAACTCAAGCCCTTTCAACTCAATTTCTGCCAGTTTTTTCCTGTGTTCTTCAGCCAATTCTTCCAACTCTAAACGGCTTTGTTGTTCTTTCAGTCTTAATGATACCTTTGCCTGAAACTCAAGTTCCTCTTGTTGTTTCTTTAAAATCATTAAATCGCGCTTTTTCTCAGAAAGTGTTTTCGACGGAGCGGCGGTATAACTAGATTTCTGAGAGCCCGATTGCTGATGTCGGCTGCTTCGATGCGACAACTTAGAGCGGGTATCTGTTTTATGCGACCGGGGTTTTTCACTTTTTTCAGAATGATGAGAAACTTTTGAGCTGCTATCAATTTTGTCCGGCTCTGTTACTGCCTCAAAACTTGTTTTATATGTGATAGCTTCCTGCAAAACTTTATCGTTGCTTTGAGTCAACTTATGAAGCCACATATCCTGTGCCGGTATCAATTCGTCGGGATTGGCACTTTTTGCAGCCATAACAATCAACTCAGTATTTATCTCGACCGCTTGCTCTATATAGTTCCTACATTTTTCAATATAAGTATCAATTTTTGAGCAACGACTCTGACTCTCTATGTATTCTAAAATTATCTCGTGGCATTTATAAAGTTCGTTTTCGAGAGTGCTACGTTTCTCAAACAACTTCTTAATTTTCTTCTGAAACTTAACTTTCATGCTTAATAATTTCAGAAATAAACGACTCTCAGAACATACCGTATTTTCACTCAAGTAAATCCACAAACTTTTACCTGGCGTTAAAGTTAAAGCTTAAACTGGGCTTTGTGAAACAAGTCTCTTTCACGCGCTTTTGAGACGGTGCGGATAGTATACGGAGCGCGTGATCCAAGGAACTAGCTCCTAGAATGAATACCACACACTCAAGAGACCTATGCGACGGCTACGTTACGCTAAAGTACCAATGGGGTGGGGAAATTAAGTAGGTCGGTTGAACTCCAACAACGCACACGGAGTAAACCTGAGGATGAAAGAATTCAACTTAACTCACTTAATATCACCGTACCTGACCACTTAACATTAGTGTCGCGCAACGAAGTCAATAATCGGACGGGCTGAAACGGCTTAGAATTACTTGAAGCGTACTGGCTTTCAGTTTCACCAATGTGGGTGGGGGATCAGGCAAATTGGTTAAGTTCCAACAACACACGCGGAAAAAACCTGAGGTTGAAAAAACTCAACTTAATTTGCCTGATATTTTGCTACCAGACCACTTACCATAAGGTTGGTGTCATGTTACAGCACAGTTTCGCAGAATTATGGGGACGTTTTGAGGAATTTTTGGCGATTTTTTACTTTTTTCCCAAAATTTTTCGGAAAACTTTGGTCAGCAGGTTCGAGTCGTAAACCAATCCAAAATTAGTCTAGTACCCCTTGTCTATGATCCGATTTTTTTTTTTGATTTTCAATCCGTTCACAATTACCCAAAAATTTGTGGTATCGGGAAAAAATTACCACTTGTAGCTTGCTTTGAGTTGGAATACACAATAGAAAATCGTATGTAATTTTATCGCACAGAAAGATTTTGAAAAAAAAAAACTAGAAGAGTGTTACAGTTTTTGACGATTTTGGAGATTTTCGGCACCGGAAATTTCTCTCTCACGAGTCTGCACAGCTACTTGCACGATATCTTAAATGACAGTCAGGATACCTGTTTTAAGAAGTCTTTCATCTGTCCTTCATCTTTCTGCACTATGGAATATCTGCTAATTGAGATAGAATCGGGTCGGTCGGGCTTACACGCCTGAAGATTCTCCCCAGCTACGGATTCTGTGAATATCAGTTAAGAGATGCCAACAATTTAACAAGGTTATTTTCTATCGTAAGTTGGTTTGGTGTAGTAACTTGTGGGTTGACTTCGAATTTGAACTCGTATTGTTTGCTACGCAAGCAAAGCTCGTTTTCACTGCAAATTACGTTTTGAGTATTCGGGTTTGTCTTTTTCCTGTAAGTCTGTTAAACTGTTGTCGATATTCGATGACAGTTCGTGCTTAAAATTCAACAAACTTTACTTCTTTTGCAAGTGGGAAAATAGAAACTGAGGTTTGATATCGTCCAACCGGCTTTTCGTACAACTGGCACTGGCACTGTTTAAGTAATGTAGCACAAACTCACCAAAACAGCGCCAACTGACATCTAATAAAGGGAGAGGAGCGTTGAAATGAGTAGGGATAAACAAGCTATCCTTTCGAGGTAAGTGATTTCACCTGGTCACCAAATTCAGTTGCAGTTGTTTGTTGTTGACGTAGACGTTGTAGCTACTCACTGATGCCTCGAGTCCCTTTTGGGGCGCCAAAATATGCGCGTCAATCTCCACGATTATATAAAAAACGGTTTTTTAAACACTTTAATTAAAGAGTATTTTCTCGGCAAAATAACTCCGGAAATTTGAAAATATAAGGATAATTTATAATGTTTAACAAGCTTTATCATCGGTAACATCGGTCACAATAAACTGCATAACTCAAAGCAAGCTGCAAAAATGCCCAGTATTTGTCCTTGAGACAAATTGCTCTTTTTAAAGGTCAGCCTTAACCAAGGCTGAACCAAATTAGAGCGAAAATCCGGTTAAAATGGGTTTTGGGGGGACCGAACCTGGTTACGGAGCATCCCATCAAGTTCGGTGCACATTCGAGTTCTAGAAAGGAAATGACCTAGGCGGGATTCGAACCGGCGCCGAAACCGCCGGGACGCATCATGTATACGCTCGGCTACTGTCCCTATATGCATTTATATTTTGGTTCAGTTTTATGCATTTATACTCTCGCACATTTACATTTGCGCTGCAACAAAAGGATCGGACAAAAACATAAAACTTAGGCATTATTGACAGTAACAGTTAAAAAAAGCAAATCGAGCAACGGTTTTAGTCGAAAATTGACAAGAAAAAATCCATCCATTTTGCAGAAACTTTTTGAAATTATGGAACTTTTTATTCCCAAGATAGCATTAAAATACCTTCAAAATTAACCTTAACAGGTTTTCAAATTGGTTTGAAACCGAATCTTTTTGGACACTGGGACAATTTTTAAAAAAAAACTTTCTACGTCGTTGCAATCAGGGCTGAAAGCGCTTTAATATGATATATCAATCCACCCAATACGATTATTATTTGCGATAACTGCTTTTGAATTAAAATCAAACTAATTTCACCTTATTCGTTCAAAATAAGACCATAAATCAACAATTTCTAACAAGTTTCTCTTAGCAATGGAAAATTATTTTTAACGTCGTTCGAATCACGGCTGAACTGACTTTAAGAACATATATTACTCGGCCCATTCGGAAGATTGTTTGTGGTACCTGATTTTGCGTTGAAAAAATTAAAATGCACCTAAATACAAAATTTTTCCCCATTTTCAATGGTCGGAATAATAAGCAAATCAAGACAATAACAAATTGTTTAATCGTTATCAATGAATTGTATTCATTATTTGTCAATGAATATAATGAAAACACTTATATAGCATGTATTGTTTTTTTCTTTTTTTTCGGAGAAAGCCATAAAAGTTGTTGGCGCTCAAAGTTGATTTTCGTGGTTTTACTTTTGTTTATCTGTACGGCCAATTCAAATTCATTTGTTAAAAATAAGCAAAACCAGCTCCCGAGAAACAGTTGCAAATCAAATGGTGAAAAAGGGGTGAATGAGTTCTAGTTTCAAAAATAGAAGTTAATTTCCAGAGTTCCAAGGAGAAAAATTATTTATTGTTTCTTCTTTTTTTTTCAAATTGGGCCACCTTTATCACAAGGAAACGTCGCAAAAGTGACAAATTTGTTTATTTTTTTTTTTCAGAAACTTTTGGTGGAAATAGTATATAACACAGTGGCTTAATACTGCCAAACAAAATACTGGAAATCAATAATTATTATTGTTCTGCGGTATTTTGTTTGGCAGTATTAAGCCCCTGTATTATAATATATCAATTCCGCGAAAAATTTCTGTGAAAATATTGAACTCAGGTTCAAAGTCATGATAAAGTGCGTTGAAACTATGTCTGGACCTTTCGCCTCAATCTTGTCTCGACCTTGTTTTAACTCGGCCCTAGTCAAACTTTATGATTATATCTACTGCTTCCTGTTATATTTTGTTGTGCTTACTATTTCTACATTTTGTGGAATAATTTCAAACTTATTTCGTTACTAGTTGCGACAACGCGATAACTATCATCCGCTTACTAAAAATTCACAAAACGCTGATTTTTCAACATAAAATATGAGAGTCTGTTACGTAAATCCAGAAATGTGTTAAGAAAGTAACAGGATCTACTTGTCAATCGCCCTTCCTTTGGTATCTACTAAAGAATTGTCATCCCTACAAACAAATAAAAACAGTAAATAGCACTACAGCTTTGTATCTAAAGTTCAAACTTTACTGTAATCTGATTGGTCGAAAATTTGACAAATTTATCTACTTAACAATTGCGGCCCCCTTTCTTAAAAGTGGGGCAATTGTTAAGTAGATCCATGTTTCGTAATAATTGAACTTTGTAGCGTATGGTGAACAACGTGAGCAGGAGGGTGTTGAGAGTGACGGCTAAGAAGAAAGTGGAGAGGAAGATCACTGTGGACCATCTGAAGGACCTCAAGGCCGCCCTCTCTCCCGTCTTCTTACAAAATAAGGTATACCTGATCCTGAATATTAGCTTTCATCCTTGACGGGAAGCATTGTTGAAGCGACAAAGCACTCCTCCCAGTTGATAGCTTCCTAATCGTTTCGCCAATAAAAAGTTTTGTTTTTAGTGTGAATAAATTGGGGTTTAAAATTTCAGCTGAAGGTCGTTTTTGTTTCGGTTTTTCAATTCAGGAAAACTAATTTGATGATATGCCATAGCAAAGGTCGACTAAAATTTTTCAAGATTTAGCAGTTTTGGCAGTTCTGAGGGGGTAAATGTTTGAAGGATTTTTGAGGGACGAGCTCTCCAAAAATATCAAAGAGAACCCATTCTTTCAAAACAAGCTGAACTACTCCAGCTAGAAACCAATGTAAAAAAATGAGAATGATCGCAGATGCATCTAGGTAGATGATACATAATGATAAGTTTGATTTTGTTCTTCAGGCCAACCTGACACAGTTGGATGATTCAATGAAAGACTTCATTCACTCTCGCTTCAACATTCCTAGGAGGGAACTGGACAGCAAACGCCATCACCACAAGCCCAGAAATTGAATAACATCAGCGACACTCAAGCAGCCATCGTTTATCAATATTAAATAGAATCAATGGTCACAAAAAACCAAACCGAACTTACCATAAAAAGGTCCCCTAGTAAAAGTATAGATAATTTCGAGCAGCAATTTTTTATAGCTCACATTTTTTTGAGGGCTATTCTGCACAAGTGCATCTATTACTGCTTACCTAAATTGAACTATGAGAAAAGAAATGTTTCGAATGGTCTTTTTTGCGGAGATGATGCGGCAAAGGTTTGAAGATTTGTTTTGAGAATTAAATCTGATGCAAATAGTGCACGGATTAAATATATGTCTCATTATAAAAATTCTTTAATCTTAAGTTTTTAAATGGGTAGTTTCGTAATTGATGGGTTGCAATATTTCCTTCTAAATTCAATTTAAACCACGTGGACGAATTTTGCTAGTAACTAACATCTTTCCGAATTTCATTAAAATCTACGTTGCATAGACATTTGAGCGGCTTTACAAGTTGGGGATGTGATATCCTATACGGTATCTTGTTGGAAAACTAGTGATAATTCAAGAATGTATACTTTGTAGCTTGAATTAATTGTTTTTTTTTCTGTCTATTTTAATAGTCACTGATAGTGATACAGTAGATTCAAACTCTGAGCTCTCAGCTGTGTATCATTGTCTCTGAACGCGTGACCTTGGACACATAATAATAATAATAATTGATACCACTGAAAATTATTATTACATCATGCGATTACTGCTATTGCAGTAGCAGTATGACATACCCCCTCGAGTGGAATTTTTTTTATATATATATGAAATAATTTATACGATAAAGAGTTTCATACACTCCGTTCAAAAAGAGTTCCCGAATTTGGAAAATTTTTAATTGCAGAATTTCAATTTCCTTAGTTATCTTCCAGGTCAATTCTCCAGCAAGGATTCTAATTTGCACCTTTGTCCAGCGTTGCGTATCCAAATTTCCTCCTGAATAAGTGTCTTTCTAGGAGGCGTAATTTGGACTCTATAGGCCTGTCGCTTCGTTCTTGGAGGTCCGTTAATCTTCGTCGGTACTCCTGGAGTGCGGCCTTGAGAAGTGTCCCCCTGACAACTCCTCCGATACTTCCTTGATGGAATGTTTGACCGGGTCCCCAATCCGTTTTGGCTCTTTACTCTTAGTATGTCTTGAGATTTGTCGGACTCCCTAATCTTCGGCGCTAGAATCGTCTGAAACCCCCTAAGGAGGCTCAAATCTCGTATCCCGTTCAGATGCTGGCTGAACATGTCCTCTGAGGTCGTCCGCGACCTTTTGAACCCCCCTCTTGAGAAGTTGGTCCGCAAAATTCTACCACTCCGCTGGTGCCAGGTTTCGGTTTTGAAATGTGTCGAGGATGTCGTCAGGGCGTGTTTCTGAGTCTATCTTCTTCAGCTTGGCCTTTTTTTGGAGTGGAGCTCGATTGAACGTTTTTATTCGAGCTATACAAAGTGGAAGTTGATTGTTCGTTGCTCTGGTCGACTGTGGTAGCAGTTTGTTTGGGCGATTTTTCAGGTTTGTCGTCTCGTTTCTTGCTTTTCGTCTTTTTCTCTGATTTCGTTAATGCAACCTCTTCCTGCGTTTTAGGTCCTAGTATTGAACTAGGGCCCGCTGTATTTGGCTTGGCTCGTTTGATGGCAAGGCTTACACCCCCTCCAGCTTCCGTGTCCTTCGAGGTTATGACTGTTAGGCTTTGTTGGAACCGATCCACCGGGTTCATAAAATCTGCTAGATCAACGGCCCGTCGCAGTTCTTCATCCAAATCATTGTCCTCTAAGTTTTCTGGGGAAGTGATTCTTTGAAGCTTGTTGTGTGGTTCCGCCGATGAACTTTTGCTTTTGCTCCGCGTTTTCTCTTGTTACAAGCTAGTTTTCGCTTGAGCGATATCCGATTTTCTGTAAATTGATCCTTTCGACGTTTTGAATGTCGAATCGGTTTCCGTCGATATCTTCCCCTTTAGCGGTTTTGTGAGCGCTTGGCCGCTCTTTCATAATTCGTCCTTACGCAAAATTGTCTTTTTCGGACACTGCGTATTTTCCTGGTCCTTATCCTCTATGAATCCCTTCTCCCAGGAGTAGATCATCTTTTTTCGTAGTTCCGGGTTAGATAGGCCTGTTTCGTCGAAAATCCTCCATAAGTCGTTTTTCGCTGCCTCTCTCCTTTCCTCATTCCAGCGAGCGTTCGCTTCCGGTAGTTCTTTGAGAGCTTTTGCTCTCTGACGACCCCTGTCTGAGTGTACTTGCTGCTTACGCAGTGGGCTGGCTTCCCTGCTGAGTTCCCCCCTCCTGACCCTTGGTCAATTCTTCGCTTTAGCTGTGATGCCGTTAGCGCCGATCGTTCCACATGCTGTTTGTCTAAATAGTCAGAATTGTTTATAAACTTATCACGTAAGGTTTCAATTTCGTTTTTTGAAAGTCTGCCGAAATATGCCTGGAAAGGAGATACTTGAATAGTTTTCTGCTTGTTCCAACGTAAGTCTCGCTTTATGGTACTAAGACATAGTTTTATCGATCGATTTATTTCTTCTAACAACATTACCCCCAATCTTTGTTTTATGGTTTGTATTGTTCGTTCTACTAGACCGCAACCCCGATGATCACCCACCGGACAGAATTTTTGTTCAATATTAAGTTCAGTGCAAAACTTAATGCCATGTGTGTCTATATATGATCTCAAAAATTTTACTGTACACTTTCCACTTGTTGATTTTGTGACCTTTACCGAAGAAAATTTCGAGAATCTATCTATAGCTACTAGAAGGTAGATATTTTTTCCTCGGTGGTTTTTTAACGGTCCCGCGTAATCTAAATGTACATCTTGACCCGGTTGCGTAAGCGTTGGCAGTGGTTTTGACGCATTTTTCGGAGTAAGATATTTTAGGTTCTTACCATATCTGGTGCAACTACGACACTCTTCCGCGAGGTTCACTATGTCCTTGTGCATATGCGGCAACCACAGGTATTGTGACACACCTAGCATAGCCTCTTGACCCGGATGTCCCCGATGAATTCGTTTGAGCACAGCTCGTCTCAGTTGAAGAGGTACTGTCAGTCTGTTGTTCACCAGAATGCAATCGTCCTGCACCGCCATCTGCGACCACAGATGGATTCGTATACGGTCCCATCAGCTCGAATCCCTGTCTGTCTCCTCTCTCAATGACTGGTCTGAGGCGGTCCATCCACATGTCATCGGAAGTCAGTTCTGCCAGGAGACTTTTATCAAACAATTTGGAGAGATTGCACAGTGACTCCTCCGTTTGCTGTTTCTGCAGCTTTTGTTCCTTTTGTTTATTGGATGTGATGATGATTGGTACTTGATCGGTCTCCTCCGGAACTTTATCGGTCTCTTTCGATGCTCCCACTAGTTCCCGATTGATGTTTCTTGTAGTGTTTTACTCTCCCCTGACCAATTGCCAGAACGAAGATAGCCTGCTGTCCGCGTCTTTTTGTTGGTCGGGTTGCAATTGCCATTTGACTCTTGATTGAATTCTTGTTTCGCTCTCCGAGCTGTCTCTGTTTCTCCGGCCCCCGCGAATTAGTTTTCTTGTTGTGCGGACCTCCTCTTCGGACAATTCGTTTGTGTTCGACAGGGAGCGATTCCACTTCGGTTCCAGAATGCTCTCCTCTCTGTAATCATTTCTCCATTCCTGTGGTGTATCCGACCACCAGTCGTATGAACGATTGAAGTTTTCTTCATCTCCTTTTTTGAGTCTGTTTTTTTCTGAATTTTGTTGACTGATTGTTGAATTCTTTTGGCAGTTTCTTGACACAACTGTTTGCTGGGTTGAAATGAAAAAAAAATTGATCTGTTTTCTTTGTGAGCTGCTGTTTAGCTGTTTGGACGGTCACGAAAGAAAATTTTTTTTTCATTCCGGTCAAGCGTTGTTCGTTTTTGACCGTTTTGGTTGCCATATCAACCACTAAACGATGACTTTTTTGCAACATTCCTTCTAGAATGTTCTAGAATGGTTTCGTTTCGGTTGAGGGACCCAGTGTTTTCTATAATAATGCTCATGCAGTATAATGCTTCGTGAAAAGAGTTTATTGTTGCCACTACAAATCTTTCGTCTAATTCCGATTCGGGCCAAAGATCATTATAAGGACCACACAATAGATAATTGACTATCCCCATGACCCTTCCTGGAATGTAAACTCTTTTAAATTGATATGGACACAATCGATCGACCCACCGGGTCAATCGGGATTGATAGGTTTTGTTTGACTTGTTCTCATCTAAGGCTGATGTAAGGGCTTTGTGATCGGTTGCAATTGTAAATGTTTTACTTAAAAGGTAATGTGTGTATCTGTCAACTGCCCAAACAACTGCAAGTAACTCCAGTTCATTTGTTGAGTATTTTTTCTCTTGTATATTTAGGTATCTGGATGCAAATGAGGTCGGAACCCACGATCCTTCACCTGTTTGTTGCTATAATGTAGCCCCCAAGCCGTTGTGGCTTGCGTCACATTTAACTCTTGTTTCACGATTAGCTTCATAGTAGTTTACTTTTGAAATATTTGCTAATGCGTTTTTTTATGGCATCAAACACCACTGTGTGTTCATCCCCCCACTCAAATTTTTACTGGTAGTTTCATGTTTTTCAGCTTTTTCTTTTGATTCTCCTCTTTGAGAAGGGGCCGCAATTTTTCTGTTAAGCTTGCCGCGTTGGGTATGATTTTTGCTGGATGAATTATACTACCCAGAAATGATCCTAATTGCTTTAGGGATTTTGGTGGATTTAAAATTTGTATCGCTTCTCTTTTAGTAAACTTTGGACTGATCCCTGACTGTGAAAGTTGATGCCCCAATCAGTTCACCTGGCTTTTGAAGAATTCGAATTTCGAAACTTTTAATGCCAGATTTTCATCATTCAACTTTTTCAGTACCGTTTCTACTAATTTTTCATGTTCGGTTTCATTACCTTACGACACAATGAGAATGTCGTCCAAGAAACAAAAAGTGTTATTTGCATGGTTAATAGTTCTGTCCATAGCTTTTTGAAAACCGGCTTGCATGTCTGCTAAGCCACAGAACCCTGTAAGGAATCTATACGTCCCGGTAGCCTTTCCTTCAACGATATTGAAGTTACACTGCTTAGCTGTGTCTGCAGCCAATTTTAACTGGCTATACGCGTACTTTAAATCAAACACTGTAAATTAAAGTGTGCCCTATTTGTTTTCTGTAACTTTTTGGCTTACCCCATCTACGAATTTGTCTACATTTAGCATTTGGTACTTGTTTTTGAACAATTGCCTGTTTATCGGTTTTGCGTCCAGTGCAAATTTTATCTAGTCGTCTTTTACAACTGGGGCTATGAAGCAATCACTTGTACATTTTTCCAGCTTTGTGATATGACCTTCTGTCAACAATTTTTTAATTTTGTTTTCTACCTTGTCCTGTATATGAATTGGGATTCTTCTGCCTTTTTCTTGAATCGGACAGAGAGGGTACTTGAATTTTGAACTTACAATGTGATTTTTTGAGATTCCTTGTCTATCAAACAAATCGCTAATTTTATCAAAGAAGTTGTTTTTTCAATCTTCTGGCTGCTCGCTCATGAGCACGTCAAACCTGGACAGTTCTGTTGGATCTGGTTTTTGTGTGGTGGCGATCCCAACTTGTCCTTGTAAGTCCAATCACATTATGCATCTGGTTTTATGTTCCGTCACCAAAAAAGTGGCTCCTTTCCCCTCCCAGCCTGCCGAACGAAGAATTTTCTTCAATGCCCCCAATACACAGATTTGTTGTTTATCGTAGTCGACGAATTGGGTAGCCAAGTTCCGTTTAACAGACGGAATGAATCTTGCTTTGTTTGGTTTATCGATTATTTCTTTTGTCGTCACCCAATTTAAGAAAGAGACTGGACTTCCGGTATCAACCGTTAGTTGTATGATTTGATTATCTAATCTCACCACGGCCTTTAGTGATTTTACCCTGTTTGACGTTGGGTCTTGGAGTAAGTCAATTTTTTGCTTTTTCCCCCCTTTAAATTTTTATTGCTTTCGTGAATTCTATCGCCCACGTATTTCGAGATTCATTTGTTCTCTGGTCGGTGTGTTTGTATTGACATTACTCCAAAATCACTACATGTGCCGAAACTTTTTCTTATAAGGTCGCATTCCTAATCCGATTTTTCGGATTCTTCCCTGACTTCGCTCACTTGCTGAGATCTTCACATTTTTGAAAAGTGGTTGGGTTTTCCGCAATTCTTACAAGTTTTGCCCAGTGCCGAACAGTTTTTTAGATGTCCCTGGTCAAATGATCCTCCGCATCTATAACATGGTTTTGTTTTTCCATTAGAGTTTCTGTCGTTATTTTGTCGTTTATTTGCTTCCCTCTTATTTTGTTGATTTTTTGTGTTTCCTGTTGAGTTCCTGGCAGCCATCACTGGTTCTTGTTTTATACTCACACCAGAGTTGTAGTTGTTGCCCGTTCCTACTGTTGCTGCTGCATTTGTCTCAAATGTTTCAAATGTCAGTGTATCCTGCAACGTCTATTTTTTTTCGAAACAAATAGGTCACGAACTATCTCACTTTCCAGTGTTCCAAGTTCTGATCTGACAGCTTGCGCAGTTAACGCTGCGTGGAATGATTCCAGCGATTCCCCGGACTCTTGCATTCGTGTGAGCAATTTATCTTTTTCTTAAGTCACGCACTTTACTTTTTGAAACGAGACCGATGCTAGCTCTGTAATTTCCCTGAACGACATTTGGAAATTTCAGCGTGTGGATTTTCTGCAAAAACCTTTTCTTTCATTCAGTTCCTAGAGAGAGGAATAATCTGGTTACAAGCTTTTTCTGTAAATCATTATAAAAAACATTGTGGCCAGCCCTTGGGCCACGTGTTCTTCTCTCTTCTTTCTCCAGCATAACTCGATCTCTTGCTAGCTTATCTCTAAGATTTCTGGCTGTCGTCGCAGCTTCATTTTCTCCCTCTCGTTGCGTTTCTGGTCGTGGAGGTGGTTCTTTTAAGATGTCTTTTGGTTCTTCCAACATAACTTCCGCGTTTACATTTTCTTTTACAGTTACTGCCATTAGGAATTGCTCGAACCAGATTTTAAATTGCCACGGTGGGTTCAAACTTGCTGACGCCCAAAATACGGGTTTTCCCATATCAGTACGATTGTCCTGAGCTGCGAATCCTGCTGGCTGCGCTATGTGATATCCTATACGGTATCTTGTTAGAAAACTAGTGATAATTCAAGAATGTATTCTTTGTAGCTTGAATTATTTGTTTTCTCTGTCTATTTTAATAGTCACTGAGAGTGATACAGCAGATTCAAACTCTGAGCTCTCAGCTGCGTACAATGTCTCTGAACGCGTGACCTTGGACACATCATAATAATAATAATTGATACCACTGAAGGTTATTATTACATCATGCGATTACTGCTATTACAGTAGCAGTATGACATGGAAAACAAATGACTGGCGATGTTTTTTTTGGGTATTTTTCAAGTTTTAGGACAATTTTGTCCGGGACACAAATGTCTGGACTCGACATTTATTTACTTCCATCCGAACCTTACGTATAACTAATTATATCAATTAAAAAAGCGTTTCAACAAATTGGTTTTGCTGCCTTAAGTTTCATTTCATTCTAACTTAAATTGATTTATTGAAAGACAATCGTACAGAAATAAAAAAAAAATTATTCGAAATTTCAACAAATTGCACCTGCCAAATTTTTTCTGCGCGCGCTCCCCCTTTAAATTAGTATATATTGGCGCCAAAGGCGCCGTTAGAAAAAGTTTAACGTCGGTCAGCCAAAAATGGATATCTCAAAATAGTACAAAGGGGGGACCCTTTGGGTCGGCAGGGGGTTAAGTTCCTGAGAAGAGAGCGTCCCCCGCCTAAATACGCCCCTGCATCTACGTATCGTACATAAATCGGTAGACTAGGCAATTAAGCCCGTCCTTAAAATTTTCTGGAAAGTTTATATTTTCCTTAAACTTTGAAAATACCAATAAATTATCTTGAGATAATTTATTCAACTATATAAGTCATATCGGGTCAATGCGTAAATATTTTTTCCATTTTTGAATATTTTTGATTGTGGTGGTTTTTTGACGGAATATGTTTGATTGGGGTGTTTTTTTTATTCAGTCAATTTTCGAATTCACAACTAAGCATTTTTGACAAATTTTTTTTATACCATACGAAAGATATTGTTGTCTTGTACTCAAACTTGAAAAGATTTTTCAGTTGCAATCATTTTTTGGTAAAAATACGGGCATTTGAAAATTGCTAATTTGTTCAATTTGGGATGATTAACGCACAAAATTATGCGTTTCTCTGACACGTGTCAGCGGCGAAATAAGGTTTCCTAATTGAATTGAGCAATTTAGCCACAGCCAACACTTTAAAAAAATGATAGCCTTTGTAAGTTA